>NC_136924.1:94642941-95242941 GCF_949752795.1 Hyperoodon ampullatus
TGCAATTCAATGAAATGTGAATTACCTTGGTCAAATCTTAAGGTAAACTAAAAAAAAAAAAGCAGCATAGCACCAGAACTACCAGACACTTAACAAATTGTAGGAAAAAGCAGAGTCATTGTCCCACAAGCAGGTGCTAGTTGAGGGTCTGGGCCAGGAAAAAGATGGTAGGGAGTTCAGAAAGCCCTGGCTGGAAACAGTCAAACATTTAAAATGAATCCCAATCCCTGCAACCCCATTACCCCAAAATTCATAAATTTACTTTTGCTTATGCAACTCTGGGCACCTTGCATTTTGAATAAAGTAAATGCATGACATCACACTCAGCCATTCAACCTCATGCTCCCAAATTATTTCCTCTTATAATAAGGGAATAACCACATGACTCCTCGTTCCTTTTTTTTTTTTTTTTGCCCATTCCATTATGGAGTATAAATCACCATGAAAGTGCACTCATCATAGGAGAGGTCAGAACATAAACGTTTAAAGCAACACTTCCTTCCTAAATTACTAACAATTCCGTCTCAAGACGTCTGAATTCAATGAAACTTTGTGGATAAGGCAACTGCGTAGGTCCTACTGTTTGTGTAGTCGGTCAGCACAGGTTTTGAATGTACTCAGAGAAAGAGCTTTCTTCTTAAAAGTATGGACTAATTTTTATTTTCATACTCCTAAGATGGTTGTACATGTTATTTCAGAGATGCAAAAAAAGCTACATCATTTTAAAACAAACAATAGAAATGAGTTAAAATTATGATTCAAAGATGTTTAAATGGTTGTTGAATAAACAATGGATGAGACTGAAATTTTACTCTATATTGAAGCTAAGTATTAGAATTATGGTTGCCTATTTTATCTCTAATCTCCTAAAGTGCAAAACATGAACGTAAGAAGCCTATTTAAGTGTCACATCACCAGGTAAGAACATTGAATATGTATATTTTAGTCATGATTATGACCATTTCATTTTCACAAAAACACAGGGGTCTATATTTTAATGTTTAATAATGACCTATTTTTATTCATTATAAAATTTCCTAAGAGTTTTATACACTTTTTTCTGAAAACCTAAATTTTATGTTATTTGTGTAATTAGTTAAAGCACCTATTTCAGTTTTATAATGAGTATTTTAGAGTACAAGTAGTAACCAAATAATTTGTTCAGATTCCATTCAATGACTACCAATCAAATTAAGTGTTCAACTTAATTGTGAAGTATTTCTCAATGTCTTCCAAAGAAAACAGTGTGATACCTGGCTTGAGAAAATATTGATTCATCTCTACTCTCTAACTGAAATACAAGGGAATTCTGACAATCTGGGGATAGAGACTCCAGCTCTTTATCAAAAATTTTGCTTCATTAGAAAGGAGACAACATCTGAATCTGTTCCCAGTAACTCTGGACCAGAACTGTGTACCAGAGAAGGGAGAGACAACGTCAGAACGAAATGAAGAAAGAACTCATAATAAGATTAAAATTTGAGCATGGTCGAGTAGGGTAAATAGACTTGGAAATATGGAAGCGTGGTTACTATAAAGTAAGAAAGAGTTAACAGAACTACCTCATATCAAAACCTAAATAAGACAAGAAAGAATTCAACAAGCGTATTTTCTCTTCTTAACCTTTTCTAAATAAAATAAAATATAACATTCATACTGAAAAGTAATAAAATCATAAAGTTTAATACTTATCACAGGCAACACCCATGTAACTACCACCCCAGTCAAGAAATAGAACACTTCCAAGATGCTCAAGATTTTTCCTCATTTAACCTTCCAGTTCCTACCCTCTTTCTCCTTCCAGATATGACCACCATCTTGACCTCTAACACTGTAGTTTAGTTTTGACTGCTTTTGAAATGTGTACTAGAATAATATAATATAAACTCATTTGTGTCTAGTTTATTTTGCTCAAGTCCTTGTGAGAGTTATCCAAGGATTCCTCTCTATCTTATTGACAGTAACTAAGCTAGATGCAAATTACTACTGTGGCCCATGGATGACACATTTGTTGACTTAAATCCGTGGGGACCCTACTTGGATACTGAGGTGGGGTCAACTTTACTCAAAACAAAATGGCGAGCAATGATTATCTAATGGAAATTTTGAGAGGCTGAACTTCTAAGATGAACTTTAGAAAGTAGTGACCCCTATCAATAATGTTTCATGTTTGTTTTTGGTTTTGTTTTGCTATTTTCTCAAGATCGGTCTTTCTGAATGAGTCTCCCACTGATCTATGTGTACAAGTTCACTTGGAAGCACAGTGAAAAGATGAGAATGATCTTCTTGTGTACCTATTGTCATCAATTAGAGTACATATTTAGGGGTGTTGTGTTCAGAAATCTTCAAGTCCAAATTCAGCAAGAAAGAGTGTTATAATAGAGGCACAATGAGTTCTGTGAGCTTTGATTTGAAAACATTTAGCACATCCACCATCTCTGAATTTACTGTTTCTGATGTGGAAAGAACCTCTTGTTAAAGAATATAACAGAATTTGCTTTAGTGAAAGAACTAGCAGTGTAGCTGAGACATAAGAAGGACAGGAAAATGAGGATAGTTAGTGCTAATACCAAGGGAATAAATATACTGTCTTCTGTTAACCTCTCTTCTTTTCACTTTTTATTTTGAAATGAATATAGATTGATAGAAAGTTGTAAAAATATACAGTACAGGGAGATGCCTTTAACATCTTACATAACTAGAGCATAACATCAAAACCAAGATATCAACGATAGTACAATCTATAGTCCTTATTCAGATTTCACATGCATTTATTCACTTATGTGTGTGTATATAGTTTTATGTAATTTTATCCCATGTGTAAATTCATGTAAACAACATCACATCTGTTTTTGCAGTATAGAAAATAATTACCACCAATTATTTTGTTACTCTGAAGTAAGGTTGTTAAAGGCAAGATAAATAACGGAGACTTTACTGTTGTTTACTAATTTTCATTTTAATGAACTGGTTCAGTAGGGGAGAATTTTAACATTTACTTAGCACACATAACATGCTTATTGTAGTGCTGAATGTGTATGTCTTTCCACCTTAGGATGACTATTATATATATATATATATATATATATATATATATATATATATATATATATATATATATATATTTAACATCTTTATTGGAGTATAATTGCTTTACAATGGTGTGTTGGTTCTGCTTTATAACAAAGTGAATCAGTTATACATATACATATGTTCCCATATCTCTTCCCTCTTGCGTCTCCCTCCGCCCCTCCCTCCCTATCCCACCCCTCTAGGTAGTCACAAAGCACCGAGCTGATCTCCCTGTGCTATGCAGCTGCTTCCCACTAGCTATCTATTTTACATTTGGTAGTGTATATATGTCCATGCCTCTCTCTCACTTTGTCCCAGCTTACTCTTCCCCCTCCCCGTGTCCTCAAGTCCATTCTTTAGTAGGTCTGTGTCTTTAATCCCATCTTGCCCCTAGATTCTTTTATTTTTATTTTTTTTATTTTATTATTTATTATTGTATTTTTTGCTTTATAACAAATTTAATCAGTTATACATATACATATGTTCCCATATCCCCTCCATTTTGCGTCTCCCTCCCACCCTCCCTATCCCACCCCTCCAGGTGGTCGCAAAGCACCGAGCTGATCTCCCTGTGCTATGCGGCTGCTTCCCACTAGCTATCTACCTTACGTTTGGTAGTGTATATATGTCCATGCCCCTCTTTCACTTTGTCACAGCTTACCCTTCCCCCTCCCCATATCCTCAAGTCCATTCTCTAGTAGGTCTATGTCTTTATTCCTGTCTTACCCCTATGTTCTTCATGACATTTTTTTTCTTAAATTCCATATATATGTGTCAGCATACAGTATTTGTCTTTCTCTTTCTGACTTACTTCACTCTGTATGACAGACTCTAGGTCCATCCACCTCATTACAAATAGCTCAATTTCATTTCTTTTTATGGCTGAGTAATATTCCATTGTATATATGTGCCACATCTTCTTTACCCATTCATCCGATGATGGACACTTAGGTTGTTTCCATCTCCGGGCTATTGTAAATAGGGCTGCTATGAACATTTTGGTACATGTCTCTTTTTGAATTAAGGTTTTCTCAGGGTATATGCCCAGTAGTGGGATTGCTGGGTCATATGGTAGTTCTATTTGTAGTTTTTTAAGGAACCTCCATACCGTTCTCCATAGTGGCTGTACCAATTCACATTCCCACCAGCAGTGCAAGAGTGTTCCCTTTTTTCCACACCCTCTCCAGCATTTATTGTTTCTAGATTTTTTGATGATGGCCATTCTGACTGGTGTGAGATGATATCTCATTGTAGTTTTGATTTGCATTTCTCTAATGAGTAAAGATGTTGAGCATCCTTTCATGTGTTTGTTGGCAGCCTGTATATCTTCTGTGGAGAAATGTCTATTTAGGTCTTCTGCCCATTTTTGGATTGGGCTGTTTGTTTTTTTTGTTATTGAGCTGCATGAGCTGCTTATAAATTTTGGAGATTAATCCTTTGTCAGTTGCTTCATTTGCAAATATTTTCTCCGATTCTGAGGGTTGTCTTTTGGTCTTGTTTATGGTTTCCTTTGCTGTGCAAAAGCTTTGAAGTTTCATTAGGTCCCATTTGTTTATTTTTGTCTTTATTTCCATTTCTCTAGGAGGTGGGTCAAAAAGGATCTTCCTGTGATTTATGTCATAGAGTGTTCTGCCTGTGTTTTCCTCTAAGAGTTTGATAGTGTCTGGCCTTACATTTAGGTCTTTAATCCATTTTGAGGTTATTTTTGTGTATGGTGTTAGGGAGTGATCTAATCTCATACTTTTACATGTCCCTATCCAGTTGTCCCAGCACCACTTATTGAAGAGACTGTCCTTTCTCCACTGTACATTCCTGCCTCCTTTATCAAAGATATGGTGACCATATGTCCGTGGGTTTATCTCTGGGCTTTCTATCCTGTTCCATTGATCTATCTTTCTGTTTTTGTGCCAGTACCATACTGTCTTGATGACTGTAGCTTTGTAGTATAGTCTGAAGTCAGGGAGCCTGATTCCTCCAGCTCCATTTTTCATTCTCAAGATTGCTTTGGCTATTCGGGGTCTTTTGTGTTTCCATACAAATTGTGAAATTTTTTGCTCTAGTTCTGTGAAAAATGCCAGTGGTAGTTTGATAGGGATTGCATTGAATCTGTAGATTGCTTTGGGTAGTAGAGTCATTTTCACAATGTTGATTCTTCCAATCCAAGAACATGGTACATCTCTCCATCTATTTGTATCATCTTTAATTTCTTTCATCAGTGTCTTATAATTTTCTGCATACAGGTCTTTTGTCTCCTTAGGTAGGTTTATTCCTAGATATTTTATTCTTTTTGTTGCAATGGTAAATGGGAGTGTTTCCTTGATTTCACTTTCAGATTTTTCATCATTAGTATATAGGAATGCCAGAGATTTCTGTGCATTAATTTTGTATCCTGCTACTTTACCAAATTCATTGATTAGCTCTAGTAGTTTTCTGGTAGCATCTTTAGGATTCTCTATGAATAGTATCATGTCATCTGCAAACAGTGACAGCTTTGCTTCTTCTTTTCCGATTTGGATTCCCTTTATTTCCTTTTCTTCTCTGATTGCTGTGGCTAAAACTTCCAAAACTATGTTGAATAAGAGTGGTGAGAGTGGGCAACCTTGTCTTGTTCCTGATCTTAGTGGAAATGGTTTCAGTTTTTCACCATTGAGGACGATGCTGGCTGTGGGTTTGTCATATATGGCCTTTATTATGTTGAGGAAAGTTCCCTCTATGCCTACTTTCTGCAGGGTTTTTATCATAAATGGGTGTTGAATTTTGTCGAAAGCTTTCTCTGCATCTATTGAGATGATCATATGGTTTTTCTCCTTCAATTTGTTAATATGGTGTATCACGTTGATTGATTTGCGTATATTGAAGAATCCTTGCATTCCTGGAATAAACCCCACTTGATCATGGTGTATGATCCTTTTAATGTGCTGTTGCATTCTGTTTGCTAGTATTTTGTTGAGGATTTTTGCATCTATGTTCATCAGTGATATTGGCCTGTAGTTTTCTTTCTTTGTGACATCCTTGTCTGGTTTTGGTATCAAGGTGATGGTGGCCTCGTAGAATGAGTTTGGGAGTGTTCCTCTCTCTGCTATATTTTGGAAGAGTTTGAGAAGGATAGGTGTTAGCTCTTCTCTAAATGCTTGATAGAATTCGCCTGTGAAGCCATCTGGTCCTGGGCTTTTGTTTGTTGGAAGATTTTTTATCACAGTTTCAATTTCAGTGCTTGTGATTGGTCTGTTCATATTTTCTATTTCTTCCTGATTCAGTCTTGGCAGGTTGTGCATTTCTAAGAATTTGTCCATTTCTTCCAGGTTGTCCATTTTATTGGCATAGAGTTGCTTATAGTAATCTCTCATGATCTTTTGTATTTCTTCAGTGTCAGTTGTTACTTCTCCTTTTTCATTTCTAATTCTATTGATTTGAGTCTTCTCCCTTTTTTTCTTGATGAGTCTGGCTAATGGTTTATCAATTTTGTTTATCTTCTCAAAGAACCAGCTTTTAGTTTTATTGATCTTTGCTATCGTTTCCTTCATTTCTTTTTCATTTATTTCTGATCTGATTTTTATGATTTCTTTCCTTCTGCTAACTTTGGGATGTTTTTGTTCTTCTTTCTCTAATTGCTTTAGGTGCAAGGTTAGGCTGTTTATTCGAGATGTTTCCTGTTTCTTAAGGTGGGATTGTATTGCTATAAACTTCCCTCTTAGAACTGCTTTTGCTGCATCCCATAGGTTTTGGGTCGTCGTGTCTCCATTGTCATTTGTTTCTAGGTATTTTTTAATTTCCTCTTTGATTTCTTCAGTGATCACTTCGTTATTAAGTAGTGTATTGTTTAGCCTCCATGTGTTTGTATTTTTTACAGCTCTTTTCCTGTAATTGATATCTAGTCTCATAGCATTGTGGTCGGAAAAGATACTTGATACAATTTCAATTTTCTTAAATTTACCAAGGCTTGATTTGTGACCCAAGATATGATCTATCCTGGAGAATGTTCCATGAGCACTTGAGAAAAATGTGTATTCTGTTGTTTTTGGATGGAATGTCCTATAAATATCAATTAAGTCCATCTTGTTTAATGTATCATTTAAAGCTTGTGTTTCCTTATTGATTTTCATTTTGGATGATCTGTCCATTGGTGAAAGTGGGGTGTTAAAGTCCCCTACTATGATTGTGTTACTGTCGATTTCTCCTTTTATGGCTGTTAGTATTTGCCTTATGTATTGAGGTGCTCCTATGTTGGGTGCATAAATATTTTTTTTTTTTTTTTTTTTTTTTTTTTTTTTTTTTTTTTTTTTTTTTTTTTGCTGTGCGTGGGCCTCTCACTGCCGTGGCCTCTCCCGTTGCGGAGCACAGGCTCCGGACACACAGGCTCCGCGGCCATGGCTCGCGGGCCCAGCCGCTCCGCGGCATGTGGGATCTTCCGGGATCGGGGCACGAACCCGCGTCCCCTGCATCGGCAGGCGGACTCTCAACCACTGCGCCACCAGGGAAGCCCAAGGGTGCATAAATATTTACAATTGTTTTATCTTCTTCTTGGATCGATCCCTTGATCATTATGTAGTGTCTTTCTTTGTCTTTTCTAGTAGTCTTTATTTTAAAGTCTATTTTGTCTGATATGAGAATTGCTACTCCAGCTTTCTTTTGGTTTCCATTGGCATGGAATATCTTTTTCCATCCCCTTACTTTCAGTCTGTATGTGTCTCTAGGTCTGAAGTGGGTCTCTTGTAGACAGCATATATATGGGTCTTGTTTTTGTATCCATTCAGCCAATCTGTGTCTTTTGGTGGGAGCATTTAGTCCATTTACATTTAAGGTAATTATCGATATGTATGTTCCTATTCCCATTTTCTTAATTGTTTTCGGTTCATTATTGTAGGTCTTTTCCTTCTGTTGTGTTTCTTGCCTAGAGAAGTTCCTTTAGCATTTGTTGTAAAGCTGGTTTGGTGGTGCTGAACTCTCTCAGCTTTTGCTTGTCTGTAACCATTTTAATTTCTCCATCAAATCTGAATGAGATCCTTGCTGGGTAGAGTAATCTTGGTTGCAGGTTTTTCTCCTTCATCACTTTAATTATGTCCTGCCACTCCCTTCTGGCTTGTAGGGTTTCTGCTGAGAAATCAGCTGTTATCCTGATGGGGATTCCCTTGTGTGTTATTTGTTGTTTTTGCCTTGCTGCTTTTTTTTTTTTTTTTTTTTTTGCGGTATGTGTGCCTCTCACTGTTGTGGCCTCTCCCGTTGCGGAGCACAGGCTCCGGCCACGCAGGCTCAACGGGCATGGCTCATGGGCCAAGCTGCTCCGCGGCATGTGGGATCCTCCCAGACTGGGGCACGAACCCGTGTCCCCTGCATCGGCAGGCGGACTCTCAACCACTGCGCCACCGGGGAAGCCCTGCCTTGCTGCTTTTAATATGATTTCCTTGTGTTTAATTTTTGACAGTTTGATTAATATGTGTCTTGGCGTATTTCTCCTTGGATTTATTCTGTATGGGACTCTCTGTGCCTCCTGGACTTGATTAACTATTTCCTTTCCCATATTAGGGAAGTTTTCAACTATAATCTCTTCAAATATTTTCTCAGTCCCTTTCTTTTTCTCTTCTTCTTCTGGAACCCCTATAATTCGAATGTTGGTGCGTTTAATGTTGTCCCAGAGGTCTCTGAGACTGTCCTCTGTTCTTTTCATTCTTTTTTCTTTATTTTGCTCTGCAGCAGTTATTTCCACTATTTTATCTTCCACCTCACTTATCCGTTCTTCTGCCTCAGTTATTCTGCTATTGATCCCACCTAGAGTATTTTTTATTTCATTTATTGTGTTTTTAATCGATGCTTGATTCATCTTTAGTTCTTCTAGGTCCTTGTTAACTGTTTCTTGCATTTTGTCTATTCTATTTCCAAGATTTTGGATCTTGGAAATAGAATCTTGGATCATCTTTACCATCATTATTCTGAATTCTTTTTCAGGTAGACTGCCTATTACCTCTTCATTTGTTAGGTCTGGTGGGTTTTTATCTTGCTCCTTCTCCTGCTGTGTGTTTTTCTGTCTTCTCATTTTGCTTATGTTACTGTGTTTGGGGTCTCCTTTTTGCAGGCTGCAGGTTCGTAGTTCCCGTTGTTTTTGGTGTCTGTCCCCAGTGGTTAAGGTTGGTTTAGTGAGTGGTGTAGGCTTCCTGGTGGAGGGGACTGGTGCCTGTGTTCAGGTGGATGAGGCTGGATCTTGTCTTTCTGGTGGGCAGGTCCACGTCTGGTGGTGTGTTTTGGGGTGTCTGTGGACTTTTTATGATTTTAGGCCACCTCTCTGCTAATGGGTGGCGTTGTGTTCCTGTCTTGCTAGTTGTTTGGCATAGGGTGTCCAGCACTGTAGCTTGCTGGTCGTTGAGTGAAGCTGGGTGCTGGTGTTGAGATGGAGATCTCTGGAAGATTTTCGCCGTTTGATATTATGTGGAGCTGGGAGGTCTCTTGTGGACCAGTGTCCTGAGGTTGGCTCTCCCACCTCAGAGGCACAGCACTGACTCCTGGCTCCTCAATTTGGGATGATTTGTTGTCTATTCATGTATTCCACAGATGCAGGGTACAGCAAGTCGATTGTGGGGCTTTAATCTGCTGCTTCTGAGGCTGCTGGGAGAGGTTTCCTTTTCTCTTCTTTGTTCTCACAGCTCCTGGGTCTCAGCTTTGGATTTGGCCCCGCCTCTGCGTGTAGGTCGCTGGAGGGCGTCTGTTCTTCGCTCCGACAGGACAGGGTTAAAGGAGCAGCCTCTTCGGGGACTCTGGCTCACTCAGGCCGGGCGGGAGGGAGGGGCACGGAGTGTGGGGCGAGCCTGCAGCATCAGAGTTCGGCGTGACGTTGCACCAGCCCGAGGCGCGCCGTGCGTTCTCCCAGGGAAGCCGCCCCTGGATCCCGGGACCCCGGCAGTGGCGGGCTGCACAGGCTCCCGGAAGGGCGGTGTGGACAGTGACCTGCGCTCGCACACAGGCTTCTTGGCGGCGGCAGCAGCAGCCCCAGCGTCCCACGCCCGTCACTGGGCTCTGCGCTTTCAGTCGTGACTCGCGCCCGTCTGTGGAGCCCCTTTAAGCAGCGCTCTTAATCCCCTCTCCTCGCGCACCAGGGAACCAAGAGGGAAGAAAAAGTCTCTTGCCTCTTCGGCAGCTCCAGAGTTTTCCCGGACTCCCTCCCGGCTAGCTGTGGCACATTAGCCCCCTTCAGGCTGAGTTCTCGCCGCCAGCCCCAGTCCTCTCCCTGCGCTCTGACCGAAGCCCGAGCTTCAGCTTCCAGCACCGCCTGCCCCGGCGGGCGAGCAGACAAGCCTCTCGGGCTGGTGAGTGCCGCTCGGCACCGATCCTCTGTGCGGGAATCTCTCCGCTTTGCCCTACCCAGGTATGTGGGGAGTTTCTTGCCTTTTGGGAGGTCTGGGGTCTTCTGCCAGCGTTCAGTCGGTGTTCTGTAGGAGTTGTTCCACGTGTAGCTGTATTTCTGGTGTATCCTTGGGGAGGAAGGTGATCTCCGCGTCTTACTCTTCCGCCATCTTACCCGGAAGTCTCCTAGATTCTTCATGACCATTTTTTTCCTTAGATTCCATATATATGTGTTAGCATACGGAATTTGTTTTTCTCTTTCTGACTTACTTCACTCTGTATGACAGACTAGGCCCATCCACCTCACGACAAATAACTCAATTTTGTTTCTTTTTATGGCTGAGTTATATTCCATTGTATATATGTTCCACATCTTCTTTATCCATTCATCTGTTGATGGACACTTAGGTTGCTTCCATGAGGATGACTATATTTAATCGTAGTGAATTATTTTGTTTTTGGTTTTGTTTTGGCCACGCAGCATGCAGGATCTTAGTTCCCCAACCAGGGATCAGTCATGTGCCCCTGCAGTGGAGGCACAGAGTTTTAACCACTGGACCACCAGGGAAGTCCCTCTACTGAAGTATTTTGGTATTTCAGTATTTTACTGATGCAGAAATTTATTAATACACCAGAAATCCTCTGTGCAATACCTTCTTTAATGTGAAGATCACACAAGTATACCTAGCAATAGGAAATCATTTAAATTTCTCCCACCTTTGAATAATCTTGTCCTAGATCCTGACACCATTTAAAATTGAGTAGCTGGCCTCTTATTGGTCATTCACTTCCACTGATGAAAGTTTTCTAAGAATTAATTAGGATTGTTCTTTAACAGGTCTTGCTCTGGCCTTCTCTAAGAAGTAGAGATGATTACCTTGTAGCTCCAGTCAAGTGAGAAATATTTGCCATTGGTGGATTGTTCTTTAACAGGTCTTGCTCTGGCCTTCTCTAAGAAGTAGAGATGATTACCTTGTAACTCCAGTCAAGTGAGAAATATTTGCCATTGGTGAGAATCTGATTTTCAGTTCTTGTTCAACATATTATTTTAATTTGACCTCTGACATGTTACCCAATATCTTTATAATTATATTATTGGTTTTGGATACTGCACTGTTGTTTTTACAAGTATGGTATCACTTTACTGTTACAATTTTAACTGACAGTTACAAATTCAGTCATAGATATTGACCAGAGACATTACACAAGAAAGTGTCCCTTTTTTGCATGAAGTTAAAGGTGCCAAGAGTACTGTTTCCCATCAAAAGAAATAAAAGGATAAACAAGCAATAAAACCACAGCAGCAATCAATTCTGCATCTGGTTTAGGAATAGCTCACTCAGACTCAAGTGAAAGAAATAAAACAATGTGAAATTTTTGGACATATCTAGATCTTTCTTAGCACTCGACTCTGCCTAATAGCTATTTTATAAAGTGAGATGTTTACAGAGAAAAAGAAGCATTCAAATAATAGTGATCTAACAGGTAACATATATTTTGGATAAAACATTGGCATTCTCTGATTGTTTAGGGTTGGGAGAGGTTTATAAAACCAGAGTGAAGAGAATGTAAATTTGTTTCAAAATTTTTTAATATCGGCCCTTAACATACATCTCTTCTAACTGATAAGCCCCATCACCTGAGAATTAAGCAAAGTGTAGAAACTTCACGGAAGAGCTGCAAAGAGCTTGCTCTTTGGCTGCAGCTGCGGCTTGTCTTCCCCCACGTAGCTGGAAACAGTGTCTCTGTGGTGAGCTGTTGGAGAGCCTTTGGGTTATCACTCAAATAACACACCAAAGGTGACAAGTTGGTCACTTTTTGAAATCTAAAGCACAAGTATTTTTTTTACTAAGTGTCATTAAAATGGCACTGAGCCTCTTTTTTGGCCTTTAGGCAAAAAATATCTACATTGAAAAGCTCTATAGTCAAAATCTGTTAATTAAAATGGCATAGAGAAAAAGACAGGGGAAGTAAAAGGATTCTCTAAGAATAGTAAGAATCAGTACCCAAACAGGAGATTATTCAACTCAGTAAAAACTTGTCAGTTTCAAGAACATACCTTTTAACTTTTGGGCTAAACACTCATCCAGTGACGAGTGTCAATTTACACATTTCCAAGCTCCACTAGCCTGAAATGAATCTGAGAAAAAAGATTCACATAAAGGATTATTGTTAAAATTTTATAATTCATTCTTTAATTCTTTAGTCGAGAGGTGGTCTATAATTTATTATATATATTATATTTAATAACTATCTGTAAAATAGTAAAATTCTTTTGAGGTTTATGCCAGTTCTGTGTTAGATATTTTGCATGATTTATCTTTATAATTTTCATTTACCCGATGTTACTAATAGCATTATTTCTTAAATTTCATAGTTGAAGACACAGTTTTGTCCAAGAAATATGCTCCAAGTCAACTAGATAGCAATGGCTGAACTGAGTCTCACTAAGTTTTGTCAACCTGTAATAGATAAAAATGTGGAGAGTCACTTAGCATAATTGTAAGAGAAGATATGTGATTTTGCTTCAACTATCCTGGTAATTTTGAGTCTTTATTTGGTTTTAGATACATAAATAGCCACCGATGCATTGGATATTATTACATAGTAATTACATATATTTGCATATTTATATACTATACATACTACATGCATAATTGACTATGAACTATCTGATTGTTCTTATGGAGGTAAAACCCAGATTTAGACAAATAATTAAACCAAGTTCTTACCATAGTTTTGTACAACTTAAGGTCATTTTTAAAGTTTTAGCAAGCTTTCAGTTAAATGCTTTGTTTCCTAATTTCCCTGATTTCATGGCTTCTGTCTCCTAAGAAGCATAATTTAATTTTTAAAAATATCTGTCTGTATACACTAATATCTATTTGTGAATTTTATGATACTTTCATATATAAAATAATTCACTTGAAGAGGATATTGGCACCAAGCTGGGTGGTCCTTGTTAGAATTTATTTGGATTTGTTTGAAGTAAGATTTCATGGTGGAAATCTTACCTTGCTCCCTCCTTCTTCTATTTGTGTGTGCATGTGTGTTTATATGTGAGCATGTTTGTGGGTGTGTATGTGGTAAGAGAGGTGAGAAATCTTTGACCAAAAAGATTAAGTGCAAAGATGGAAGTAATATTATAATTTGGTTGTAACACTTAAAGGATATTTGCTATTCACTACATGTGAATATTATGTTTACAGTGTTCCAACAGGCACTAGGGGTAGAATGATATGAATATATATTACATCTTATTTTAAGATCTACGTCTACTGAAAAGGTTAGAAAATTATAGCACGTTTTATCAACAACATCAGAGAGGTGCATATAAGAATTTAGATACTATAAGTCTGCTACATGACATAAAGTAGAAAATATAACATGTCTTGGTTGAGAAAAACTTTCTTTGTTATACTAAGGAATTTGATTGTATCCTGTTCCCTTAGGATAGTGGAGAATTTTTACATCATATATATGAAGTTTTGTAATTTACTTGTTTAATACGATTTTTTCCTGGTTATAGACTCCTTTAAGGGTTGAAAACTAGAAAAATAAAAGGAATAGAAATGGCCTGTATTCTGTTTACAGGCATACCTCCTATAATTTCACTTTGCTTTATTGCACTTTGCAGATACTGTGGGGTTTTTTTTTCTTTTTTTTTTTACAAATTTAAGGTTTGTAACCGGCTTCAACATTCCCTTAAATCAAACCTTAGTCCAGAGTAAGGCCCTAACTCTCTCCAATTCTATGAAGGCTGAGAGAGGGAGGAAGCTGCAGAAGAAAGTTTGAAGCTAGTGGAGATTAATTTATGAGGCTTAAGGAAAGAAGCTCTCTCTATAACATACAAGTGCCAAGTGAAGCAACAAGTGCTGGTGTAGAAGCTGAGGCAAGTTATCCAGAAGATCTAGCTAAGATAATTAATAAGGTGGCTACACTCAACAACAGATTTTCAATGTAGATGAAACAGCCTTATATTGGAAAAAGATGCCATCTAAGACTTTTATAGCTGGAGAGAAGTCAGTGTCTGGCTTCAAAACTTCAAAGAACAGGCTGACTCTCTTGTTAGGGGCTAATGCAGCTGGTGACTTGAAGTTGAAGCCAGTGCTCATTTATCATTCTGAAAATTCTAGGGACCTTCAGAATTATGCTAAATCTGCTCTGCCTGTGCTCTATAAATGGGACAAAAAAGCCTGGGTGACAGCACATCTGTTTACAACATGGTTTACTGAATATTTTAAGCCCACTGTTGAGACAACTGCTCAGAAAAAAAGATTCCTCTCAAAATATTCCTGATCACTGACAATTCACCTGAGTCACCCAAGAGCTCTGAAGAAGATGCACAATGAGATTAATGTTGTTTTCATGCCTGAAAACATAACACAACACAACATCCATTCTGCAGCCCAGGGTTCAAGGAGTAATTTTGACGTTCAAGTCTTATTGTTTAAGAAATATATTTCACGAGGCCTTGGCTGCCATAGACAGTGACTCCTCTGATGGAACTGAGCAAAGTAAATTAAAAACCTTCTGGAAAGGATTCACCATTCTAAATGGCATTAAGAACATTCATGACTCATGAGATGAAATGAAAATATCAACATTAATAGGAGCTTGGAAGATAATGGTTCCCACCCTCGTGGATGGCTTTGGGGGGTTCAAGACTTCAGTGGAGGAAGTAACCACAGATGTGGTGGAAACAGCAAGAGAACTAGAATTAGAAGTGGAGCCTGAAGATGTGACTGAATTGCTGCAATCTCCTGTTAAATCTTGAATGGATGAGGAGTTGCTTCATATGGAGGAGCAAAGGCAGTGGTTTCTTGAGATGAAATCTACTCCTGGTGAAGATGCGCTGAAGATTGTTGAGAGGACAACAAAGGATTTAGAATATTATAGAAACTTAGTTTATAAACCAGCTGCAGGTTTTGAGAAGACTGACTCCAATTTTGAAAGAAGTTCTACTGTGGGTAAAGTGCTATCAAATAGCATTGCATGCTGCAGAGAAATTATTTGTAAAAGGAAGAATCAATTGATGTGGCAAACTTCACTGCTGTCTTATTTTAAGAAACTGCCATGGCAACCCCAACCTTCAGCAACCACGACTCTGATCAGTCAGCAGCTGTCAACTTCGAGGCAAGACCCTCCAGCAGCTGAAAGATTATGACTCGCTGGAAGCTCAGATGAGGGTTAGCAATTTTTAGCAATAAAGTATTTTTTAATTAAGGTATATACATTGTCGCTTTAGACATAATGCTATTGCACACTCAATAGACTACAGTATAGTGTCAACATAACTTTCATATGCACTGGAAAACCAAAAAATTCATGTGAATCACTTTATTTTGATATTTGCTTTATTGAGGTGCAATATCTCTGAGGTATGCCTCTACTTTCTCCCAGGTCCTTTAAATGTAGTTAATTCTCTTTCTGTTCCCAGTAATTAACATGAGAAGAAAGTGAATGTTGGGTGTTGCTATTCCGCTATGGAAAACTATGAGAAATTGATGAAAATGTGGAGGCATCCAAGAAAAGTATCACATCCTTGCTCTTTACTTGGTCCTGCCTTTAAAATAATGTGCTAAATGTTTTGAAACTACCATTACTTAATCTGAGTGATTTTCACACTTCCTCTTCAACACTCTAGAGAGAACAGAATCATATTTTCTCTTGTATAAAAGTCATAAGATTTTTATGGATACAAAGTAGGAACAGCTTTCATGAAAAAGTGAAACTGATATCTGAATGGGTTAAAAATCAACGTTGTAAAAATAAATCGCTATTTTAAAGATATTCTATTATTAAATGATTAAGAGTTTACCCAACTATTACATTAACAAGCATCAACATTTGCTTTGAAAACCTTTCAAGCCAAAAGTGGTTTCTTGATTTAAGAAATGATTGCTGAATGCCTACTAACTGCCAAACACAAAAAGAAAACAAAAATCTTTGCAAGGTGGTATTTTAATTCTATCACAGGTGTCTAACAATAAGACCACTCATGTGTAGAAGAGTTTGTCAGACGGAGCAATATAAAACAAATAAGGAGGATTTGAAAAGCTGTGCAAGTATGAGGTATGATAAAATTTTGATTCAGACAGTGAAGCAAAGCCACACAGTGAAAGAGACAACTCAACAGACTTGAAAAAAAAGTGAATAAGCAAGTCGTGCAGCTTGGCATCCACAGTTGAGGTGCTAACATTCATCTGGCTCCTTTACTAAAATAGACCTCAGAGTGTTACTAGGAAATGTATAATCCAAGCCTGGAATTGCTTCCTTATTCTAAATCGAGCTCTCCCAGAAAGAATGGCCAAACTTCAGTCAAGAGTCCTGAATTATTTTGTTTTCCTTAGAGAATGTCAAGTTAATTTTTAGTTTGTTCCCAAAGCAGATGAATCCACTTTTAATCAGAAATATCCAACATCTCTACTCCAACTTTTTGACAGAAAATATAATCAACAATTTTCTGATGCTTTACTAGTAACAAAATGTCAGTTACAAGAAAAAAATAAAAAGAAATTATTGTGGGGGGGAATGTGGGCAACAATTAATATGTTTCTAAAATTTTGCCAATTTTTACTTTACATTAAGCTTAACAGACAGACAAATATCCTTACAAGGCACAAAAATTAGTAGCCAGAGGATGGCAAGGTTTTACTCTGGAGTACTGCCTACAAGAATAATAAAGGACTGATTAGGTCAGCCTAACCGAACCTGAAATACAAAGAAGGGAAAAGTTACTCACATGTTAACACCTACCTGCTTCCAGGGTTGGATATATTCACATACTTCCAGCAGAGATCTGTCATGCCCCTCTGGAAATGCCAGACTATTTGTCCTTTGCCCTGATTGAAGAGCTCAACAAGCACCTAGGATTCACTATTCTAGCACCAAAGAAAATTCCAGGAAATATAGAAGAGTGGCTGCACATGAATAAGAAGTGGGCCAGGGTCCCATAATTTCAGAGCTGGAATACAGTGCAAACATAGACAAGCATGAGCAAAAGTATGGGAAGAGTGGCCCTATGGGTGTGTATGAACACTAGATGCCATCTTGGAAATACAAAAGTGTTTCCAAATACATGTCTATACAGTTGTGTACAGCAGTCATCCATCTCGGTGAGCTGTGCTTGGGAAATTTGCAGTGAGATGCAAGCAATGTCTTTAGTGGCTGCCACTATTAAATTTATCTACATGCTGGCAGTGACAACAACGCAGTTAGTTCAGGTTACAACGACCAGCATAAGCGGAGTTACAGTGGCTCCTTTCTTATTAAAGACATAGGAGTGTTCAGTCAGGCACCAAGTAAAGCTCTGAAATAAACTTGTAGTGTCCCCTTGCTCTGTTTCCTTCCTGGAGGCATAACATGGTTTGAGAGGGACTAATCTGTCTCCTCGTGGACATGGTATTTGTTGGCTCTTCTGTTTCAATAGTTGAGATTTTAAGCAAATTTACTGTTTTGGATTTCTATATTTCAGTAGATCCTCCACTCCATGATTCTGTAGTCCCAAGATATAATTTCCATGATTACCCTATCATTGACCATCCCGTTCCACTGAATGCTAATCATTGTTCCCCCAAAATAAGATGCTTCCCACTTCCAAAGTGGATGCAAAAAATACTTGTTCCACTTCCAAAAGAGTAGTTTCTGTCCCATGTTGGGCACTAATGGTCCAGTGATGAAATAAGACAAACACCACAAATGGCACATGATACAACTCAAAGGAACTCAGGGATAGTAAGATGCATGTGGTGCCCCAGACTCTGGTTATACAGTACAGAGACTTTGCTAGGCTCAACTGAAGCCACTGTAGCTAGTGCTACAGGAAAGGGATCCTGGTTTCATGTAGATTCATGGGAAAAATGCTAATGTGGAATCAGAAGACAAGACCTCCAAACACAGTTAAATAACTAACCAGTATGTGATCCAAAAAAGGTCAATTTTCCAGGTTTTAGTTGCAGCCGCTCTAGAGTGAAAGGATTAGATAGATTTAAGTCAGCGATTTTCATAATTTTATCTTTTAGAGCAGAACTTTTATCTAAATAAAATTTTAAGTAGACATGTAAACAAATGAAATGCACAGACTCCAGAAGTATTATTACTGAGGCTAGGGGTACTTTCCCATTTAACTTCCTCCACACTTGCCTTTGAAGAGCTAAGGCTGATTTTTTTAAAAAAATAGAAACAGTTTATTTATATGATGAAACATCCATTCTAACATTCAAAATTTATGATTTTCAGTACTCACAATTTAGTAGATATGTTTAAGCTATCTTCTCATTTCCAGATTTTTTTTTTTCCTGAACCAAACCAATCTCGTGAAAAAGTCCTTTTTGGTTGAATTAAATCCTACAGAGAATCAGAATTCATAACACTATGGATATCAGGTTTGGAGTATGTTTTACTATCTTTGCATCTCCTGCACCTAACATTGAAGGGCAATAGCAGATGTTCAACTTCAGTTTTCACACTTATTGACACATGACTAAGTTGATATCTGATTAATGTATGTGGCAGGTTGTTACAATATGACCTTCCCCCAAAGAATATCATCTTCTTGTATTCATGCCCTTGTGTTGTCCCCTTCCACTTTGAATCTGAACTGACCTGTTACTTGCTTTAACCAATAGAATGTGGTAGATATGATGTTTCTCAAGTTCCCTAACCAAGTTAAGAGGCCTTGAGGCTCTCACTTGTGAAGAACAAAGCCACCATGTAAAGCAGTCTGGACTATCATGCTAGAGAGGTCACATGGTAAGAGGGGCCATGGAAGATGAATGACCATGAAGGGAAAAAAGTCTTTGAGAATAAAGACCAAAGACAGACAAGCCTCAGACCTGCAGCCATCCCAGCTGGGGGGCCAGACATATGACTGGTGACATCATGGATATGTCTGTCCAAATAGCAGCCCCATGGATGACCCAGCCAACATCATATGGAACAGACACCAGAGCTATCTTGGCTGAGCCCTGCCCAAACAACCCACAGAAACATGAGAAATAATAAAATCATTATTGCAGTAAGCCATTAAATTTTGAGACTATATGAGATAAGCATGTATGTTAAAAGGCTCTGGTCAAAGCAAAAAGCACTTATCTACTTCAAGTCTTTGCACTGTCTTGCTCCACTGTTTTCTCTAAGAGTTGAATATTGTTTCATTGCTTCATATACATCATTTTTACTCATGTTATCTAAAGCATTTTGAGAAATCTAACAAATTTTATCTAGTCAGGAAAGTTTAGTTTTATGTCAACTTTAATTAAAATTTTAATTTTAGTACATTCTTCAGTTCTGGTCAAATCAAAAATGAAAATATATTCAAAAAGTACCATTACTAACATATATTTAAACCTAATCAAATGTTAAATTTAAAGCAGGAGAAGTCATTATTTGGAATCACTAACAGATCTAATCCATTAATCACATATTTTCTTTAACTTCTCTTCTTATCTAAATGTCTTCTTGATTGTTAATCTCCATCTTTTTTAGTCCTGCCTTTATGATTTCCCTTATGCTGTGTGATATTTCATCCTAATATGACCACTGTTGCATGCATATTTTCTTTTTTTGTTTGCAGTTTTATTTCATTCTATTTTCCTTTATTTTATTTTTTACAGGTATAAATATTAAAGACATTTTAAAAATACAATCTAATAAATTTACTCTGAATTCTAATAGTAACTTCACACTTGTTTTAAATTATATTGAAACATTAACAATACATTAACAATAATGAAAAGCATATATTAAGATTGCAGTTATGTTTAAAATATTAGCAACTTTCCAACAGTAAAATTTGACATCTAATTTTCTGAAATGGGAAAAATGCAAGGTGCATTTCTATTATTTTAGATAGTAATTTTTAGGTTTTAATCCTCTTCCTCCATTGTTTTCAAATTTTACTGAAATTAAAAAGTAATTGAAAGGCACAAGATAATGAATCAGGAAGGCTTGCATGGTCAATATGTATATGTTTTTTATACAAGGAAAGAAATATCTTTTATGATAACATGTTAGTTCTCACTGGACCAACTATAGTTTGAGATAAATGATTTTCCTTCCCATTTGACCTGTTATGTTAGTTATAATTGATGACTCCAAGCTATTGCTGTTTTCATTTTTCTCCTTAAATACATTAAATGTGCATTAATATTTGATGTTACTGACATTTCTTCTAAATGGCTTTTAACTTTATTAAAACAAATGTATATTTATAAAACCATAATGTTCATTATAAAAGTATAGATAATGCTTAAAAATATTAAAAAACTGAAACAAACTAGAACCAAAGCCATTCTGATAGTCTCCTGAAATAACACCTCAAATGGAGAATCATACTATGTTTATTGTTGAGAATAGCTAGAGTTTGACAATATCCTATCAGTTTTCCATAACTTACAGAGTTGTAAAATAACTTGAAGACAGTGAAAGGCATATACATATTTTTAAAATAAATATATTATATTAACAAATGTGTTTATTTTTGTCACTTTAAGATGTCAAATGGATACGTATGACAGTAGAAAGTTGAGTGATGTGTGCTCGTGAGTTCCTCTGGTCTTTTTTTTTTTTTTTTTTGGGGGAACCAATTTTTTTGTTTGTTTTTTGTTTTTCCTTTTTTTTTTTTATTAGTTTCTGCTTTATAACAAAGTGAATCAGTCATACATATACATCTGTTCCCACATCCCCTCCCTCATGCATCTCCCTCCCTCCCACCCTCCCCATCCCACCCCTCCAGGCGGTCACAAAGCACCGAGCTGATCTCCCTGTGCTCTGCGGCTGCTTCCCACTATCTATCTACCTTACGTTTGGTAGTGTATATATGTCCATGCCTCTCTTTCCCTTTGTCACAGCTTACCCTTCCCCTTCCCCTCTGGTCTTATAAAATGCTTTGTATAATAGACATTTGCTAATTATCTACCTAGTAGTTTTCTCTGGGTAATAGAAATTAGTTACCCTGGCTAAAATTATAATTAATATGCATGGCTAAAACTCTATGAGGAACAGTGATGGGGAAATGTAACAGTGATGGGGAAAATTTTTAGTTTTCCAAAGATGAAGAACAGGTTTTTCCTAAATTAGCGATGTTCAAACATATTAAGTCTCTGAACCTCAATACACTCATAAATTATCTATCTCCTGTGGTGGTTACTTAAAGGAGTATTTCTAATCACTTCTGATATCAAAAGTTCATTGCCAATTTCTGTCTAAGGCATCACTATTAATGGTGATAAAAATTCACAGATGCTGGAAATCACGCACTTCTGTAGAGAAGATGTTTCCCATTAGTGCAGAAAAATACCAATATGGACTCTAATTGCTAAAAGAACTATTGGAATGAATGTTTCTGAGATTTTGTGTGCTTATTGTACCATGAAACAGGAAGGGGAAAATGCTCTATTATTTACATAATTTTTTTGCAAACTTTCCTTGAGAAGTATGTGTTGAGCCTAATTTTCTCAGTAATTTGCATTCATGCATGTATGTATTTATGTAACAAACTCCAACAAATACTTACTATGAGCCATGCCTCCTCTAAGTATTTTATAAATAATAATGTTTAATAACTGTACTGATCTCAGACATACCCTTCCAGTCCCCCAGTGGCTCTTTCATCTAATTTCAAAACTGCAGCCTATACTGCGTATACATCTTGGTCTCTCCCAGGTTTTTAATCATCTAAAAAAACCATTGAAGTTCATTATATGAATAAAACTGAGCATAAACAGTTATGGCAGTCCCAGGACCTAAAAAAAAAACAAACACACAAAATGACAAAATATGTTCAAATTAAGAAATTGCTATAACCTCCTCTGTGTGACAAATTGAATTTCTATTAATCTAGTTCCAAGAGTGCAGAAGAAGTGGATAAGGGAGGAAAATTCACGTGCATATTATTGAACTCTGACTCTAAAATAGTGTCTGTCTTGTCTTTATCTCTGTCAGGACTGCCAGAAAAAGTAGCATGAGAACAAAGGTTTTACCTGTCTTGTTTACTTCTGTATCTACAGCTCTTAGAACAACATCTTGTCTGATTTGTAAAATAATTACCTGTTTCATGAATGAATGTCTGAATATATAAATGGAATCAGGCAATAAGTAGATTTATAAAATATTGAATGTCTCTTAACAGCTAACTGAGGTCAGAATCAACACACCTGTCTCAGTAGCATGAAAACTGTGGCATCAGTGGGATAATCTAATGAGAACAAGGCACACAGAGAATCTAGAAAAATAGCAGCACAGAGCTAAATGAGATGACAATACAAACACAGACTGTTTCGCATTCAAAACCAGTTTCTAATTGATCCTCATCAGATGATTCTCCTCTGCCCTTTTTCAACCTGCTAAATACGCGATGTCAAAAGTCAGTGGCTTCAAGCATCTGATTCTGTTTCTTGTTAGATTTGTAAACTTGAGTAGGTTACAGAACCCCTTTAATATTCATTTCCATCATCTGACAAGGTAAAACGCAATTAAATAATTTATTAGAAATGACATGTCGATTCTGACATGGCCCTGCCCCCTTGGTCAGACCTCAATCATCAGCTCAATGTGCTCTATGTGTATAGAGGTGTACTGTGCAGTACAGGATATTTCCAACCGCAGATTTGCTGATTCTCGAAATAACACAACACCTACACTAGCCTCAATATGACCATACAATCTTTGGGATGAGGTGAGTGGATTTTGGGCAGAGGAAATAACATGTCTGTTAAAAAAAAAAAACAAAGACAAGAAGCTACTACAAAAAAATAATGGGAATTGAAGCAGTTCACCTGGTCAAGGAACAGAAGATAAAGCTTAAGGAGAAGGAACCAAACATGAGGTTTACAAGCCGGGAAGTGGTGATCATAGTCACTTTAACTGCATCGTTATCATTCAGACAAACATGACCACAGGAAATGGCACTAAATTCAGAATCATAACAGCACTTACCCACTATGAGAGGAGGAGGGAAGAGGAAAGAGCCAAACACAAAGAAAAATAACACAAGGGTCATAAAGCATCGATGAGACTGTAAATACTAGAGTTGTATTTTACATGATGTCTTTTTTTTAACCTGAATTTTCTTCTGATAGAGTGCTTAGAGGTGAATATTTTGTAGATGGAAATAATGAGTAAGTGAGGACACAAAAGACAACTGCTAAGCTGCGATGGGGAAAGGTGTTAAATAATACCATAAAAACATTATTGGGGGTCCTGCTTGTATACAATCTTGCAAAAGGAACTGTTTCTCCCTAAGTTCCTCCCTGAACCAGTGCCATGACAGAACAGTGGTTGGAACAGAAAGTCTTCAAGACAGCCAATTCACATGAGAGGAAAAGAAAGCAGGAATGTGGCAAAAATAGTTCCAGAACAAAAGGTGAATCAAACAGTCATGATTTTACTGAGTGTTTTAAAAGAAGCAAGCTATTCTTATCAATCAGTAGCAAGACTGTACTGTACTTAAATGTCAATTTTTGCAGGAACACGATCTGAAGTAAAAACTTATTTTACAAATAATAGAAGGTGTTTTTAAAAATAAGGCAATGCTATTCTAATGCAGGTGAACATGAGAGATTGCTAGTACGGTTAAGCAGGTGACACCAATAGAGCCAAGAGAGAGAGGGAGAGGGAGAGGGAGAGAGAGGAATAGAGAAATCAAGAAATCAAGCAGAATACATCAGAGATTATTCTTTTATAAAGTGTTTTCTCGCCATTTCTTTAAAGAGAACAGAAAATTAAATGGTGTGTAAGACACAAATACAGTCCCTAATTTTGTATCCAAAATCCTTGGGGAAAATATATTTTACGAGTCACAATTTTGTACTTTAAAATATAATACGGGCATATACATATGTAAATTAACAGTACCAATGGAATTTGGTGGTTCACCCTACAACCAAGCACATCAATATTTCCTCAGCAAAATGCATAAAACAAAAACCATAATTAGCTTCATTCAGGTTTTGGAACCAAACTTCTAAAAATATTTTGCTTTATAGATACTTTGGTTTTCAGCATTGTGGATAAGTGGATCACTGATTAGCGACGTGTATCTCCCATGTCAGTGTATGGATTAAATTATATTCAGTTCTTTCTTCAAAAACCTTTTTTCTAAAATCCCTTCCCTTCTTACTGAACCTTTCTACACATGGTTCCATATTGATAATTTATTGGAGTGATCCTACCCACATGTTACAGTAAAGAAGCTGACATATAGATTAGACAAGATAGGTTCAGTGAATCTCCTCACAAAATACTGTGTTAGCAAGTCATACTTCCAATCGGGTATGAGAAGTATCTCTCCCAAAATACTGTGCTTCTGTGTCCTTGGGAGACCTGGTTTCTTCCACCCTGTGTCCGTCACTATCCTTTTCGTCTTCCTCGACCTTCCCCTGCTCTGTTCCTGTCTCAGGTGCTGATTCCTGCAAAATATATTTCACAGTTTCCAGGACCAACCAGCTTCCAGTCAGGTTCAGTCAATGGGAGCAACTGGCTTGACATTTGGAAGGTGAGAAGTGGGGAGAAGGCTGGTGTTTTTGCTTTTCTCTACTTGCTTCAGGCTGCATCTCCTGCCGTGGCTACACAAGCCATGTGGGTTTAACTTCTGCCAACCAACAACTGCTGCCCCTTCCCAGCTCCCAGCACACACCATCCACTGTGGTCCCAGTTCTTACCAAGTGGTTTCAGGGAACCCACCTGCTCCCTCAGCTCCCCCAGCCCTAGGAATGGTCCCAGCTTTCTGTTTTTCTCATCTCTGGGCTGTCTTCTTTCTCCTGTTTGTCTTTTCAGCTCTACAACTGCTTTGTAAATATTTCCCTGTATTAAATTCCCTCCATTTAATGACCTGGCATGGGCTTTGTTTATCTGCCTGGACCCTCACCAGTGTTGCAAGGCATGTAACGTGTTCCCAGCGACACTTTCAGTACTCTGTCACCAGAGGCTATGATTCTAACATCTTTCTTCATCCTTTCCACATCCATTTCCATGCTTCTTTGCTGCACTCTGTGCCCCTGGAAGCTAAACTCTAAAAATTGCACCACTCAGCCTTCCTTGCTCTCTGACTTCTGGCTGGTTTCAGCCACTGGCAGGAGATCAGAAGGTGAGAGGGAAAGAAAGACAAATTATTTAATTCTCCAGCATCCTCCTTGATTAGTCATATCCTGGTAATGCCTAAAAAGTGTCCCTGTGGACTCTTGTCATCTTCTGACACTCAACAGCGGAGCATTTGATCATAATAATATAATATAATCATTAGCCTGCTGCCCTACACAGTGTTGCCTAGGATATAGATAGCTTAAAAAATCTATTTATTTTATTCATTAAGTAAAAAAAACTGAGTTCTGATAAAGTGCTCTGTGGCATTTTTCTAGGATATTGGGTGCTAAAAAATATTTGCCATATAATTACTAAATAAATAAACCATCTGCATTCTGATATGGCAAGTTGCATTTTTTTCAGAAAGAATACTGGATTTTCTTCTGTGGTTATTTTTAGTTTAAGTGTCAGGCATTTAGTCAACACACTCTAGGTATGTAAATGTGTTGCTAACATATTCACTCACTGTACATTCCTCTGAACAGAATTTTCCAACCACAATGTGACCAGCACTTGACAGGGCATTTAGCACCTAGACCACTACTGATGTCATTGTAATGCTTCTTGGAGGTTCTAAGAGGGTTTTAAGGAAATGAGAATGAAATTTCTGATGGAAAGTAAGATTCTACTGCAGAAGATATTGAAAGGAAAACCTGTGCAGGACCAATGTTACTGGCCAAGAAGCAGTAGGTTTAGCTTAAAGGTAGAGAAGCAAATCAAAATGGAGATTTACAAACTTGGACGTGGGGCTCACTGCCACTTTAACTGTCACATTAGTGCCATTATCCCTTGAACATGCATCATCATAGCTAACATAAGCTTCAGAACAAGACTGGATTTTTCTTTTGAAGAGGAAACAGGGAGGAACGAAAAGACATAACAAGGTGAAATAAGAGGCTGGAGAAACATTTGACGTAAGGAGAATAAGAAATAACATGAGGATGAAAAAAACCACAAATGCAAGTCATACATATGACTATGTAAATGGTATAGTCCTGTTCTAAATATGTATTCCTTGGAGATTTCTTCTCAATTGGGTATATTTTGTTAAAATATTTTGAAAAGAGAAGTAATGGGCAACTAAATGCATATATAAAAACCTGTCATACTATTTATGTAAAACAGAATCTTTCTTGAACTTCTTAAAAAAATAAAATGTAACAGGATGTAAAAAGCTTTTGGAAAACACATTCAGGCATTCATGTTACAGAAACAGAAAGCTAGACCATGTTAAAAATAATTCCTGAAACAATAAGTAAACAAAACAACCATGATTTGCAGAACTTATTGAAAGAAGCAATTCATTTTTAGCAATCAGTAGCAGAAACTCTACGCTTAGTGGCAGTTTTAGGAAGAATATGATTTAAAACTAAGGAATTATTTTGCAAATATTACTAAGAGTTTTAAAATTCATGGTCATCATGAAACAGTCTCTATGGATACACTAGAGAAGTAACAGTGTAAGAAAATAAAGAGGAATCAAGACAGCACTCGTTCAGGGATTGTTTTTAAATACATGCTGTATGGAACAAGAGAAAGTAAGAAAGATAGGGTCAGACACTTCTTTTGTGTAGTTTTGAGGAGGTCATACCAAATCTCAACAATACCAGCTACCTAAGGATGGTAGGGGGCGTGGAGATCCATCAGATATCTTCAATATTAGCCATTTTGAGTGGTTTTACAATAAAATGTGCACCATGGTTGGGCTGCAAATGGTCTGGAAAACTGAAAACCTGACACAGATTATTTTTATGGGGCCAAATTGGTATTGACAGAATTGGTTGATCAATCTAGAATAGTAACACTATTGCCTAGATAAGTGCTGACAGCAGTGAGGTACCACTGATAACTCCAAGAGGAGGTCAGATATCTGATATAGTTAATCTGCTGGGAGTGCTGGGGCCAATGTTCTATACATTTTGGTCTCCTCCCCCAGAAAAAGGTAGGATCAACTTGGTCTGCGTTCATAAGTCTGGCATGCAGAGGTTACCTCTGAATTAGAAACAGAGTCCTACATTTTGTGCCAGTCTACCGTGGCACTGTATTGTCATGTCCAGTATGATAATGGATCCAGGCAGCAATGGTAGACAATGTGGACAGCTACGTGAAAGAGCTGGAGAGTTAAATCAGTAGCTGTATATTCTTTCTACAGTTTATGGCCCAGAGAAGGTGAGTCTTACCTACCTACTAGAGTAGTTTCCAAATCTAAGCCACACAGGTAGGGCACTGGCAACAACCCATCCATGAGTCAATAAAAAAACATGAGATTCATCCAGAGAAATACTGGCCAGAGCTACAAGAATGGCTTTGAGTTCTGTCAACTGAGTGTAATGACCATATCAGCTTTTGGTTCTGCATAGCTGGCACTGTGCCAAAACAGGCACATCAGTATCAGATTGCAAATAGCCAAGGCATCGGTGAACCGGACCTAAGTATTCGGGGGACCTCTGTGACTCAAGTACCTACCAAGCCCATCACTCTTCTTTAGGTGATTGAGTTGGGGTAAAGTTTCTACAAAAGAATAGGTGCCACTTTTACAGGGAAAGCTGACACTGCTGGAGCCAGGCTATCTGTGTTCTTGAACAGAGCATTTCCATTTGACAAGGAAGTCTTGTGGTGTCCTTCTTAGATTATTGTTATTGAGTCCAGGTTGTATCACCCCAAAATAGGACTGTCAGGCCAAGGAGTCACAAGGTTCCATGAGTCAAGTGTTTAGTTTTTACAAGAAAATTTGATTTAGAGCAATTAACAGCTGTTTTTCAGAAAGAATGTAAAAGGTAGCTATGTTAGGGAGAAAACAAATTTAAATCCCCAAGGAAAGGTAGAGGCTTCCTCCCTTTGCTAAAAGGCTCCTTTACAGCAAAAGCATCAGTTGTAGAAAGTTGTATTTCCAAGGGATTACTAAGGTTATGAAGCTACAAAGGCAGACAACTACTTGCTGTTCTTCCAACAACCTCTCAAAGTATGCTGAATGCAGGTTAACCCATCACTGGACCTGCCAGAGAGGCAAGAGACCATTGTCTCCGGGTGCATGAGGAGAGGAGATTCCTGCTCTGTGTGCACACAGAAGGCAGAACACCACCTCAAGTGAGATCCAGAGACAGGCACGACCCACAGCTATCATCTCAGACCACAGAGACTGGCACAGACCACTACCACTGCCGCCACTGCCACAGAGAATCCTGTGTGCAAGCACAGGTCACTACCCACACACTCCCGGGAGCCTATGCAGCACACTAGGGTCCAGTGATCCAGGGCCAACTTCCCTGGGAGAACACATGGCACACCTCAGGCTGTTGCAACATCACTCTGGCCTCTGCCACTGCACGCATGCTCCGCATTCCAATTGTGACTACCGTACCCCTCCTTCTCCTGGGCCTGAGTGAGCTAAAGGGTCCTAATCAGCCTCTGCTTTAACCCCCTCCTATCTGGGTGAAGAACAGATGCTTGAGGGTGACTTACACACAGAGGCAGGGCCCAAACCAAAGCTGAACCCCATGAGCTGTGTAAACAAACAAGAGAAAGGGAAATTTCTCCATGCAGCCTCAGGAGCAGCGGACAAAATCCCCGCAATCAGCTTGGTAAACCTTGCATCTGTGGAATACCTGAGTAGACAACGAGTGTTCCCAAAATTTAGGTGGTGGGCACTGGGGGCACTGTGGACTTGGGGTTTGCTTTCTGCATTTGATTTGTTTTTGGTTTTATGTTTGTCTTAGTTTACTTTTCAGTGATTGTTTTCATTTGTGGGTTTGTTTATTGGTTTGGTTGCTCTCTTCCTTTTTTTTCCCCTCTTTTTGTGAGTGTGTGTTTCTTTGTGTGATTTTGTCTGCTTAATTTTGCTTTTACCATCTGTTTTGGGGTTCTGTCTGGTCCTTTTTTTTTTTTTCCTTTTCTTCTGAGCCATGATTTAGGCAGGGTCTTGGTGCTCCAGACGGGTGGCAGGCCTGAGCCTCCGAGGTAGGAGAGCTGAGTCCAGGACAATGGACCACCAGAGACCTCTTAGCCCCATGTAATATTAAATGGTGAGAGCTCTCCAGAGATCTCCAACTCAACACTAAGACCCAGCTCCACCTAATGGCCAGCAACCTCCACTGCTAGACACCCCATGCCAGACAACTAGCAAGACAGGAACACAACCTCACCCATTAGGAGAGAGGCTGCCTAAAGTCATACTAAGTTCACAGACACCCTAAAACACACCACCAGATGTGGCCTGCCCACAAGAGGGACAAGATCCAGCCCCACACACCAGAACACAGGCACTAGTCCCCTCCACCAAGAAGCCTACACAAGCCACTGAACCAACCTCACCCACTGGGGGCAAACACCAAAAACAACAGGAACTACAAACCTGCAGACTGCAAAAAGGAGACCCAAAACACAGTAAGTTATACAAAATGAGAAGACAGAGGAATACACAGCAGATAAAGGAGCAAGGTAAAAACCCACCAGACTAAACAAATGAAGAGGAAATAGGCAGTCTACCTGAAAAAGAATTCAGAGTAATGATAGTAAAGATGATCCAAAATCTTGGAAACAGAATGGAGAAAATACAAGAAATGTTTAACAAGGACCTAAAAGAACTATAGAGCAAACAAACAATGATGAACAACACAATAAATGAAATTAAAAATTCTTTAGAAGGAATCAGTATCAGAATAACTGAGGCAGAAGAGCAGATAAGTGACCTGGAAGATAAAATATTGGAAAAAACTACTGCAAAGAAGAATAAAGAAAAAAGAATGAAAAGATTGAGGACAGTCTCAGAGACCTCTGAGAAAATATTAAATGCACCAACATTCGAATTATAGGGGTCCCAGAAGAAGAAGAGAGAAACAGTCTGAGAAAATATTTGAAGAGATTATAGTTGAAAACTTCCCTAACATGGGAAAGGAAACAGTCAGTCAAGTCCATGTAGCACAGAGAGTCCCATACAAGGAGAAACATGCCAAGACACATATTAATCAAACTATAAAAAATTAAATACAAAGAAAAAATATTAAAAGCAGCAAGGGAATAGCAATAAATGACATACGAGGGAATCCCCATAAGGTTAACAGCTGATCTTTCAGCAGAAACTCTGCAAGCCAGAAGGGAGTGGCAGGACATATTTAAAGTGATGAAAGGGAGAAGCCAACAACCAAGATTACTCTACCCAGCAAGGGTCTCATTCAGATTCGACGGAGAAATTAAAACCTTTACAGACAAGCAAAAGTTAAGAGAATTCAGCATCACCCAACCAGCTTTACAACAAATGCTGAAGGAAATTCTCTAGGCAGGAAACACAAGAGAAGAAAAGGACCTAAAAATACAAACACAAAACAATCAAGAAAATGGTAACAGGAACATACATATCGATAATTACCTTAGATGAAAATGGATTAAATGCTCAAAACAAAACACACAGACTGGCTGAATGGATATGAAAACTAGACCCTTATATATTCTGTCTACAAGAGATCCACTTCAGACCTAGGGACACATACAGACTGAAAGTGAGGGGATGGAAAAAATATTGCATGCAAATGGAAATCAAAAGAAAGCTGGAGTAGCAATACTCATATCAGACAAAATAGACTTTAAAATAAAGACTATTACAAGAGACAAAGAAGGACATTATGTAATGATCAAAGGATCAATCCAAGAAGAAGATATAACAATTGTAAATATTTATGCACCAAACATAGGAGCACCTCAATACATAAGGCAAATGCTAACAGCCATAAAAGGGGAAATCGACAGTAACACAGTCATAGTAGGGGACTTTAACACTCCACTTTCACTAATGGACAGATCATCCAAAATGAAAATAAATAAGGAAACACAGGCTTTCAATGACACATTAGACCAGATGGACTTAATTGATATTTTTAGGACATTCTATCCAAATACGACAGAATACAGTTTCTTCTCAAGTGCACATGAAACATTCTCCAGGATAGATCATATCCTAGGTCACAAATGAAGCCTTGGTAAATTTAAGAAAACTGAAATCATATCAAGTATCTTTTCCGACCACAAGGCTATGAGACTAGATATCAATTACAGGAAAAAAAATCTATAAAAAATACAAAGACATGGAGGCTAAACAATATGCTACTACATAACCAAGAGATCACTGAATAAATCAAAAAGGAAATCAAAAAATACCTAGAAACAAATGACAATGAAAACACAATGACCCAAAACCTATGGGATGCAGCAAGAGCAGTTCTAAGAGGGAAGTTTATACCAATACAATGCTACCTCAAGAAACAAGAAACATCTCAAATAAACAGCCTAACCTTACACCTAAAGCAATTAGAGAAAGAAGAACAAAAGAAATCCCAAAGTTAGTGGAAGGAAAGAAATCATAAAGACCAGATCAGAAATAAATGAAAAAGAAAGAAGGAAACAATAGCAAAGATCAATAAACCTAAAAGCTTATTCTTTGAGAAGATAAACAAAATTGATAAACCATTAGCCAGACTCATCAAGAAAAGAAGGCAGAAGACTTAAATCATCAGAATTAGAAAGGAAAAAGGAGAAGTAACAACTGACAATACAGAAATACAAAGGATCATGAGAGATTACTACAAGCAACTATATGCCAATAAAATGGACCACCTGGAAGAAATGGACTAATTCTTAGAAAAGCAAAACCTTCCGAGACTGAACCAGGAAGAAACAGAAAATATAAAGAGACTAATCACAAGCACTGAAATTGAACCTGTGATTAAAAATCTTCCAACAAACAAAAGCCCAAGACCAGATGGCTTCACAGGCGAATTGTAACAAACATTTGGAGAAGAGCTAACACCTATCCTTCTCAAAGTTCTAAAATATAGCAGAGGTAGGAACACTCCCAAACTCATTCTACGAGGCCACCATTACCCTGATACAAACACCAGACAAAGATGTCACATAAAAGGAAAACTACAGGCCAATACCAATGATGAAAATAGATGCAAAAAACCTCAACAAAATACTAGCAAAAAGAATCCAACAGCACGTTAAAAGGATCATACACCATGATCAAGTGGGATTTATCCCAGGAATGCAAGGATTCTCCAATATATGCAAATCAATCAGTGTGATACACCATATTAATAAATTGAAGAATAAAAACCATATGATCATCTCAATAGATGCAGAAAAGCTTTCAACAAAATTCAATACCCATTTATGATAAAAACTCTCCAGAAAGTGGGCATAGAGGGAACCTACTTCAACATAATAAAGGCCATATATGACAAACCCACAGCCAACATCGTTCTCAATGGTGAAAAACTGAAACCTCTAAGATCAGGGACAGGACAAGGGTGCCCACTCTAGCCACTATTATTCAACATAATTTTGGAAGTTTTAGCCAGAGTAATCAGAGAAGAAAAAGAGATAAAAGAATCCAAATCAGAAAAGAAGAAGTAAAACTGTCACTGTTTGCAGATTACATGATACTACACACAGAGAATCCCAAAGATGCTACCAGAAAACACTAGAGCTAATCAGTGAATTTGGTAAAGTAGCAGGATACAAAATTAATGCACAGAAATCTCTTGCATTCTTATTCACTAGCAATGAAAAATCTGAAAGAGAAGTTAAGGAAGCACTCCCATTTATTATTGCAACAAAAATAATAAAATACCTAGGAATAAACATACCTAAGGAGAAAAAAAGACCTCTGTGCAGAAAACTATAAGACACTGATGAAAGAAATCAAAGAGTATACAAACAGATGGGGAGATATACCATGTTCTTGGAGTGGAAGAATCAACATTATGAAAATGACTATACCACCCAAAGCAATCACAGATTGAATGCAATTCTTATCAAACTACCAATGGCATTTTTCACAGAACTAGAAAAAAAATTTTATGATTTGTATGGAAACACAATAGACCCTGAATAGCCAAAGCAATCTTGAGAAAGAAAAACGGAGCTGGAGGAATCAGGCTCCCTGACTTCAAACTATACTACAAAACTACAGTAATCAAGACAGTATGCTACTGGCACAAAAACAAAAATATAGATCAATGGTACAGGATAGAAAGCCCAGAGGTAAACCCATGCACATATGGTCACCTAATTTACAACAAAGGAGGTAAGAACATAGAATGGAGAAAAGATAGCTTCTTCAATAAGTGGAGCTGGGAAATCTGGACAGCTACATGTAAAAGAATGAAATTAGAATATTCCCTAACCCCATACACAAAAATAAACTCAAAATGGATTAAAGACCTAAATGTAAGGCCAGACACTATAAAACTCTTAGAGGAAAACATAGGCAGAATACTCTATGACATAAATCACAGCAATATCCTTTTTGACCCACCTCCTAGAGTAATGGAAATAAAACCAAAAATAAACAAATGGGACCTAATGAAACTTAGAGGCTTTGCACAGCAAAGGAAATGATAAATAATACAAAAAGACAACCCTCAGAATGAGAGAAAACACTTGCATACAAAGCAACCTACAAAGGATTAATCTCTAAAATATACAACCAACACATGCAGCTCAATATCAAAAAACAAACAACCCAATCCAAAAATGGACAGAAGACCTAAATAGACATTTCTCCAAAGAAGATATACAGAGTGCCAGCAAACACATGAATGAATGCTCAACATCACTAATCATTAGAGAAATGCAAATCAAAACCACAATGAGGTATCAACACACACCGGTCAGAATGGCCATCATCAAAAAATCTACAAACGAAAAATGCTGGAGAGTGTGTGGAAAAAGGGACCCTCTTGCACTGTTAGTGTGAATGTAAATTGATACAGCCACTGTGGATAACAGTATGGAGGTTCCTTAAAAAACCAAAAGTACAACTACCATATGACCCAGCAATCCCACTACTGTGCATATACCCTGAGAAAACCATAATTCAAAAAGAGTCATGTACCACAATGTTCATTGCAGCTCTATTTACAATAGCCAGGACATGGAAGCAACCTAAGTGTCCATCAGCAGATGAATGGATAAAGGAGATGTGGCACATATACACAGTGGAATATTACTCAGCCATAAAAAGAAATGAAATTGAGTTATTTGTACTGAGGTGGTTGGACCTAGAGTCTGTCATACAGAGTGAAGTAAGTCAGAAAGAGAAAAACAAATACCATATGCTAACACATATATATGGAATTTTAAAAAAGGTTCTGCTGAACCTAGGGAGAGGACAGGAATAATGACACAGAAGTAGAGAATGCACTTGAGAACACGGAAGGGTGTTAGGGTAAGCTGGGATAAAGTGAGAGAGTAGCATTGACATGTATACACTACCAAATGTAAAAGAGATAGCTAGTGGGAAGCAGCTGCGTAGCACAAGGAGATCAGCTCAGTGCTTTGTGACCACCTAGAGGGGTGGGATAGGGAGGGTGGGAGGGAGACACAAGAGGGAGGGGTATGGGGATGTATGTATACATATAGCTTATTCACTTTATTATACAGCAGAAACTAACACAACATTGTTAAGCAATTATTCTCCAATAAAGATGTAAAAAATAAAAAAGTAAAAGTGACTACATTAACTAGGAAGTCAAATAATGACATCTGTTTATTTTTTTTTCTTTTCCCCTTCCGCCCTCCATTCCTTAACTCAATGAACATATTTTAGAGTTCTCAATGTGCCATACAAGTTTGAGAATCAGTAGTGGAAATCCAGAAAAATGTATCTCAGTCTCAAGGGGTCCATTAATTTGAGACAGAAAATCAGAAGAAAATCCTTCTTTGGAACATTAAATATCTTAAAAATATTTATGAGGATAACATTTATCCTTTCTATTGACTTTCTTCATTCCACTGAATTTCTTTTTGAATGTCATTAAGGCACTAATCTCTTAACTTTTATTTTCTCCTTATTCATCACCACTGACATGGCTTAGTCACATAAACTTAGACCTTATAGTGAGTCTCATGTATGATTGCATTGTCACTAGCTGCTCATTTTCCAGTGTGTATACTTAATTAACTTGCACTCAGCTGAATTAAATTCCATCTTCTCTCTTTCTGAATTCAGGTTTCATATATCTGATGTAGGGATTCAAAGTGCCTGGTGCTAATTTGCATCAGGATCTCAAATCTCACTATGATTCTTAATGGCCTTTAACAAATTTATTTTACTTATTCTTTGTATTTTTTAAAGTATAATTGATTTACTATGTTATATTAGTTTTAGGTGTACAGCATAGTGATTCAGTGTTTTTACCGATTATACTCCTTTGAAAGTTATTATAAGATAATGGCTATACAATATATTCTTATACTATACAATGTATCCTTTTTGCTTATCTATTTTATACAGAGTAGTTTGTGTCTCTTAATCCCATACACCTAATTTGCCCTTCTTCCTTGCCTCTTCCCTTTGGTAACCACTAGTTTGTTTTTTATATCTGTGAGTCTATTTCTGTATTGCATATATGTTCATTTGTATTATTTTTTAGATTACACATATAAGTAATACAATACCGTATATTACTCTGACTTACTTCTCTAAGCATATTCTCTATGTCCATCCACATTGCTGCAAATGACAGAATTTCATTCTTTTATACAACTCAATATCAAAAAAAAAAAAAAACCCAGTCAAAAAATAAGCAGAAGACCTAAATAGACACTTCTCCAAAGAAGACATACAGATGTCTAACAGGCTGATGAAAAGATGCTCAACATCACTAATTATTAGAGAAATGAAAATTAAAACAACAATGAGATAACACCTCACATCTGTCAGAATGGCCATCATCAACAAGTCTACAAATAACAAATGTTGGATATGATGTGGAGAAAAGAGGACCCTTGTACACTGTCAGTAGGAAAGTAAATTGGTGCAACCACTGTGGAAAACAATATAGAGGTTCCTCAAAAAACTAAAAATAGAACTACTATATGATGCAGCAATTCCACTCCTGGGTATATATGTAGAAAAAAACAAAAACACTAATTTGGAAAGATACATGCACCCCAATGTTCATAGCAGCACTATTTACAAGAGCGAAGACATGGAAGCAACCTACGTGTCCATCAACAGATGAGTGGATAAAGAAACGTATATATATATCAAACTCTAGATCAAGAATTATAATTATGTCTAGTATGTGGGAAAATATTCATGCTCCTAACTGGTTTCTCAGTAGCTACAATTTTTTTGGTTGTTTTTTATTTTTTTTGGCTGCATGTTGTGGCATGTGGAATCTTAGTTATGAGGGATCGAACCTGTGCCCTCTTCATTGGGAGCGCAGAGTCATAACCACTGGACCACCAGGGAAGTCATTCAGTCTGCTACATTTAATGCAAACATGTTTTAAAAACTAATTGTTATGTCAGTGATAGCTCTGACATTTTTGGTAAAGCCATGATTGACATTACATTGAAGTTTTAAAAATATTATTATATCAAAATATATTATTTTCTATTAAAAAAACACTCTTCTCTGCTTTGTGTCACATGTATCTGATCTATTTATTGTCTGCTATTGATATGTGAGTTAACTAACTCACTAAAACTCTTGCTGGTTGTAAGGAAAATTGATATTTTAATATATAATGGCTTTTAGAAGTGAGTTGAGATAGTGAATTTGTAGAGAATCTTTATTTTTTCAAAGTATGTTTATTTTCTAAATCTGACAACCCTCACTACATTCTTAGGATAAAGGTAAACTTAAACAAAATCAGCTTCCCCTAAATTACTAAAAGGAAAATTTCCTTCTTGAAATAGCACTTCTGAAGCCAGGCTTCTTGTGGATTTCCAGGCAATATTAACACCACTCTTTGGTTAAAAAGATCACCAAGCCAAGATTTTATTTTTTGTGTTTTTTCCAGCTTATTGGATATAACTGATATATAATATTGTGTAAGCTTAAGGTGTACAACATAAACACTTGATATATGTATATATTGAAAAATGATTAACATAATAAATTTTAACATCAATTATCTTACATAGTTACCATTTTCCCCTTGTGATTAGAACTTTTAAGATCTACTCTCTTAGTAACTTTCAAATATACAATACAGTACTGTTAACTATAGTTATTATACTGTACATTACCTCTCCATAATTTATCTTATAACTGGAAGTTTGTACCCTTTGACCTCCTTTATGTACTTCCCCCATTCACCTCACCCAGCCTCTGGCAACCACAAATCTTGTCTCTATTTCTATGAGGTTTGTTTTGTTTTAGATTCACATATAAGGGAGATCATACAGCGTTTGTCTTACTCTGTCTGATTTATTTAACTTAGCATAACACCCTCAAATTTCATCCATTTTACCACAATTGACAGGATTTCCTTCTTTTATGGCTGAATAGTATTCCATTGTGTGTGTGTGTATATATATACGTATGTGATATCTATATCACATTTTCTTTATCTGTTTATTTGTCAATGGACATTTAGGTTGTTTCATGTCTTGGCTGTTATAAATAGTGCTGCAAAGAACATGGAGGTGCAGATATCTCTTTAGGACAGTAATTTTGGTAGTTTAATTTTTGATTTTTAGGAACTCTATACTGTTTTCCATAGTGGTTATGCCAACTTACATTTCCAACAACAGTACACAAGCACTCCTTTTCTCCACATTCTTTCCATTTGTTATCTTTTGTCTTTTTGATTATAGACATTTTAACAGGTGTGAGGTGATATCTCATTGCGATTTTGATTTACATTTCCCGAATAATTAGTGGTATTGAGCACATTTTCATGTACCTGTTGACCATTTGAATATATTCTTTGAGAAGATATCTATTCAGGTCCTTTGGCATTATTTAATTGAATTATTTGTGGGGTTTGGAGTGGTTTTTTTGTTTGTTTTGTTTTGCTATTGAGTTGTATGAATTCCTTATCTATTTTAATAGCAACCCCTTGTTAGATGTGTTTGTAAATATTTTCTCTCCATTCAGTAGTTTGGCTTTTCATTTTGTTGATCATTTCTTTTGGTGTGCAGAAGCTTTTGGCTTGTTGCAATCCCACTTTGCTTTTGTTGCTTGTGCTTTTGTTGTTATGTCCAAAAAACTTTGCTGAGACACATGTAAAGAAGACTTTTCCCTATGTTTACTTCCAGGAGTTTTGATTTCAGGTCTTATATTTAAGTTTTTAATTCATTTTGAGTTAATATTTGTGAGTAGTTAAGATAAAGGTCTACCTTCATCTTTTTGCATGTGAATATCCAATTTTCCAAGCACTGTTTATTGAAGAGACTGTCATTTCTCCATTGAGTGTTCTTGTCTCCCTTGTCAAATATTAATTGGCCATATATGCAAGGTTGTATCTCTGGGCTGTCCATTCTGTTCCATTGGTCTATATGTCTGCTTTTATGCCAGTACCATGCTGTTTTGATTACTATAGCTTTCTGATATAGTTTCAAATCAGGAAGTATGGCTTTGGGTAGCATGGACATTTTAACAATATTAATTCTTCCAATCCATGAACATGAGATATCTTTCCATTTATTTGCATCTTTTTCAGTTTCTTTCATTAATGTCTTATAGTTTTCAGAATGGAGAGCTTTCACCTTGATTAAATTTATTTCTAAGTATTTTATTGTTTTTGATGCTATTGTAAATAGGATTGTTGTCTTTATTTTTCAGATCATTTGTTGTTAGTGTATAGAAATGCTACTGAGTTTTATGTTAATTTTGTATACTGCAACTTTACTAAATTCATTAATTAGATCTAACACGTTTTTGATTGAGTCTTTAGCATTTTCTTTATGTAAAATCATGTCATCTGCAAATAGAGAAAATTTTACTTCTGCTTTCCAATTCTGATGCCTTTTATGTCTTTTTCTTGCCTGATTGCTCTAGCTAGGACTTTCAGTACTATGTTGAACAGGAGTAGTAAGAGTGGGCACCCTTGTTTTGTTCCTCAGGTTAGAAGAAAAGTTTTCAACGTTTCACCACTGAGTATGATGTGGGCTTGTCATATAAAGCCTTGATTATACTGAGGTATGTTCCTTCTATACATAAATTGTTAAGAGTTTTTGTCATGAATGGATGCTGAATTTTGTCAAATGCCTTTTCTGCATCTATTGAGATTATCATAAGATTTTTTTTTCATTCTCTTAATGGGATTTGTCACATCTACTGTGGTCAGAATGTAGCCATTCCTTTTACCCTTCAAATGCGGTCCTTCTTGGTCTCTGTAGGGGAGCTTCACCCTCACTCTCATGTTCTAGGCTTTTCACAACAGTGTCTTGTCTATGGATAGTTGCTAGATGTCTTCTTTGAGGGTGACTGGAATCAGAAATGACCTATGTTTCCATCTTGGTGACATCACTCCTCCAAGGTTTTATTTTAAATGTGTTCAAAATTACTAACATTTCTTGGTCACCTAGCAAAAGAAAATGTAAATATTCTCTAGGACAACACTTTCGTTCCAGGTTTAATAAGCTCCCATAAATAAATTAGTGAGAAAGATGAAAATCTGAGTCAGAAACAAACAAACTAAAAAACTAAGTAAACAAGAAACCTTAGGAAGAACCAGCAGGAATAAAAACGACAGCAGAAGATATTCACAAAATTATTACTGCAATAATCAGATACACATAAATTAGCTACATTTACTGTGTTGAAAGTAATATAAGACAAATTGGGCAATGTGTTTAGAGAACAAAAAACTTTTAAAATGATCAAGCAGATTTGAAAAAGCACTAAATAGAATTACTAATAAAATAAAATAAAATAAATATTGGATAGGTTTACCATCTACTTTGACACAGATGGAGAGAAAATTAATGAATTGGAAGATATTTCTGAAGCATTGTTTAAAATATAGCACACAGAGACAAAAAGATAGAAATTATGAAAAATAAATTAAACATAAAGCAACTTAAATAAATGTATTTAGAAAGCAGCATTTCAGAAAGAGTGAAGAGGAAAAGTGTCTTCTGTAAAATTAACAGCAAAGGCTTTTCCAAAGCAGTGATAATGAGACAACAACCTACAGATTTATGAAGTCTAATTAACATTAACAGGATAAAAGAGAGAAAAAAGTTCACAAAAATCACATTATAATAAAAAACTGAAGAAGACCAAGAACAATGATATACTTCCAAAAGCACCACTAGGAAAAAGTCTTTGAATGTGTTTTGTTTATTGCCCCTTCTGTATATACATATTATTTATCCTTTCTACATTTTGAAGTTATATTAAAAAGTTATATTAAAATTATGATTACTGTTGAATTGAAACTTTCATTATCAAGAAACCCACCTTAAATACTACATTTTGCATTAAAGTGTATTTTGTCAGATATCAAGGGCTATAACTGCTTTAATTTGATTAGTGTTTGCATTATATATATTTTTATCTTTTATTTTCAACCATTGTGCACCCTTATCTACTAGATATGATTTTTGTAAATAACACAAAAAGTTTTTAAAAAATTTAAATCCTATGATAATTTTTATCTTTTTACCAGAGCATTTATAGCACCCACATCTACTGTTGATACATTTTATTTTTTATCAATATCATAATTTTGTGCTTTCTGTTTGTCCTGTCTATTCTAGGCTTTTCCCCCCTCTCCTTTCTAGCTTCTTTGGGTTTATTAATTTTTCTAAGTTTATGTTTTCCTCTATAATTTTTGAAGATATACTTTCTTTCCATCTTTTTAGCATTTACCTGAATTTAAAGCACATGTACTTAAATTATTAATGTCTGTAAATGATCATTGTCTTTACCCTCTTCCAAAACAATGCAAGACCCAAGAACACTTATGGTCTCCCAGTCAAATTATATTCTTTTGCTATGAAGTTTATTTCTATTGATCAAAGGTGAGGGCAGAGGCCCCTGTGGTCATTGTGGTATGTATATCTGAGAGCACACATTAGGCTGAGGATAAAATTTATGTACACACTTTAATGTACATAAATTTCATCCTTTCAATGATAAAAAAATATATGTTCATTAAAAACAGCAACACAAAAATGGAAAACTACATACATAAAATAAAAATTTACCAAGTTAGTCACTTAAATATTATTATATTGCAATCTTAAATTACCAGGTTAGACACATATTATTATACTGTAAGCACACAGATAACAACAGATATTTTCCTACCAAATATAATATAAAATCATATTTTGCAATAATTTGAATATTATCCCACTTAATATATCACAGAACATTATTCACATCAATACTTGCAGAACTGTCTCATTTATACTTAATAACTGTGAAAGTTTTTTTGTAGACATACATTATAAATTATCTCATTATTTAATTTATTGATAGTTAAATTGTTCCTTTTACTTTTTTAAACAAAACAGCCATTGGTCACTTGGAAAAGTAAGAAAAGTTATGAATAATTATTTCAACAGATGTATTGCGGGAACAGAGTTGTATGTCATTTTCATTTTCTCTAGGATACCTTCTAATAATGGGCATGAATATTTATAACCACAAAAAAGATATTTCTAAAAATCAGTATTTGTTACATTTTATTTAAATACAATACATCGTTTATTTACATAACAGTGTTTTAGTCTTCATTGTTCATTCACTGTTTCTGAAAAATAACAAGGCAGAGAAGAAATCGTTATGGAGAATGTAATTTTAAACTTTATCTTTGGAAATAAAAAAGCGCTTCATTACACATGGAAGAATAACAAATTTAATCTATAGGGGCTGAATTACATCGCCTTTTATTTTCTTAAGTGTAAAAAATACTTTACATATTAAATTTAGAGTAAACATCCTGTCTGATGTTGCAGTATGAAGAGATCTGTTTCCTTGATCCTGTTTCATTCTAACCCTCTGCTCATCAGCTGATCCATGCAGCCTAAGTTCAGCTATGGGACCAGAGACACCAGCACTATCCACACCCTGTACTGATCATCAACCTTTGCCAGAGGAATTGCGTGAAATAAATAGAGGTACTGCTGCTGTTACTAAGAAATCCCTTTATTTAATGAGAAAATAATATAAATAACAAAGTCCATAGCTAGGTACTTTTAGAGGAAGAGTTAAAAATCTTTTGCCTTTATTTGAATTTAAAATTTTCCAGTTTAAGGGGATTTAAATTTGAATCATTGTTTGTTAAGTGAACATTTACAATGGAGTTAGATTTAATACTACTTGGAAAAATGTTATTGACTTTGTGGCTGTGAATTCTGCTTCATTTGCACTGAAGAAGTACATACAATATGTTGCTAAGAAAATTTATCTACCTAGCAAGAATTAGATGATGTTTTTTCTCATGCTTCTTTCATTAAGATTAAATTCAACTATAAGAAGGAACAATTGTAGACATTTACATTATAGGTATTTAAATTAATTTTTAAATTTCTACTCTTTCTTCTGCAACCAGTTTTACTCCTGATGATATTGTCCATTCTATTCTTACAATTACTATTCTACACTACTACTATGACCACTTTTACAATAATAACACTTATTGCATGTTTATTGCTCCAAGTGCTATGCTATTGACTTTATATACATTAACTTAATCTCCACAGTATATCTATAAATAAATACTATTGTTATTCCTATTTACAGATAAGAAACTAAGGTTTAAAGAAGAAAAAAACTTGTCACATTTCACAAAGCAACTACCTAATTGAGCCAATTTTAAAACTTTCTTATAAGCCTGAAATGGGGGCAATTTTTGTTTATGATTTCTAACATGCTTCTAATTGTACGTCTATATATCTTAAAAGAATGTATATATATACATGTGTATATATAAATTATAATTATTTATTGCATGCATTTTTCTAATATATTTTCTAGACTCTTGTGATGAAAGTATAACATACTCAGACCTCAAAGTTCATGGTTCTTCAAATATTCAGAAGAGAAAAATAACTAGGACTTTTAAAACAAAAGGTAAAAACACTTAGAGCTCTAGATTCCCTTTTTTGCCTTAATATTTTAATGAACTAGTCATGAGAACAAATTTTCACGGACTAATCTCTGAATTGGATTTATCTCTCATACAAACTCTTTTAAACTGGTCATAGTGACCTAAAGTGCTATGTTAAGAGCAAATGAGAATGAACAATGAACTACTGATCATTTTGTTTGAACAATCAACAATGGCTTAAAATGATGTACCATAGCCATAGAATCAAGAATGTTTCATAGCTACTTTTTGGGTTTGATATTTTAGCTTTGCAAAAGGTAAGTGCTCCTTTAATCTTGCAGTTTTTCTAAAAACAAAATGGAGCTTGTGAGGTATGTCATAATAACTAGACTTTTATCAAAACTGTCACAGAGTGTCTGTCAGGGTCAACAGCTAACATAGGAGTTTTATCCTTTTTTTTGTTGTTGTTAATTTTTATTTATGTTTGGCTGCGTTGGGTCTTCGTTGCTGCGCCTGCGCTTTCTCTAGTTGCTGCGAGAGGGGGGTTACTCTTCGTTGCAGTGAGCTGGCTTCTCATAGCAGTGGCTTCTCTTGTTGCGGAGCACAGGCTCTAGGTGCGCGGGCTTCAGTAGTTGCAGCATGCGGGCTCAGTAGTTGTGGCTCGCGGGCTCTAGAGTGCAGGCTCAGTAATTGTGGTGCACGGGCTTAGTTGCTCTGTGGCATGTGGGATCTTCCCAGACCAGGGCTCAAACCCGTGTCCCCTGTGTTGACAGGCGGATTCTTAACCACTGAGCCACCAGGGAAGCCCAGAAGTTTTATTCTTAACCTAGTTCTGCTACAAAGATGGAAGAAATTTTTTTTAATTAAAGGAGGGTGATGAATTAAATCCCTAGTAGGATTTCTGAAGTGCTCTTTTTAATTATAAAATTTCTTTAATAGAGCAACTTGTTAGTTCAACAACATTCCTACATAAAAATATTCATATTTTCCCGGCTATATCCAAATTTTCAAGTAATTTTTAGAGTTTTCCTAACAGACTGGGGAATACCAACAATACAGTACTCCCGTGGGTTTAGATTTCATTCCAATTTAATGGGTTGAATATTGTTAACCAAAATTCCTTCTAATCCCAACTCCTCAGCCTTGTTTCCATTGATCATCATAGTGAATCACCTTTCTCTCTTTGGGCAGAGTCTCCATGGTGCCTTGCTGCAGTGATATTTGCCTTGCTTTATTTAATTGTTCTGGTACTAGCTGCATTTATGATAGCTAAGGGTAAGTATTTTTCAGTTTTTCATTAACTTGTTTAAAATTACTAGAATAGGATTTTTTTTCTTTTTTTTATTAGTTTCTGCTTTATAACAAAGTGAATCAGTCATACATATACATCTGTTCCCACATCCCTTCCCTCATGCATCTCCCTCCCTCCCACCCTCCCCATCCCACCCCTCCAGACGGTCACAAAGCACCGAGCTGATCTCCCTGTGCTCTGCGGCTGCTTCCCACTATCTATCTACCTTACGTTTGGTAGTGTATATATGTCCATGCCTCTCTTTCGCTTTGTCGCAGCTTACCCTTCCCCCTCCCCATATCCTCAAGTCCATTCTCAAGTAGGTCTGTGTCTTTATTCCCGTTTTACCCCTAGGTTTTTAAAGCATTTAAAATTAATTCTAAGGATTTCCTAAAGTTATTTTTCTCATTTGTTATTTTAATTATATAAAAGTTATTTTAGCAATTCAATTTTTGAATTATCAACAATAACATAGGCCCAGGTGATCTTATCAAAGATGTCAGTGGGTAGCTGAGGGTTTTGATAAAAATGAAAAATAATAGCAGCATTCTATATGTTACCATATTGTTACTGACCTTAGATTTACCAGCTGTGAGATGTAATAAAACTTGAAAATATTTATAGAATTTATGGGTTGGGCTATTCAAAATTAAGGACATCAAGCAAAGGTAATTTGGAAGAAAGAATCTAATAGAAGACGTAAATGATGGTGGACAGAGATTCATCAAAAAATGAAAAAAAATTATCAGGATATTGGACTAAGCCTATACACTGCTTGAATTCAGTTATGTTTTAATGTTATAAAATATATGTAGCTTTTTATTTTAAAAAAAGACTCATAAACAGTACTATCAGCAAACCAGAAATGTGAAAATTCCTTCAAATATCAAAAGTAAGGTAATTTATGTTTACAAAGCAGAAAAAACAATAGTCCCAAACGTATGAAGGATAAATTTATTCAAAATGCATAAGTAGATCTAAATCAATGAGAATATAACATAATGTATAATTTTTAGTGATAAGCATAAAAACCTTGTTTAAATGTATGATTTCTTACAAAGACATATATGATGATAAAGAGACTCGAGACAATGCAGAGAAATTGAATAAATATGACTATACTCTATAGATAAATAAATGAATATCTATTTGGATGCACAACGATGGTAATTTTTAAGAATGAATTTGAAAATATCTTAATAACAAAAATTGACTCCTAGACAAACTGTTTAGTAGCTGGCAAAAGATGGAAGATTCCCATCCAAATTCATAAGGTAAGCATAACATTATTCAAAGTATTTTCACACACAGGAAAATATTTTGGAACAACATCCGTTACAAACATAGAAGCAAAAATCCTACAGAAAAAAGTGAACATAATACACTACTGTACTGAAATAATACTACATGATGACCAAATTTTGGTTAAAGTCAGGGATGGATTTGTACATTTACCAAGAGATTTGTCAATATAGAAGAGAAAGGAAATAACTACAAGTAGAAGGAAACATTGAACTTGATTAAGGGTATTTATAAGAACTTTCACCATATATTATGTTTCATTGTAAAAAAAATTAGAAACATTTTCAACAGAATCATGAAGACAAAGACGACTGATATAATTGCTATTATTCCTTTGGCTGTCAAGGCAAAGAAATCAGTAATGCAGGAAAACCGTTTTAGATACAAATATTTTAAATTAATTACTGAAATTGTATGTCGATGATGTGCTTTGTTACCCAGATATACCAAGAAAATCTACTGAAAAGAAGCAGTCATAATAAGAACACTTCAATAATGAAGCTCAATACAAAGTTAACAGACTTTCATTATATACAATCTAGAGCTAACGTCTAATATCCAGGTCCACATTTTGAGCCTCTCACTTGACATTTCTTCTTTGATATCTTGAAAAACACCTCTCCCACAATATTTTTAAATAGACTGTCTTCCCAGCCCTGATCCTTACCAGCATCAAGAAAAAAAAAGCAGATACTTTAATACTGTTGTCTCTCTTGGCCCCTGATGTCTAGTGAGATGAACCTAGGAATCCTCTGTGCTATCTAACTGCCACTGATTATTCCACTGATTATTTCACTGATTATTTAGTGAATTAGTACACTTCTCTACAGTTGCATTGCTACCCATCTAATCTAGGACAATTCTTTCTCTCTGTCCCTTTCTCTCTCTCTCTCTCTCTCTCTCTCTCTCTCAGTCTATGCTATAAGCCTCCTAGTTATCTAACTACAATCCACTCTTGACCTCTTCCATTCAATTTCCAGAGTAACCTCTTCAAAATATAAATTTTATAAACTCACCATACTTAGCTTATTAATACTTTAAATTCAGTATAAATTTTAAAATCCTTAACATGGTTTATAAGGTCATTCCTTACTTGGTCCATGGCTCTCTACACCAGCTAGCATTACATACTTTTTCGCTCTCTAGGCTCCAGTCACAGTTGTCTTTTAGTTCACTGAATGACTCATGGTTAGACTTAACCATGTAACATCATAAAAGCAAGGATAATTTTAAGAATGAGAGTAGATGATGTCAATAATTACTCTGGGACAACAAGCATAAATCAGGACTTCTCTGGGTAGATTGATTATGATTTATAACTTTATCTGTAATTCTTCTTGCTACAAAGCATATACATAGACTATTTTGTTTTTTACCTAAAGCATCCTTTCTTCTACTTTTCTTCTAGGTAACTAAATCCTAGAGTAATCATTTAACACTATTCTCTTATAATTAGGCCAAATTTCTCTATTACAATATCTTATGTACAACTCATTTGTAGCATCTTTCACCATCTCACTTGTGTAGTTATTTGTGTGGTTATGTATTTAATGTCTGTCTCTCCCACTAGCATGTTAGCTTAGTTAGAAAGAACCTATGTATGTATTTGCTCTACATTTTAACCTTTGCTTTTGAAAACTATGTTGTCACATTAGAGGTACTTAGTGAACATTTTTATTAAATAAATTAATACACCTAGTAATGTACATGGCTTATATGAAAGAGATTGTAATACTTTATTAAAAGACATAAAGAAGGACATTTAATGAATTGAATATATATTAAATGTATCTTGATGGGAAGACTAATCCTGTGTAGATGATTATACTATTCTAGATTCATCTAAGATTTATGTGATTCCAATACATGTGTATTTTCATGATAAGTATGTTAATTATAATTTAGACACAGAAGTAAAAAATTATAAGATTAACAAAATACATATTGAAATATATTTAAAAAGAGAGGTAGCAATTTAGCCTTTCCAGGTACCAAAATAGTCTACAAAGCTAAAGGTAATTTAACATTGTAGTACTGGTATAAAATAAATATATCAAAATAAGAGAAAACGGCCTGATCATAAAATCATATGAATGTGTGTATCCATGGTATATATATATTTAGTTGTTTTGTTTTGTTTTGTTTTTTAATCTACATCCTGGCTTGAGTGATCTTCAATCCTTACTATATATTTGCCTTTCCTATTGGGATTTTCTCTTTAATATAGACTGTTACTTTTTTTTTTCATTTCGACAAGACCGTTTAACATTTCTTTTAGGGTAGGTTTAGTATTGCTGAATTCTTTTAGTTTTTGCTTGTCTAAGATATTCTTTATCTCTCTTTCTCTTCTAAATGATAATCTGGCTGGATATAGTAGCCTAGGTTGCAGGGTCTTCCCTTTCAGAACTTTGAATATGTCATGCCATTCCCTTCTGGCCTGCAAAGTTTCTGCAGAGAAATCAGCTGATAGTCTCATGGAGGTTCTCTTGTAACTGACTCTTTTTTGTCTCTTGCTTTACCTTTAAATTTCACCATTTTAATTGTGACGTGTCTTGGTGTAGGTCTGTTTGGTTTCATCTGATTTGGGACTGTCTGTGCTTCCTGTATCTTGATCTCTGTTTCCTTCCTTACGTTTGGGAAATTTTCAGCCATACTTTCTTCAAATACATCTTTGATTCCCTTTTCTCTCTCTTCTCTTTCTGGAACCCTTATTATGTGTAGTTGGCACACTTTATATTATCCCACAGATCTTGCATGTTGCTTTTTTCTTTTTAATTTGTCTTTCTGTCTGCTCTTCTAATTGGGTGATTTCCATTATTTTAAATTCCAAATCACTTATGCATTCTTCTGTCATTTAGTCTGCTATTCATTGCTTCTAGAGTGCTTTTTATCTGAGAAATTGAATTATCTAATTTTGATTGGGTCTTCTTTATAGTTTTGAGTTTCTTGTTAAAATGGTTTATGATCAGTTCTCTTCCCTAATTCAGTTAGAATTTTTATTACTAACGTTTTGAGTTCATTGTCTGGTAGACTGATTTTCTCCATTTCATTATTTAATTTTCAGGGGTTTTCTCTTACTCTTTCAATTGAGAGTATTTCCTTTGCCTTTTCACTTTACATAACTTTCTCTGTCTTTATGAGTTTAGGTGAAACAGTTACCTAGTGCGTTCTTGAAGGGGTGTTCTTATGTGGGAGCACCCCTATGTAGACTGTATGTGTATGATGCCTTTGGTGGGAAGCCTGGGTTGATGTGGATGCCAGTCATCTTCTTCAGGGTGTGCTGGCCACTATCACCTTGGCAGGGGGTGTGGTGGTGATGGAGGAGCTAAAGCCTGCTCAGGGTGTGAGGTGGGACTTCCTCTCTGATCAGTGGCCATAGTTGCCCTGTTGGGGCAGGGTCTGTTTCCAAGTTGCTAGAGCAGACGTTGTGAGGGTGAGGCTTGAGCTGGCTCTGTTTCCTTTGTGTGTTTTTTCTTCTCCCTACCCTGGGGAATTTGCCCCAAATGAGGGGAATGCTGAACTAAGTGAGGCTTGTGCAATTACAGAAGTCTGATATGCTGCCTGTGTAGGCATCTGTGGCCCCTCTCAGACACAGCCCAAAGTTATATCTTTTACCCTGTTGTGGTCATCCCAGATCTAGTGCTAGGTTGTGACATGGAGTAGGTGGGGACAGAGTGTTTTCTTGGCTGGGACTGGGGACTGTGGGTTGTGGGAATTCAAACAGCTATGTTGCTGTCAGATGTCTGGGTTGCTTCTGGGGTGCAGTTTGTCCACTGTTGCCCCACCTGGACCACACACTGGGCCTTGGGTTGCCTCTGTGTCCCTTCATCAAGCCTTTCCCAGGTTCTGGATGCCCTAGATCCAGTGTCAAGCTGTGACATGGAGTGAGTGGGGCCAGGGCATTCATTTGGCTTGGATTTGGAAGCACAGTGAGGTAGCAGCTGCTAGGGAAGACCTCTTTCCACCTGTCTGGTGGTAAGCAGCATCCAGGCCCTCCACACGAGTGTAGTCTAGGCTTCTCCAGGCCTTCTGCCCCAGAGCTTCTCCAAACAGCCAAGGGGGCTGGTCTCTTCCATGTAGGAGCCCAGGACTGGGCCGCTCAGGCTGTGGTTCAACCCTCTCACATCCCAGGGTGAGTGTCCACCCATGAAATCTCCCTTTTCCTCTTAGTCCCCTCCCAGGGATACAGGTTCTGATCATTTTTTTTTTTCCAGTCCTACCCAATTATATGTGTATCATTCTTAGAGTCTTGGTTGTATAGGAGTACTTCTGCCAGTTTCCAGTTAGTTTTCCATGAGAATTATTCCACATGTAGATGTATTATTGATGTGTTTGTTGGGAGAGGTGAGGTCCATGATCTCTTACTCTGCCATCTTGATCCTCCCTTCTAGTACATTTATTCTTATGAGTCCAGCAATGCATTTGGGACTCAAGCTGGGATAATATGGTCCAGAGAAGTTAAAGTCTTGGTCATATGGGTCTTCACTTGACTGATTGCACTTTATGTCCAACAACAAGTTATATGACTTTGTAGTTGGACTGGGATCAGATCTTTAAAAAATAAGGATGCAGAAAGATTTTCTTTACAATTTATGTGAAGTCTCCAAAATATCTTAGAAGTAACCATAGACCATTCAGACTAAATAAAATAAATTTGAGCTATTAACATTCCATTCACTTTATTTATTTCAAATTCAAGTTTTGTCACCTGGAGTGCCAGAGTCTCCAAAACAAAACAAAATACATCATGATGTGGGTTAAAGGTTTCATATTTGAAAATAGTTAGAAATACAGCTGTTAAGAAAATGGCACAATTTTATAATTTTTTTATTTTAATGAGCTTGAATTTAACATATAACTAATTGATAGTCTCATGATATTGAAAGGGTAATATTAGTAAAGCTGTGCAATGGGGGTATTAATTCCAGAGGCACTTTGAGAAAAATAGTGGAAAGTGAGAACTAGTGAAGAGAGTTTGTAGAATATTATAAAAGTTCCACATAAAAGTAATGAAAATCTGAATAGGGAAAAGTTATGGAACTGTGAAGAAAGAAATAGATATATGAAGCATTGTAGTGATAGAATAAATACTACTTTGTGACTGAGTGGATGTGTGTTATGTCAAAGGCATTTGCTTCAAAGATAGGTTTGGTCATTATGTCCTGACTGTCTGGGTATATTAACTGCTTAGAATAGCATCAATCAGATGTGGAAACTTGCAATGATTAAAGCACCAGTAATTACCTCATAAATATCTGTCATAAGTAAAAACTTTTATACTTTAATGTCAGTTATTTACAAGTGGTAATTTCCAATTTATTCTGCAGTTAATAATAAAAAGTGAATGGATAAATTGTACTTACATTTAAAATTTTTTCTATTTTATTTGCATTCTCAAGTGTTTAAAAGTGATGTCTTAAAATGTATTTTCTTTTGTAAATTTTATAAATTTCAGTTTATTGTCTAGAAGAACTTCTGAATACATGGGAAACCAACCATGAAAATGAGACTTCACCTTGCAAAATAATATAAAACAGAGGTATGTATTAGATTGCAATGAGAACCTTGATATCACTGTAAGCTCTTTAAATTTAGATGTATGTATACAATTAATAAATATAAGATCAGAGTTAGTAACTGTGGTGAACTTATCAGAAAAATTCTTATATATCATGGACTTCTCTTGAAGTTAAGAAGGATAATTGAAAACAATAATACAAAAATTATAATACACAGAGCTAACCCGGGTGACAAAGTTATCCTCATGGATGTACTTTTTGTTGTCAAGGTCCTTCTCTGAAGAAAACTGATATTTTATTTCACTGAAAATAAAGTCCTGGCAGCAAGGAAATTGTTCTGAAGTACTGAGCTCCAGTCTTATCAAGACAAATAACAAGGAAGAATTGGAAATGTATGGCATGATATTCCTTCCTACATTTTCTTATACAGAAGATAATTATAGAGACATTTTAACATCCTGTGTTCATTCAAGCATGCTAAACTCAACATATTATAATAATTGGAGATCTCTTAATCAAACCCAAAATATGAGCTTAAATGGTTATGTGATTTGTAAATGCAAATGTATTTGCATATAGAAGTAAATGCTAATATATTAAAATCTCAGACCTTGGTAAATAAATGGGAGGAAACCACATAGAACATGCAAACTGAAGAGCATTTAGTCACAATTGGCACTTAAAAAATACCTAACATTTATTGATTGCTTCTAATATTCCCGATACTACTTCAGTGTATCATGTACTGCCCCAATAATTCCTACAAAACAGTACTATTATTGTGATTGTCTTATTAATAAAGGAACTGAGCCACAGAGAGAATGAGAAAATTTTCCAAAATTGTATAGCTAGTAAGAATTAGAAACATGATTTAAGTCAAATAGTTTTACTTTAGAGATCATTCATATAACTATTATGCTATGCTGATCTCAGAATAACAAATCATATCAAATCAAGTTGTAAGAATATTGCTTCCTTAGAAATAGTCAGGGCTACAGATTTACATCCCCCCACGCCCCCGGTATATCTTTCAGAGAGGAACAAATGAGAAAAATAACTTTCAAGAATGAAATATTATAATAGCTCTTCACAGAGAGTGAGTATTTTATACTAATTATTCTCTGGAATATGGAAAAAAGAGATTAATAGAAGTGATGGTTTTCACCTGAGTAGACTCCAGTAAGCTTAAACAACATAGGTCTCCTTTAATTTTACTTCTCTTCTACTACGTGACTGTATATTATTTCTTTTTTTATTGCATTCAAGTTCTGTTATTGCATTTAATAAAGACTTCAATCCATATCAGTGATGATAAATTGATGGCATATATCCTGACAATTTCCATATGGTGCTCATGGAAGACACACCTCATAATTACAACGTTCTTCCTTGCTAAGGCTGGCCTCCACTCTGAATAATTTTCAGCAAGAATATCTGAAAGTCTTTCCCAGCTGTTCCCATCTCATCTACATATCATGCTTCAAATTAAACTTGTATATACAGATCATCGGTGAACTCTTTCAGGAAAAGCAAATAAAAATGTATATGCAAAGTAGTGTATTTGCTAAGACAATGTCTCCTAATGATCTATTACCTCAAAATCTGCTTTCGTAAATCAGTTTACCCATAACTCATAGTGAGATAGATAATATCTGTGAATGTTCCAAAACTGATAGAAGACATCAAACTACATATTGACAAAGTATTAGGAACACCAGTAGGGTGAACAAAATAAAAACAAAGATGTATATCATGTTTAATTGCTGAAAACCAAAGATAAGTGAAAGCTGAAAGAGAGGCAGTAAAATACAGAATTTACTTTTAAAGAAGAAATTGCTGGGACTTCCCTGGTGGTCCAGTGGTTAAGACTCTGAGTTCCCAGTGCAGGGGGCATGGTTTCAATCCCTGGTCAGGGAACTAAGATCCTACATGCCGCATGGCATGGCCAAAAAGAAGAAAAAATATAAAATAATAAAGAAGTAATTGACAGCTAATCTATAAAAAGAAAAAGAAAACATAGAAGCCATATAATTACTGAAAGACAATTGTCATACTAAAACTCTATCCCCAGAGGAAAGATAATTATATGAGAATCATATGAGGATATAATTATATTCCATAGGTGAAATAAAGATAATTTAAGATAGGTAGAGAAAAAAATCATTACCTTAGGTCTGCACAAAGGATATACCATATAATATCTCATAATGTTCTTTGGATGTAAGAAAATAATCCCAAATGGAACGGCTAAGATTCAGGATAAAGTGCAATGAAACAGGTAAATGCAGGTGTAAATCTAAAGGAATAGTGATTATATAAAACCATAATATTAGTGTCTGTGGTTTAAAATTGCATAAGTTTCAACTACACTGTAAGTGTTGCAATTAGATTAAAAGGGGCATAAGTGGAGTTAAAAGAATCTAAGGCTATTAAAATATACAAGAAGAGGTAAAGCAACTATTTATCTTGGACATTACAAAGTCAAAAATGCATGTTGAAAATTTCAGAATAATCATTAAAATAATAACAAAATATTAAGTAAGTATGAAGATAATGAATTATCTCAATTAATAGAATTATAATAATTTAATGGGATAATAATTTTTTTAAAAGATTTTTTTGATGTGGACCATTTTTAAAGTCTTTTTAAAAATTAATTAATTAATTTTATTTTTAGCTGTGTTCAGTCTTCATTGCTGCACGTGGGCTTTCTCTAGTTGCGGTGAGCGGGGGCTACTCTTCATTGCGGTACGCAGGCTTCTTGCGGTGGCTTCTCTTTGTTTCAGAGCATGGGCTCTAGGCGCACGGGCTTCAGTAGTTGTAGCACGTAGGCTCAGTAATTGTGATGCATGGGTTCAGCTGCTCCGCGGCATGTGGGATCTTCCTGGACCAGGGCACGAACCTGTGTCCCCTGCATTGACAGGTGGATTCCTAACCACTGCACCACCAGGGAAGTCCCCATTTTTAAAGTCTTCATTGAATTTGTTACAATATTGCTTCTGTTTTATGTTTTGGGTTTTTGGCCACGAGGCATGTGGGATCTTATCTCCCCGACCAGGGATGGCCCGCACCCCCTGCATTGGAAGGTGAAGTCTTAACCACTGAACTACCAGTGAAGTCCCTTAATAATTCTTAATTAATTGATAATACTCCATGAAATCACTGAAGTAGAAGGATTCATATCAGAATCACTCTTAGACAAAGACAATCATTCTGAGGGCAGCAGGAGTTCAAGCAAGAACTTCAGCCTTATCTCTTGGATACTTTCTGGGTATTGAGGGGCCCAAAAAGTATTGAGGGTGGACATTGGAGTATGAGAATGAATAAATCTAATCTCAAAAATGGAAGCAAGCTCAAAAGCCTTCAAGTCACAGTATTCTCCTTTTCCTATCAATTACTTTCACTTGCAGGGTAATTTTATTTACCTCTGTCAATTGGTCCTTTTCTTAAAAACTACTTAGGTTCCCTTGACTTCTTCATAGTTCTTACAGATTCATTTATCTCAGATGTATATATAGTTTCATAACCCATAATGTATTTTTCTCAACCATTTCTTCTAGAAAAATAGCCATGTGGTTTTGTATGAGGAAGCCACACTAAGGAGCCTCATCTTCATGTAATCTTGCTTCGCATTTCTTTCAGTCTCAAGTAAAGCCCTAAAATAAATTTACAACATCTTTTTTACTCTATTTCCTCCCTTTAATATATGTTTCTATAAGAACTAGTTTATTATCCTCCTGTGGAACTGATGGTAGCTGATTCTTCAAACCATTTTAAAGCTGAGGCTCCAAACATATTTATTATCTTAATTTCTATTTTCAATAGATTTTCTGTACCAGGATTTTATAGTCCCCAGATATAATTCCCATGATCATCTTATTACTGACTATTCTATTTAGGCTAATGCCCGATCATTGTTCCTTCAAAAGAAGGTGTATCTCACCCCAAATTTACTGGACAGAATATGCTCTGCTTCCAAAAGGCCATTATCTTGGGAAAGAGTAGTTATGTTCCATGTTGGTAATAGTAACAAATATGGCAGACACTGCAGGTAAAAGCTGAAGGACACTACAGATCCACATGCACCTGGAGTAAGAGATAAAAGGGGGAGGCACACAACAGATCATCTAAGGCTCTGAGGAGAAGCTAGGTGTGATTCTTTGGGAAGTAAAGACATTCAACAGCAACCATATATATGAGGGAATAAAAAATCTACACAGAGACCCAGGCAAGATGCAAGTTCAAAAAGGCCTGAGAAGACCTTAAGGCTTCATCTCAGGCTAATCCCAAGACTCAAAGTTCAAAACTAATAAATATAGAATTGCTCTGACACAGAGCCAATTTGCAAATACTGGGAAAGACAGCTGTTTTACCAAATGCCCAATTTTCAACAACAACCAATCACAAGTCATACAAAGAAACAGGAAAATAGAGCTCACTCAAAAGACAAAATGAATCTGCAGAAACTGTCCATGAAGCACAGATATTAATCTATGTAAACAAACCTTTAAAGCAACTGTAGTAAATATGCTCATGGAGCTAAAGAAAAACTCAGACAAAAAAATTAAAGGAAAACAGGAAAATTATATATGAACAAAATGAGAATTTCAAAAATATAAATAGAAAATTTCATAAAAGAACCAAACAGAAATATAGAGCTGAACAATACAATAATTGAATAGAAAATTTAATGCATGATTTCAAAAGATTAGACAGAAAAAAGAATCAGCTAACTTGAAGCCACGATCTTTAAAATTATTGAATCTGTGGACCAGAAAGAAAAAAATAGGAAGAAAAATGAACAGAGCTGAAGGAACTTATAGTATACTGTCAAGAATACCAACATATACATTATGGGTGTCACAGACTGAAGAGAGAAAGGGGCAGAGATTATTTGAAGAAATAATGGTCAAAAACTTCTAAATTTGATGAAACACATGAATCTATAAATCCAAAAATCTCAAGTAAGATGAACCCAAAGAGAGCCATACTGAGGCATACAAACTGTCAAAAGACAAAGAGAGAATCTTGAAAACATCAAAAGAATGGTAACTAGCCATGTACAAAGGATCCTTGGTAAGATTGTTAGTGGATTATCCAGTGAATAACTATGAAAGCTAGAAGTCAGTGGAATGTTATATTTTGTGGGCCTGTGGCAGCATGCTGTAGATCATGTTTGCGTCATCCCAAAATTTGTATGTTGAAATCCTAACCCACATTGTCATGGTATTAGAAAGTGGGTCCTTTAAGAGGTGATTAGGTCATGAGGGTAAAACCTTCATGAATAAGATTAATGCCCTTACAAAAGAGTCTACAAAAAGCTTCCTTATTCCTTACACAATGTAAGGACACAAAAAGAAGACTGTAGTCTATAGATCAGGAAGGAGGATCTTGCCAGATACCAAATCTGTCAGTCCATCTTGATCTTGGACTTCCCAGCCTCCAAAATTGTAAGAAATAAATTTCTGTTATTTCTAAGCCACTCATTATATGGTATTCTGCTATAGAAGCCCAAACTGAATACGTCACCAAGTAAGAATTTAATAGGCTTCTTATATATTTTACCTCTGGGAACACCATAATCAATAATCCAATGCCATACATCTGCATGAGCCAGACTATTCTGATTGCCTCTTTGATCCTACTGTCCATTATGGTAACCACACCCACCTTGCTTTTGGTGGTCAAATGCTGCCACTTGGCCCCTGACACCTCAGGGTGCAATTACCCCCCATTGCATTTACCTTTCCCAATTCAGTGACTGCAGGTCTCACTGTGAGGTCTGGCCTAGAGAGAAGAGTAACCATAGAGCTCTTCAAGGATGGCTAACGCCCTGTTACAATTTTATTTATTTATTTATTTGCGGTATGTGGGCCTCTCACTGTTGTGGCCTCTCCCGTTGCGGAGCACAGGCTCCGGACGTGCAGGCTCAGTGGCCATGGCTCACGGGCCCAGCTGCTCCGTGGCATGTGGGATCTTCCCGGACCGGGACATGAACCCATGTCCCCTGCATCGGCAGGCGGACTCTCAACCACTGCGCCACCAGGGAAACCCCAAAGTAATAAAGTTTTGAGCCAGGAGGATGGCCACCTAAGACACAGACTAGATTTCCCCAGCTGCATTTGCAGTAGGAGTGGCCGGCTTACTCAGTTCTGGCCAGTAGAAATCAGTGGCGCTGTCCTTAGCACCTTCAGGGAGATTCCCTTCGGAGAGAGCGGGGCTGTGTGCTGTCCTCTTCTGGCTCTCGTCCTCCATCGGATTACAGGGAACAGATGTTGCCTCTGACTTTCAGGCTGAGGATTACACCCAACTGATATGGAACAGAGAGGGCAACAGTAGCCTCAGGAGGCGGAGCCATCAGGCCAGACCTGGACATTTTTACACAAGAACGGAGCAAATGTCCTGTGTAAGCCACTGTTATTTTAGTTTCATGATACTTGTCCTTGTATAATCCGCACACTGGGGCTACTTCTGGAGAGAGTTCAGTAGACAGGCAGGACAGGGGAGGGGATTCCAGATATAGAGAGCGACACACAAGGAGAGGGCCTGGAGTGTAAAAGTACTTGGTATATTTGTAATCAGCAAGCACAAGCAAATCAGGACAGGGCACCATCACAAAGAGAAACGGAAACACTTCATAGCTTCAGCCTTTAATCTGATCAAAACTGCACGTGGAATCACTGAAAGGCCCTAACCTGCTTTGACCATGGGGAAGACCCGCACGTGAGGTTTGTGATCAGTCAGTCCTGGGTTTGAATCTAGCTCAAAGTTAGCTATTTGATCTTGGAAAAGTTACCTTCCTCCTATTTAGCAAATTGAATTAAAATAGTCACCTCAGAGTTTATTTTCCAAGATCAAGGGAGAAAACATTGAGCATCTTGCACAGTGATTTATACTTAATAACTGGCTGATAAAGGTTTGTTCTCTCCCACCCATTCTCCTTGAATTTGCCTCCTGGCACACTTGTGGGTACTTAAGAAGTATGGGTCCTCAAGGGATATGTCATTTAGGGGTAATAAAATTGACAAAAAAGGCAAACAAAAAAGACACCTAATTTGTCATTCCAGGACCAGCCTGCTGGGACCACAGGCAGGAGAAAGTGCTTCTGGGCGCTGCACTCACATCGAGCTACAGGACACCCCAGCCTAGGGCATCCCCTCCAGACGCAGTGCTTCATACAGTTCCTTGGGCTTGGGTGGTATAAAAACCAATGGGCGGGAGTTATATTTGTTAACGTGTGTACAGCATGAGGAATATTTGGACATTTTATAGTTGTTTAGCAAAAAATAAGCTTTAAAAAAAAGGTTCATATTGCTTCTAACCTGATAAGGTTGAAAAATGTTCCAGCTACCCTGTCCCACATCTAGGTGGTTTTTTTACCTGCTGCTGTGGAAAAGGGGAACGGCAAGACCATCTTTGAAAATAAATAGCAGCTACTGCCAGCAAGAAATCAATCCTCAAGGAGAGTTTATTAACCAAAAGGAAAAGAGCCCTTTTGGCTGTATTTCCCATCAGCCTGAAAACTGTTTTTGGAGACACCCTGCTCAACATATGCTGCTTCATTTTCCCTGACTCATACGCCACATGATGCATTTGCTGATGAAGGTCCTGTGCTATTACCAAAGGATAAAAACATGAAAACCTAGATTATTCCTGCCAGCTAGCCTAAATCACTGGCATTTTAGTTTTAAACAAAACTAATATGCAAGAATGCTATTTAATGATTTGCAAAGGATTTAGTATTCACAACCTATGATGTAATGATTATATCTGACACAAAGGAAATTCAGAATTTCCTTTAATACAAAAAATAAATTGGCCCATGTCACCGAGCTGGATAAGTGGCAGAGCTGGGGTTCAAGCCCTATGCCCTGCCTCCAAATCTTCTTTCTAGGAAGCTCCAAGGCGTTCCCAAAGTTCCTTGAATGGCCCTTTTGTAACTTGTGCTTTTATGGATTATTTAGTTCTTAATTACCTTAGTCCCTGAACTGAAACCTTCAATCCTACCAGAAGCTACTATGCTTTCACTATTTTTTGAGCATGAACTCTAGGCAAGGCACTGTTCTGACCAGTTTGTGTAAACCACTGAACCAAATAAAGCTTCTGCCTTTGTGGAGCTTACAATCTAGTGAGAGCAGGCCATGAACTTGAGAAAACGTCAGAAGGTGATCAGTGCTCAGCCAACAGGACAAAAGTAGATCAGGGAGGGAATGAGTGGGAGCTGCGAGTGGGTGGAGTTTGTTGAAATATTAAAAGAGGGGCTCTGGGTAGCCTGAGATGACAGCTGAGCCAACACTTGAAGGCGGTAGGGAGTTAGTTAGCCAATGTTAGCACCTAAAACATGGCTTATTTGTCCTTTTCTTTGAATATCAAGCAAAGCAATCACCAAGCTTTGGTTGAGTGAGGTGAGGCAACGTTGAGCCCTCTGAGATGTGTAAAAACAGATGTGTTTTACTCCACCAACCCAAGAGCTCAGGATCACTTCATGCAAGTTTTAGGTGCTAAATACCTCTGAACAGAAGTCACGAGGCTCTTAAATAAATCCACTGCTATGTTGAAAGTAGAACTGTCAAAACTGATTGGTCCACACTGTGGAACATGCACCAAGAGGGTGACTAGGGTCGTCCGTTACTCACTGTTGAAATATGTACGCACCTGCACAGTGGCATGTGGGGATGTCATCTGACTCCTTCTAGGGGCGATCCCTTCCTGTTCCTTCAAACTTTGAAAATAACCTGGTCGTCTGTATTTACAAGGTACTAAAGTGCCCTTAACAGTAAGAATAAAAGTAAAAAAAATATATATATATGGTCCTATAACACAACAGGGGAAACAGGCTGACATCTTCACATCTTACAGCTTTTGGGATGAGGACTCAATGTTTTTTGTTTGGGGCGGTGGGCCGTTTGAAGCATGAGAAAAACAAGCTCTGTAGCTCTGAGTCATCCACGGGAGAGTACGCCACAGGCTGGAGCTGACCAAACTGCAGGCCCCGCACTGTAACATCCAGGTAAACAAAGGGGCAGGTGAGGAGTAGGGGGGATAGGAAGGAACTAGTTACTCGGGCGGCAGTAAAATGACCAACTGGACTCAGAGCCACTCAAGGACAAAGTGGACCAGTTTCTGAAAATAACTGGTGGTTTCATGCAGCAAAAACAAAACGAGGATGAATGTTTGGAACTTGGTCAAATTTGTCAGAGTAAAAGATATATCCCAAAGAAAACACAGCTAGAAATAGTTGATTCCAAGTTTTGTATCGAGTAAAAAAGAAGCGGATGGAATCAGTTTATCAACTAGTTTATTTTTCAGAAATGACTTGTTATCGCAGTTGACTTGGGGCTGTATCCACGGGCAAGTGTACATGTGCCGTCCCAGCCCACATACAGAATCTCAAAATCATACCACACCTATCATACTGGGTGGTTACTGACAGATGCGATGTATTGATAGAACTGCGTGCTTAATACACGCAACAGAGTCACAGCAACTTGCAATAACTGACAATATTGTGTCCAAAGGGTGAATGCACCAAGGCAGAGTCTGGGCACCAGCCAGCTCTGGAGAGTGCTGTTCACACCACCACGGCAGGGCACCCCCTGGAGCTGTGGAAGGCAGTGCACCTGTCTGCCTAATCACCACTATTCACGATTTAACTATTTGCTTTGTTCTTTTGCAATCTTAACTTCTGATTTCACAATATGGTCTGTGAACTTTTTTTTTTTTAAGTATACAATACTTTAAAGGAAGAAGACAACTCTGCATTGGGGAAAAAAACAGAATGAAGCAGAACAATCTGCCATTCAGGAGTGGCCTTCTTTTTCTGGTCTCTACCCACACTGTGCTGGGGCAGGCTGCATTGGGACGGATGGTGGAAGTAAGCTTCCCTTTTTATACTAAGTATAAAGAGCATGACCATATAACATTTTGTCCACTGGGGGACTTGTGACAGTGCAATAAGGAACCATTAATAAACCAATCAGGACAATAAGCATCAATCTAGACTGTCCTTGGCAAACCTAGATGTACACTTATCCTACAGCTATATCTGAGATCTTTCTACCAAAATAGAGTAAAAGTTAAGGACTCACTCAACTCTGCCATTGATGTCATACTGGCCTCCAAGGGAAGAATGGACTTATGTGACACATCATTCAAAACTGGTCCCCAGGGCTTCCCTGGTGGCGCAGTGGTTGAGAGTCCGCCTGCAGATGCAGGGGACACGGGTTTGTGCCCCGGTCCGGGAAGATCCCACATGCCACGGAGCGGCTGGGCCCGTGAGCCATGGCTGCTGAGCCTGCGCATCCGGAGCCTGTGCTCCGCAACAGGAGATGCCGCAACAGTGAGAGGCCCGCGTACCGCAAAAAAAAAAAAAAAAAAAAAAAAAAAAAAAGACTGGTCCCCAGGAATATGCATCAGGGTGTCAATCTTACATGGGACCCAGTTAATGAAAGGGCATTTCCTAACCTGCTTTTAGTTCAAGATGACTCACAATGGACTGAGGGTGCTAAGAAGCTTTAAAGCTTGACCAGCAGGAAACAGGGAAATGATGCTGAGATACTGATGTACAGGAAAGAGCATCATATCCAACTGAGAACAATGAAATATCCAGCCTGCCTTTGTCTCTGAACTTAGTTGTTTCAACTTTATGCACCTAGGTCAGAGGGCTGGTCTAATATGGTATGTAATGTCCCATCCAAGGATAAACTTTTTCTACCAGGAAACTCTAGAGATAAGTAGGACCAAAATAAGCAAAGGCCTGCTGGGGGAGGCACAGCCTCTAAATTCAAGGCCCTTCTTTGGGTTGGCAATGGCCTACAGTCTCCCACACCACTGCTTCCAATGCGTACGGAGGACCGGGATCTGCCATGTGTTCTTCTTTTAAACATTTATCCAATCTCATTCCCAGGTAGTGTGGGCAAGTCTTTAGTTTCAAGTTCATTATCTTAATTCCAGTATTAGCTTCCATTTGGCTTTATCAGAAACACCCCAATACCTGGCAGTAGTGACAGGTGTCCATTTCCAATGCCTTGATATCAACATGAAAATTCCTTAGAACTTTCTGTATTTCCTACATGTGGCCTTTGCTGGGCTTGGGCTTCTTCTACCCTTCCTCTCAGTCCTAACTTAGCTCTCAATCAGGCATGATTTGGGTTTGGTGGTGGGTGGAATCCTGCCATGGATCCCTTATGACCATCTACTTCTTTTCTGCTGACTCTTATATTTCCATAAGACTCTACAGAGGTAGACACCACTTGGGGATATAGCCCTGAAAGAGATTAAAGATTAGAAATGGGTATTAAAATTCTTTCAGAAAGGAATTTGTACTAATCTGTTTTTCATTGTCTCTAAACTGGCACCCCACCGCCTACCTACATATCGGTTCCTGAATGAAGACTCTCCTAAGCTCAGAAGGCATCAAGCTTGTTCTGACCCCAGGAGCCTCAAGGAGGCGCCATTTGTTGCCTTGGGAGATGGTGGCCTCATATTGACCGAGATGTGAAAAGAACAGGTTGGGTTAGGACTTACAGCAAAACCAGGTACCAGAGCAACGCCTCTCCGACCTCAGCGTGCAGCAGTCACGAGGAGCCGGTTAAAAATGCAGCTGCCTACGCTGAGGGGCTGAGTCAGCCAAATCTGCGCGAGGCTTAGACATCTGCATCTTAACAAGCACCCCCCCTCCACCCCCAATCTTCTAACGCAGGCAGTCTTCCACCTTCAGCTCTGAGGAACACGTAAAGCGGTGACAAGGCATTCATCTGAGGAGGAGAAAATCACCCACGTTGCACCGACACCCTGGGCACGCTGCCCCACCTCCATTCACCTTTGGACGGTGACTCCTGGGCAGTGACGGGCAGGGTACACGTCTGGCCGCGCGTGGGCACCCAGCCGACAGCCACCCCTACTCAAAGTTTTCTGCTCGGCGTCCACACGCCGTCCATTCTAAGACTTACTAAATAGAAGCAACATTTCTGAACTCACGGCAGGTTTTTAAGGTATGCAATTCTTTTATTTCCTCGGCCTGACAGCAGAAACTTCATGATACAAGAGCCTGCAGCTCACAGAACTGACACACGGGTTTCCACCACGGGAAGGACCCTTTGCGTTAGCGGAGATGAACTGAAGTGTCATGTCTGAGATGAACTGAAATGTCCCATCTGAGTGCAACTCCTGCTTCCCACTCCCACCCACATCATAACCTCTAAAGTGAAAGCCATCAGAATCAGACAGAATCCCCAGGAACTACTAAAAGTCACCCTCGCAAGTGTTTCTATCGAGCAGCTGTGGTAAGTGAAAACCCAAGGAGGGAAGCAGCTGGCCCTCGCTGGGCATTTCCGTGCGTGTGAGAGTGAAGCACAGCAGCCCGGGAGCAAGAATTCTGGATGAGCGGGAGGTGCGGACACTCCATCGTACCTCACACCTGCCCCTTCCATACGTAACTCAGCTTTGTCCCTATTCATGGAGTGAAGCTTGGGAAATGCCAGACGAGTGGTTTTAGCCTATCTCTGGAAATGGCTGAGGCTCATTCAAGTCCAAGGTAGGTGTGGGGAAAAGGGACACCAAAGAGCAAAGCAGGTTAGACAGAGATGCTCAATACTTTGTCAATTCCAGTTTAACGCTACCGAGACTATCTTCGCAATCCTGACATCCCTCACGCCTGGCCCCTATTTTCCGGCAGAAGGAGAGCTCCATCTAAGTGTCTGGGTCTCAGGTCTACTGCCACCACTGGGGTGGGTACTGTGATGCTTGTGAGATGACAATTGGGATGCGGGAGGAGATGTGGAGATAGGAGAGGTCAGGGGTCACAATGCTTCAATTACAATGGGTCTCTTTTGGTCCCCAGGAATGGTCCACTACCAGTGGTCCTAAAACATTCCCATCCCCTTTCCCTACATGTCTTGTGCAAATGTCCAAAACAGAATCTCTGCCCAGAGAGAAGGAGAGCAGAAAGTTACTGGTGGTCCACGATCTCTGGCCCCAACTCGCCCACCCCGCGATTCTTCTATGGAGATCCCACAAAAGTTAATGCGCAGCAGTGTTGTGAGACTAGAGCATCCTCATTTTTCTATGAAGCCAATCCAACAGCTCTGTCCTGACATGCTTTCTCCCTGGGCCGAGAAAGCAGCAAAAAATATCAATTGAGCATGTGAAAATATGGTGATGGTGTGTGCAGTGTAGTGTTTCCAGATGTCTTCACCTTCTATCTCCTCCACGGGGGGAGCCCTCCCCCTTCTCTCCCCAAGCCCCACACACGCCCCTCCCCCTGCCCCGAGTCCGGGTGCTCCCATCGGCCGGCTTCCGCCACTCACTTCCCGTAGACACTCTCGTCACTATAGGCCACGTACAGAAAATAGTCTTCCTCGTGGTTGTCCTAGGGGAAGAGGTAAGACGACGGTTTAGAAAACATAATCACATTCATTATCCCTCGGATTCAGAGCCTCACACAACTCTGTAAGGTAGGCAGAGGAGGTATCATTAGTCCCCACTGAAAAGAGGATCGAAGAAGCAGCAGAAGTGGCTGGGATTCAACTTGGAACTCTGAGTTCACAAAAACCTTCGTAGAGAACGCCATACACATCAGGGGTACAAACATGACCCCTAAAAGGCTCATTCTGGCAAGGGGAACATAGATACAAGGTAACTATATATACTGGAATAAAAACTAATAGGGAATGTATGCTGTGGAATAAAAATGAGAGGGTATTAGAAAAGTTTGTGCAAGTCACTAATGGGACACAAAAAGAAGGCAGTATTGTGTGAAACCCTTTAAGGAATAATAATGCAGTAACAACCTTAGGTGATACAGCATGATAAAGTCCTTTATTCTAGTTTTCTCATCAGATTCTGACAGTTTACCAATTAAACCAAATAAAAACACTCAAGTTATTCCCTCCAACTGAGTGTATCTGTGAAGACAAATGAATCCATTTAAAGACTGCCTTAATTTTAAATTTCATTTTATCTGGAATTTGTGCAGTCAGAAACCACTTCCTGCTGTTTCAATAAAGACGATCCAATGTTAAAACACTATAGCAAGGCAAGACTAAAAAGAGAATTCAAAGGGACTGAATCTAGTGGGCTGCTCATTCCCTAAGGGACAAGTGGCATCTGATCTCCCAGAGCCTGACACGGCCATGTGAAAGGAACCTGAAAGACAACGCCTCCTGCCCCACTTCCCAGGTATGTTGGTAACACACCTGGGATGTTGATAACACACCTGGGACAAAAGCTAGAGAAGGCCAGACTGCACAGTATTGTCACCAGGACCATTACCTCATACAGCTGGCCCATGGTCGCGCTAGTGGGAGGGATGGTGTTGTTGACAAAGAAGAATAAGGCGTCTTCGGGTCTCAGGTGGATCCTCTTCCGGATTAAGAAGTAGAACTGGCCAACTGGATGAAGGAAGGTTTTAGAAAAGGAAGGAAAGGCGGAAGAAAATGAGAGGTTAGCAGAATGGTAAGATCCAGAAAAATATCCTACTGCACCTGTTTCCAAAAGTACCAGACTTACGTATCACCTGAGCAGAGCCCAATACCGTCCTACAGCTTTAGAAATAAAAAGTGATACTCAAAGAAGCCTGCATATTTCTTGACATGCCATTGAGGAGTTTAATTCCTCAACCCTTCCTGACTTTACTCAATTTCAGACCTAATTTTAGCATATCCACTCAAAGCCTGTGGACACCTTTGAGGGAATACAATGTGTCTCCAGACTGAAACACTCCCATCACTATCTAAACTTGATTTGAAACACACTTCCAGGGAATTCCCTGGCAGTCCAGTGGTTAGGACTCTGGCGCTTTCACTGCCAGGGCCCGGGTTTGATCCCTGGTCGGGGAAATAAGATCCTGCAAGCCACGTGGTGCAGCCAAAAAGAAGAAGAAAAAAACAAAAAGGAAGAAAGAAACACACTTCCCACACTCCCACCTTCCCGTCACCTTGTGACGGGAAGCGGTCTAATAGACTGCAGTAATCTCAGCACAATTAGGCATCCCAATGTTGGGGCAATAAGTGGGGTTCGATGCATTACCCTTCACTGAGCACACTGAAAGATTTCTAGAAGGCTGATATGCAAACCTAATAACTCTGGAGCAAACACATCTACAAAATCTTTCCAAGTGTCTCCTGATGCGGTGGTTACTCCATTAAGAATCAACGTGAAGAATGAATATATCCTATCCAAACAGTATCTACAAGATGTATTAACAAAAATCTGTAGCTTGAGACAAGGTATTCAGCTGAGAATCTCTAAAATGTGATCCTCCCAAGAAACTAGTCTGGTTTTCCTTTTGGAGTAAATTGGTATCACAATAACAAAGCTGAATTTTAAGCGGTTTAAATAATGGACGTCGGATCTTTCCTTTCAAGCTTTCGTACTTTGCTGCATCTAAATCAAACAAAGCACTATCATGGGAAATGATTAAGGAAATTGGTGATGGGAAAGAACTATGACATCACCGATTCTGAATCACCTAACTCTCAGGAGAATCCCACTCACTCTCTTCAATTCTACTTCCTCTCAATCCCACAATCGCATGCACACAGGAAGGACTGGGAATGCTTTCCCATGGGAGGAAGTTGTCAGGGGAGGGAAGGAGCATTACCAGTGAGGTCAGAGGGCACTAGGTACTTCCTCTTGTCCAGATCAGGTACCCTGGCCTTGGGAGCCTTCTCCACGATCACCTGGGAGGAGAAGTAGAGAGTGGGGATAAAAACTTCAGAATCCAAAGTAGTATCTTCCCCTCTACATCCTACAGTCGCCCTATCTGAAGTGAGTTTGTCTAGGGCCAATAAAGCTTTTCCATTTCTTATTCCCCCTTACCCCTTACAAAATGTATAGGGAAATGGACTTTCTTAATAATGTTCTAGTTTTATTACTGCAATAACAAGAGGATGAGGAGGGCATGTTATGAAAAGTAAAGATTTTAAAACCTTGATTTTAATTACGAATTACCTGTAAGGTATACTATAGGATATATACTTTCTGGTATTTAGTTAAAGCACCAAGAAGATTGTCTGAATTTTCTCAGATGGTCCTGAGTACCTATTAGTTTTATGCTTTCTTATAAATGCTACTTATTAAAGGTACAGATAATGTGGTTCAAATTTTATACTTTGTCAAAATTTTTGAGAACGACTGCAAAAAATATATTTAAGACACTATTCACTGAAAAGAAAATTAAGTATTAAAACAGTTCTTATATTCTTTAGTATGATGTCAGTACAATAACTAACCCATTAGTCAATACTGATTATCTGTTAGGATTTTAAGAGATTTTCAATGTCTACATTAAATATTTCAATAATATTTCAAGTTTTAGAAAGATCATATATGTCTGTAATGAAAAGAAAAAAGATATGTAAAATTTAAAGACTCTTTATACATGAAGATTTATAAAATAGAAAATATCTTATAAATAAATTTTTAATATTAATTTAAATATACTTAAATGTAAATATTATACAAATATATTTACTATTTATATATTATATGTGATATATTTAATTTAATTTAAAAATATTTAGGGCTTCCCTGGTGGCGCAGTGGTTGAGAGTCCACCTGCCGATGCAGGGGACACGGGTTCATGCCCCGGTCTGGGAAGATCCCACATGCCGCAGAGCGGCTAGGCCCGTGAGCCATGGCCACTGAGCCTGCGCGTCCGGAGCCTGTGCTCTGCAAGGGGAGAGGCCACAACAGTGAGAGGCCCGCCTACCGCAAAAAAAATAAAAAATAAAATAAAAAATAAAAAATAAATATTTAAAATCTATTGTAAAACCATCAGCTTTAGATTTTTAGTTTAGAAAATATAATCACTCTAGGCAGAAGATATGGGAAGCACAGAAAATTTAAAGAAATAGAAATATACACTGGACAAGTATCCCTAGTAGCTGTGTGACCTTCAACAGGTCACTTAACCTCTCTGAGCTTCAGCATTCCAACAAGTAAAAGGAAGACGATAACTTTCAAACACATCTTTTACAGAGGCATGTAACTGATACAATGAACTTGAATAATCCATAAAATTTTAAGTGAAGAGGCTTTGTAAATTATAAAGATCTAAACATAAGGATTGATTTGGAGAAATCTGAAGCTTTTAAATTTAAGGAGAGAGAATAACAAGTGAAAAACCTACTTATTTTTGCACAGAAAAAGAATCCTGCACCTGGAAGACCAGAAGGACATGATCACACTTAACAATAAAAATAAATCCAGTTGCAAAATAAATGAGTCACAGGTACAAAATGTATAGTGTGAGGAATATAATAATAACTAAGTAATATGGTGACATACCATAACTAACTAGACTTATCACGGTGATCATTTTGAAATGTATAGAAAAAATCACTACGTTGTGTAACAGGAATTAACATAGTGTTGTAGGTCAATTACACTTTGAGAGTAAATCCTAAGAGTTCTCATCACACACACAAAAATTTTTTTCTACTTCTTTAATTTTGTATTTGTGTATGAGATTATGGATATTCACTCAACTTACTGTGATCATCATTCCATGAGGTATGTAAGTCAAATCATTATGCTGCACACTTTAAACTTATACAGTGCCATATGTCAGTTATATCTCCGTAAAACCGGAAGAAAAAATAAATAAATAAAAATCAAAACTGCAGCAGTGATATGTGAGTCAGAAATTAAAAGAAAAAGTAGGAAGAGCACAGGAAGAGACCAGTGATGGCACAACAACGAGGATGGACAGGAGGCCGCAGGCACATAAAATCAAAGGGAAGGAGGCTGCCTTGTGTCACGCAGGAACTCTGAGACGACGTAGCAGCTCCAGCCCGGATTAACAAGACATGGAAACCACGTGAAGGGAGCAGAAAAAGAGAGCGACAAAGCTAAGTGCAACTGTGACATCGGGAGGAGAGGGTTGGATGTGGAGGAAAAGGAGGGGAGAAGGAATCATTAAGGCCTTCGCTTTACCAGAAAATATTCAAGTTCCCAGGAACCCTTCACTTACAGTGGGCCCTGGGCCTAGATGCTTTGCCTGTTTGGGTCTCAGTTTTTCTCCTCTGTGAAATGTGACTAATACTCCATGGGGCTGCTCATGAATTTCAAAAAATAGGCAATCTCTTCCTAACAGTTTCCTGCTATGTTGCAGGTTTTCAATACACTGTAGCTAGAAAGGTAACTTCAAAATCCCATGAAAGTCTGTCTCAAGGCCCAAGCACGCCTATTCTTTTGGGTGGCAGCTACAGATGAGCTCAGGCTACACTCAAGTCACATAAGCAGTAAGGGTACGTGACTGCTTTAATTACACCAATGGTCTAGGGGGAAAGGGCTTTAGAAATTATTTAGTCTAACCCTCTTCTCCGTAAACACAACACTTGAGCACAGCAAGATTCAGGGTTCTGCCCAGAACTTGCACCAAATCTCAGGATTCAGAGGGTAGAGAACCTTTTGCATCACTAGAAAGAAGGCCACAGGCTGAGCACCTAAGGAGCAGCTAGGAGGCTGACCACTGGTTAAAACCTAACTGGAGGAATCATGAGATCTAAGTGAGAGTCATAATGGCTTACAAACTATCACAGAAGTAAAACACTTAACACCAAACAATGAGCAGAACAAAAATAGGGGGGATTAGCTGAAATATTCTGGGTGAATGCATGTAAATGATTGAAATGGAAAAGACTGTTTTGAGCAAATGTATGAGAATTTTAACTAGTTGTAGGAACAGGTACAATTCTGAGTTTGTGACTTATGCGGTGCTTACTGGAACAGAGCCTCCTACTTAGCGTTCTGAATAAACGGTAGTCATTTTGCTGACTGGGATGCCGTCCTGGCATCCTACTACCATCTGTGAACTCTTGAAGGCAGCAGCAGTTGACTTCTCTATTTCCAATACCTAACAGTGCGAGGCACACACTGCACACTTAAATAATTCTGTTGAACAGAATTGCATTAGAGATTGAGAAACAATATGACACGGAGGGCCCAACAGCCAGGGTCAGAATCCCAGCTCTGCCACACGGCAGCCAGGTGAGACCTTTCAGGAAGTTACTTCAGTTCTCTGTGCCCCAGATCTTGCGTCTGTAGAATGGGATTATAACGGTGTGAGAACTAAGTGAATGAATATAGACAGGGCACTGAGAATACTCCCAGGTACATGGTAAGGTATCAATCAAAGTTAGTTGTCACTTTCAAATATTACTATAAGAGAGTAGGAATGGGTATCACCAAGATTTGGGGGAAACTGTTAAAGCAGTCATGCAAGGTCCACAGACCAAGAAGGCAATTTGTCACGAATCCGTCAGTGGGTAATAGGGCTAGCTCTCCTTTTGAGCTGAAAACCCTTTTGTATGTAATTCCTGGGGAATGGAACAGCCCTAATATCTCCTCTACCCTTATAGGAAAAGGACTGCAAGAGGTTTATACGGCCCACGTCGCTTCTGGCAGCTGTAAGAACATCAAAGTTAGACGACGTTTGGAAAGGAATTCAAGAGTACCTCTCACCATCAGATAATGGCAATTCATTTACCTGCAAATTATCTGTAATATTTATCCGAATGTCCCTGCCCGAAGATAAAGAGCACAATCTTAGGGTCTCTAGTCCCCCATCGCCAAAGCTCAGCGACTGTTCCCTCCACCACACTTTAAACACTTCTGCCTTCCCATCCGGCTGCGTAGCCCACAGCAGAGAAAAACCAGGCAGGAGGCGGGGGAGGGGGAGAGGGGGAAAGCGCCCGGATGCAGCAAGATACCTTACTATTTCTTCCCTCCTCACTGCCTGCACTAGTTTTACATTACGTACGCCAGAGTCCAAAAACCCGAGAGAAAAAAGGTCTCAGTCCTTCCTTATTGTGTCCAGGTACAATGCGTTCAGAATAAATACCGGAGGAAGGCTGGCTGCAGCCCCACACGCCCCGGAGCCAGGAATGATGAGGCAACCCGGCTGCTGCGCGGAGAACGTGACCTTGTTTTCTGGGCCAGGCCTGTCTTGGAGCGCCCCCCATCCCCCCACGCCCGCTCCCTAACCCTCAAGAGACAAAAATAAAGGATCCACTGGCTTCCGAACATTTCCCTCCCAAACCCAAGGCTATAAGGGCCAAAGTCAACTTGATGAACGGAGACCCACCTAAGGAGAAAACTGATGGGAGCAAATCCACCGCATCTGTTATTCCCAGAACAATTTCCAGGCAGTCTTAAAGGCAGCAAATGGGTAGTCCCAACCTAATCATTCTCGCACAAAAAGGGCCACATTTTGAGTACATCCCAGCTCACACAGCCTCTGAATACTGCTGAGTCACTCAAACGTAGGCTCCGCTCTAAAACTGCGGTCACCTCCAAAGATGGGGACGGGCCCTGGGGATACGGGTTTTAAAGGGTCCGCAGTGCGAACGTTCCTTCCACTGGCTCTCTCCACAGTGACGGGCGTCCAGGTTAAGTACTTTTAGGGACCACCTTTCTGTGCCTCTGGCAGCCATCACGACTCCGCCGCCCCACCCCTCATTCCCCCCTCCCCTTCCACACTCACAGGGACCCGGTCCGGATATTTCTTCCGGATCTTTTCTCCTTCCTTTTTCCGATACTCAAAGGGATGGTCCTCCTTATACTGGAACTTCATGATGGACCGCAGGGTTTCTAAGATCCCCGGACGGGGCCTGCCTCCCTCGCCGACGAAGGCGTCTCTCCCGTCTTGATTCCCTCGGAACAAATCGCAATGTGCCTCAGACCCGCCTCAGAAAGGCCAGCCCCCGTCGCAATGCGGCTCTGCAGAGCTTTCAGAAGGGGTCTCGGGGCCCCCGATCCAGAAGCACGGGAGGGCCAGGTAAAGAAATCCTGGAGGCTTTTCCCGAGACTCGGGAGCACAAAAACAACACGGTGGCGCGTTGGTCCTGTGATGTCACGAAGCCCCGCCCCCGGCCCGCCCCCCGCGATCCGTGGTCCGCGGGATGGGGGTGGGCAGGAGCTCTGTCCATTTCGGTGTTTTCTCCTTCCATCTAAACTTTCCCTGCATAGAGTTCACTGGGACCACGAGCAATTTTCACCTCTTATTTTATGGTGACTGTGACATTAAAGGTGTTTTTCAAACAAAAAAATCTGTTCTAAAAATGTCTTCTTCCCTCTCCTTCGCAATTTCTTGGTTGGGCCCCAAAACAAATACAGATGGCGAAAATCCAGCTTTTTTCAGCCTGTTGGGATCTGGAGTCTGGAAACAGATGGGATGGGGGTCCTGGCATTCCTTTGGCCCGTGCAGAGGTGCCCCGTGCTTGCTTTTCGCCCTTCGCTCGTTGGATTGCACTCGCCCGGCGCCTTCGGTGCTAGGCTGGCTGCCTCCGACCGTGACCCCTCCTTCACCACGTTGGCGTCATGTTGTTTAGGTCTTGGCCGCAGGCTGCTCCTAGAGCAGCAGCACAAACAGAGCATGACTAAGGGATTTGAAGAGATGTATAAGGTGAAGGGCAAGAGGTGTAATCAAGGTCCGGAGAAGTGATGTCAGTCCCGACTACTAAGGGCTTCACACACGTTCAGATATAGAAATGATTTACTTTCTCTTCCTAACCCAGAAGTCGGATCTGTCTTCGGAAAAGAAAATATCAAGAGATTCAGGTGATTAACTTAGTAGTCCTCAAACATTTTTTTTTCCCTAAGGCAAAAATTCACCGGAGAAAAGTACTCTTCTAACCTGGATACAAAGTGCCACCGGAAGGGCTGGTGGCAGACTGGAGGGTGGACCTGGTGCCAGTGTCGCCTCCCTCTGGCCCTCCCCTTTCCCTGCTAAGAATCCGAGGACAAAGGCCTTTCCAACCACTACTAATGACAGTGATTCCAGGGACCTGTAGGGGAGGAGCAGCAGAAATTGTTAAGATAAAAAAGAGTGAAGAAAAGATGAAGAATGAGGGGCTGCTTTGCCCTAAACAAGGCCCAGAAGTTCTGAAAAATGTATCAGACAACAGAGGCCCCAGTCACCTGTCTACTTTCAGCAAGGTCTCTTTATCTCTGATTTAAAAAACAAACCCACAAAAGAAAAGAAACTAAGTTTCATTATTGAAACAAGGAAAATGAATTGCATAGCCTTTGATGCTCATTATTTTTCTCTATGGCATTTTTCAATCCTTCTCATGTATGAAAATCCAGGAATTCTTTGATCACATTATATGTTTATAATGTTTAGTCCTTATTCTCAAACTGAACATTTTAGCTCATTTGAGCTTTGACCTAAATATAGATAAATCTCTCAAAGGAGTACTTTAAAACCAATTGAGAAAAGTAATTACGATTAATATTTTTTAAGAGTGTTGTTTTCCCATCAAATCTACTGGAAACAATCATAGCTAGTTTAAAGCTGATTTTAACTTTTATTTTAAAAATACCTAACCACAGTGGCAATTTATACATGAAAAATAATTTGGAGATGAAATATCAGTTACTCTTTCTGCCTTAAGCCTTCTCTAAATGCTAATACTTTATCTTAGACTACCCAATCCTTCAACTCCCACAGCTTGCTCTCTACCTTTATTTGTAGCAGAACACTTAAAATATTATATAGGAGGTAATTTTATAAATTAAAACATTCATTCAGATAAAAATATTTCCAAATCCCCCTTTTAACCAAAGGCGATATTGAAAATTTCACATTTCAGGAACTTTCATTCATTGCTGATGAGAATGAAAAATGGTACAGCCACTTTGGAAGATGGTTGGTCGTTTCGTAGAAAACTAAACATACACTTACAATAAAATATAGCAATCAACCCCTTAGTGTAGGGGGAGCAGAATTTGCCACCCTAAAAATATCTCTGGTATATTAATTATTTTAAGCTGGTTTTTTTCTAAGAAACAGCACACATGGGGAAAACTGAAAACCAAGGAGTTACCCTTTTGTAAGTGACATTTGTGTTTATAAGGAAAATCTCCTTCATAAGGGTGTCTCCCTTGTTGCACCTGGAAGAGGACGGAGGCCAAATCTCTAGAAACTCTTATCAACAGAGAAGTCAAGGACTTAAATCTGCAAAATAACCTTACCCTTGTTTACTGTTTTTCCTGGTAACTTCCCATAACTGACTCTCCCCACCTTCAAACATCCAACCTCTTTTGTCCTTAGCTGAGGAAGGTATTTAAGGTAAGGGCTTCGGACATTTTGGTGAGTTAGTTACTCTGTTCTCCTGGGTCTCTCCTGTGTATATGTGTTATTAAACTTTTGTTTGGTTTTCTCCTGTTAATGTGTCTCATGTCGATTTAATTCTTAGACCAGCCAGAAGAACCAAGAAGGGCAGAGGGAAATTTCTTCCTCCTCGACATTAGCATTTACCCAAAGAAGCTGAAAACTTCTGTCTACATAAAAACCTGCACACAGGTGTTTATAGCAGCTTTATTCATAATTGCCAAAACTTGGAAACAATCAAGGTGTCCAGAACCTCCTTGAAAAACTAAATCTAGAACTACCGTATGATCCAGCAATCCCACTCCTGGGCGTATATCTGGAAAAAAAACATAATTTGAAAAGATACATGTACCCCAGTGTTCACTGCAGCACTATTTACAAGAGCTAAGACATGGAAGCAACCTAAATGTCCATTGACAGAGGAATGAATAAGGAAGATGTGGTACATATACACAATGGAATATTACACAGCCATAAAAAGAATGAAATAATGTCATTTGCAGCAATGGATGGACCTAGAGATTGTCATACTGAGTGAAGTAAGTCAGAGAAAGACAAATATCATATGATATCGCTTATATGTGGAATCTAAAAAAAATGGTATGAATGAACTTATTTACAAAATAGAAATAGAGTCACAGATGTAGAAAACAAACTTATGGTTACCAGGGAGTATGGGGGTGGGGGGATAAATTGGGAGATTGGGATTGACATATACCCACTACTTTATATAAAATAGATAACTAATAAGGACTTACTGTATAGCACAGGGAACTTTACTCAGTACTCTGTAATGACCTATATGGGAAAAGAATTTTAAAAAGAGTGGATATATGTACATGTATAACTGATTCACTTTGCTGTATACCTGAAACTAATATGTTATAAATCAACTATTCTGCCATATAAATTATTTTAAAAAAAAGAAAAAGAAAAAGATGTCCTGAACTAAGTAGGAATTACCCTTGTTTGGAAGGGTAATTCCAACCCAGATGGAAGGAATGTTAAAGAATTTGTGGACATATTTTAAAACCACCATTATTACTCAAATCCATTCTTAGTCTTTAATTTTTATCTTTATCGTTTCTAGGAGATAGAGAAAGAAAAAGCTCACTGATACCAGAATAACTATAATAAAACCATATTTCATTGTATCATTTCTCTACTTAATATCTTTCAGTGGTCAGAGATTCTCTGTAGTCTTTGGAAAAAGTTCAAATTCCTTAGTAGAGAAATGGAGCACTTAGGATCTGGCTGATGTTTTTCTCGCTAGCCTCATATACTGCCATTTCCTATTTTGCTCTCTCTGTTCCAGGCATACTAAGTCACTTAAATTACCTCTTTCTCTAATATTGCCCTTGTTTCCGGCCATTGGATATTCTCAAAGCCTCTTCCTGTGAAAACATTTTCTCCTATTTTTTTTTTCTGTCTGATTCCTATAAATCATTCAGGATTTAGTACAGGCATCGCTTTCTCCAGGAAACCTTTTTGATTTCATTTGCCTGGATCATTTTTTATCCTTTCAACCGGCTTCCAAAGCATTGTGTGCTTGTCATTGTCACAACGCATTTTGTAATGATGTATTGTACATTAGATAATATTATGCCTATTACTTCTCATTGGGTTCTTTGGGGGGGGAGGGGCAGGGGATATGCAGGGTTTTAGAGGGAATTTCTCGTCCCACTGATACCACATAATTCTTCTAGTAGAATCCACCAATCATAGACCCTCACTGCCTTGACCATTTATAAGGTCAAGTAACTTTACACAAGACTAATCAGAATCTATCCTTAGAACTTCTCATTTGTGAACTAAGAGAAGTGAGCCTCTACTTTGGAGATGAACTTTGATGATGTAAGATCACAGGTTTACAGGAGCCATTGTTTTAGTCTCCTGCAGTCCAAATGTACCAGTTCAACATAAAAGAATATCTGGGAGGGGTAAATTTCCGCCTCTACCCTTCATGAGTTCTTGAGGCTGGACTAATAAAAAATTGACACAAGGTTGATGAACAGGAGAAAAAGAAACAAATTTTAATTAGTGCACACAAAAATCTCAGAAATGAGATCTGAGAAATGGGCAAAGCAGTCATCTTTTATACTTTTTAGATAAGGAAACCGCACATTTGTGAGAAACTGACAGGGCAAAGAAATAGGTTTGAGGTACTCAATTAATGAAGAATCTAAACAGAGTTTGGGCTTGCAGTAGTAAATTAAAGAAGTAACAAGCTTTGCTCACACAAGTTTCTTGTCCCTGAATTTCCCATATCTGGCAATAAAAGTGTCCTTCTACCTTAGATGCAGGGAGTGCACCTTTCACATGGGAGATTTATTTCCTGCTTTCAGGTAGACAGAGAGGAGGGTCAGTGTCCCTCTTGCATCGGCTCTTTCTGAAGTAACTTTAATTCAAAATAATCCATATGTCACTGAGGCATATTTTGGGATGGCCTGTTCTGGGTTCCAGTGAGATAGAGAAGATGATATTCAGAGAGGCAAGATATATACATAGGGATAGAGACAGATAAAGATTTAGAGGCAATTCTAATGGCATTTAAGTCCTTAGTTCCAGGTAGTCTCTCGCAGTTGCTTCTGTGCCACTTGATGGCATATTATGTGTATTTATATTCTCAGTACTTTGGATACAAAGTAAAGACTCAAAAAATGTGCAGGGCTTCCCTGGTGGCGCAGTGGTTGAGAGTCCACCTGCCGATGCAGGGGAGACGGGTTCGTGCCCCGGTCCGGGAAGATCCCACATGCCCGGAGCGGCTGGGCCCGTGAGCCATGGCCGCTGAGCCTGCGCGTCCGAAGCCTGTGCTCTGCAACGGGAGAGGCCACAACAGTGAGAGACCCGTGTACCGCAAAAAAAAAAAAAAAAAAAAAAAAAAAAAATGTGCAGTATGTGATAGTGAAAAGAGTAAAGGGTAGACTTCTGATTTAAGATGGTCGATTAAAAAGGATATATTTATCTTTGCTGTCTCTTGAAATTCCACTAAAACAGGGGTCCCCATACCCCGGGTCACGGACCAGTACTGGTCCACGGCCTGTTAGGAACCAGGGCCACACCGCAGGAGGTGAGCGGCGGAGGAGGGGTGAAGCTTCATGTGCCGCTCCCCATCGCTCGCATTACCGCCTGAACCATCACCCCTCACCCCCCGTCCATGGAAAAATTGTCTTCCACAAAACCAGTCCCTGGTGCCAGAAAGGTTGTGGACCGCTGCGGTAAGCAACTGTGTCATGGGTTGAAATACATTACCCCCAAAAATGTTAAAGTCCTAACCCCAGTATCTGTGAATGTGACTTTGGAAATAGGGTCTTTGCTGATGATCAAGTTAAGATGAGGCCATTAGGGTAGATGTTAATCCAATAGGACTGGTGTCCTCCTAAAAAGGAGGAAATTGGGACACAGAGACAGACATGCATGAAGCAAAGAGGATGTGAAGACATTGGAAGAATACAATCTGCAAGTCAAAGGATGCTGAAGGTTATCAGAAGCTAGGAGAGAGCCGGGAAACGGAGTCTCCCTCACCACGGTCAAAAGGAACCAACCCTGCTCATACCTTGATTTCAGACTTCTAGCCTCCAGAACTGAGAGAATAAATTTCTGTTGGTTAAACCATCCAATTTGTAGTCCTTATGGCAGCCTGTGATATTGTGATTTATAAAAAGAAATATATATTTGGTCTTCACCCCATCCCTGGCACAGAGCTCTGAAAACTCTTGGAATTGACACATGCTCCCCAATGTTCATTGCAGCACTATTTACAATAGCCAGGACATGGAAGCAACCTAAATGTCTGTCAACAGGGGAACAGATAAAGAAAATGTGGTACATATATATATGATGGAATATTACTCAGAAATAAAAAAGAACAAAATAATGCCATTTGCAGCAACATGGATGGACCTAGAGATTGTCCTACTGAGTGAAGTAAGTCAGACACAGAAAGACAAATATCATGATATTGCTTATATGTGGAATCTAAAAAAAAAAAAAAAGGGTACAAATTAACTTATTTACAAAACAGAAGTAGAGTCATGGATGTAGAAAACAACTTATGGTTACCAGGGGATGGGGGGGAGGGATAAATTGGGAGATTGGGATTGACACATACACACTACTATATATAAAATAGATAAATAATAATAACCTGCTGTATAGCACAGGGAACTCTACTCAATACTCTGTAATGGCCTACATGGGAAAAGAATCTTAAAAAAAAATAAAGAGTGGATATATGTATATGTATAAATGATTCACTTTGCTGTACACCTGAAACTAACACATCACTGTAAATCAACTATACTCCAACAAAAATTTAAAAAAAAGAATCCTTCAGCTCTAGAAAACAAGTACAGACTGTAAAGGAGAAAAAGGGAATCAAAAACTCACAAAGTCAAAAAGAAGAAAACAGAAAACAATACTGGTGTCTAAAAAGAAGACGGACAAATAATAAACGACAGAGGAGATCTGAAAAAGGCAGTCCAAACCTGGTGCTAGGGAAAATCTAAAGTAGTCCATTATTCTTTACAGAACTTAAAACAGCTCAGCCATCTTTACCCCCAGATTATCTCCCCATCCCTGTAGAGACTGGAGATTTATTTTTGCATGATTAACAAGGTCTATGGACTGGGAAAGCTAGGGGGGAAAGTGGGCTTAGTAGAAGATGGCTACTGAAAACAGGACTGTTAGGTGAGAACTTACATACTGACCCTTGAATCCTCAACCTTCTTCCTCCTTCTGTTCCCAGAATTCTAGCAGCCCAGCTGGGTTTTTGCACACATACAGAAATTTAAAATGAGCTTTTTAGTGCCTTGTTCTTAAATATGATCAGGCAGCAAGGACTCAAGGATTTCAAAAAAAGCTCTAATATGAAGTAAACAATTAGTGAAAAATAACTTGGAGAAAATAAGAAAGACTATTCGGGGAGATAAAAAACCCAAAAAATTTATCATTAATATCTTCGGAGAAACAAAAGAAGATATTGCATCCATGAAACAAAAATAGCTACAACCAAAGAGTATTCATATAAAAAAATCTTAAAAATTAAAAGTAAGAGAAGGAAAACATTCAATAGAAGTATTAGAAGAAAGTTAACAAAATTTCCTAGAAAGTAAAGCAATAAAACAGAAAGATGGAAAAGGAGGCCAGGAGAATTAGAAGTCCAACATTCAAATACTAGGAATCTCAGAGAGAGAGATTTCGGAAAATGAGGGAGGGAGGTCAGATTTTATTTAAAACTAGTTATGCCTACACAATCCTAAGGGGATTTATTTTCTTCCCAGAATTTTATGCAAAGCTAAACTATTACTTAAGTATGAGGGTAGCACAAGACATTTCATAGACATTGAAGTTCTTCAAAAATTCACTTCTTATGTACCTTTTTCCAGGAGCAGCCCCCAAATGAGGAAGTAAACCAAGAAAGGAAAAGACGTGGGACATAAAAGACAGGATTTAACATGAGAGAGATGAAGATAATCTTCAAGATAGTAAAAGTAATTGATAGTTATTAATGTATACAAGTTTTATATATAGTATGAATATATGTATTAACCTCCATAATCCTCACACAATAATGTAATGTATGTGTACTCTTTTGATGATCATTTTACAGCTTAAGAAATAGAAGTGTAAAACAGTTAAGTCACTACACAAAGAGTGGACAAAGAGGAAGGGAAGGAGCCAGAATTTTAACCCAGAAAGACTGGTTTCAGGAACTTAATCCTTAATAGTCATTTTTCCTGCTTCCCATTATGCTCCTCTAATCAAAATTATGATATAACTATATTTAAAAAATAGGGGGGCACAAGAAATGTTCAGATGTGTTGTGGTCGCAACGGTAGGGATGGTGGTGAAAAAGGGCCATATTTTCATCTTCCATAATGGCAAGTCAATAGATAATGGTCCAAACTGAAAATAAAAATCAAGAATAGACACATATGACAAGGACCTACTATATAGCACAGAGAACTGTATTCAATATCTTGTAATAATGTATAATGGAAAAGAATGTGAAAAAAAGGTATATATATATATATATATACACACACATATATATACACACACACATATATGTATACCTGAATCACTTTGCTGTACACCTGAAGCTAACACAACATTGTACATCAACTATACTTCAAAAAAAAAAGAGAAAAGGAATAGAAACATATGTATAATATTTGAAGAAACGTAGATTTTAAAAAGTCAGCTAAAAAGTAGGGATTATATGTGCATGTATGCGTGTGGTGGGAAGGCACTCCTTTTCTTCACAAGCCTTGTAGAGCTATTTGACTTTGTAATCTGTATGAAGGTATGCATTTGATTAAAAGGAATAAAAATTAAATGAAAAAAATCAGAGCAAAAGGCTTTTCAGTTTGGTGTTTGAAGTCTGAGGAAGTTGAGGGTAAAGCCAGCTCAGGCACTCAGCTCTCCACCAGTTCCATCACTTGTCTGCTGCAACTCAGCCTCCAAAGCTGACAAAAGGAAGCACATAGTTTGGAGAATGAGATAGGGCACTGAAGGCATTCAAATGGTTATGATTACTTACCATTTGTTCAACTCCTGGTGACCTTTTGTCCCCTTTGAATTGGATTTACATTTATCTATTTTGATATTTCCTGAGTTTGGATTTACACTCTTTTGGGGGAGAGGGAGAAGAGGGTACTCAATTCTGCCACCCGTAGTACTTAGAATTAACATGGGAAGAAAGAGCAGGTGCTAAGTCTAGTGCAAGAGGGTTGTACAAGGCAGAGCCTATGTAGGCAAGTTTGATATACAAAATGGGACCCAAGAAAGTCCAGACACTAAGAACACTGATATGATTTGTCAAACAAGGACAGGAATTACCAAAGGGCCACAGAAACACTTGGATGAGTCCTACCGGGAAGCTGAAACACAGTGAAGAGGCTTTAAATTTAGTCTGCCTTATTCCATAACTTTGCCTATAACTAAGCTCTTCTGGAAGAAATTGGAGTGTTGTCTTTGGGGTGGCTGAAGAGCCATAATGCTGTCCCTGTCCTCTAGACCTCACTTCTCTTATTCATCCTGTAGTGACAACTGAAGCATCTTACAAGTTACATGATCTCTTTTCCCTCTTCAGAGACTTTCAGTAGCTTTCATACAAGGCAGGATAAAGACCGAACTGCTTAAGCTCATATTGTGAGCATCTCCTCTGCCTCTTTTCTTTTGTCCATCCCTGTTTACTTTAGACCTTAATCATAAAGATGAGGTCATTAGGCAACATTTAACTTAGCTCCTGATTTCTGATTTGCTAAACATACACACCACCTTACCTAACCTGTTGATTCCTTTCCCAGATTAGAAGGAATAAGAGTGAAGGATTAAGTAGTTAAAGAATGACTGACCTTCTACCCCTAGCTTTCCCCTAGTAAATTTGCAGGTGGACCACATGAGCAAGACGGCGACCCAAGATAGATCAGGAGAAGTCAGCAGGTTTGTACACAGTGGAAAGATGACGAAGAATGTGACCTTCTGCCTTAATGATTAACTGAGATTGTTTTCCCTTTAAAAATTGTCATGGCTGAGCAGAATCTTCAGAGTTGGTCTCTGGACATAAGTCCACCGTCTCCCCAGATTGCCGGTTTTTCTGAATAAGGTAACCTTTCTTCTCTACTGAAGCTTGCCCCTCAATTCGTTATTGGCTCTTGAGCAGCGAGTGGCCAAACCTGCATTTGGTTACAATATTTAATGCCTTCCATAAACAGATGTCAACCTATCTTTTCAGATCCATTCCTTTTCTATCACTCTTGGAACTTTTAACATTCTCCATGATTCACGTTCTCATCTTTCTCTTCTTTGCTCATAGACAGAAAATGCACTTATAATGTCTATTTGACATTTAAAGTTCTATGATCCTTCAGGTTTCAACTCAAAAATGACCACTTTCATGACACCCTTTCCAAACTCTACAGTTACGAGGAATTCTGAGGTGGGAAATGGTGCAATTCTGGCTTAGCTGAGGTGGAGGTGCCAACAGAAGGACACTGGCCACCATTATTCAGACACAGCTTGTAAAATATTTTCCACAGTGGAATGCTCAATATATCTTGGACAATCCATAAATCACAGAATTTTTTTTTCCCAGTCAGCCTGTTCAAGGGCGGACTTCCTATCCTGGCTTCTTTATTGCCTTCCAGCCAATCTGCTTAACAAATGGAAAGAAAACAAAACTTACTGTTCCCAGACTTTGCAGTTTTTCTCCCCCGCTTCTTTTTTTTTTTTTTATGCGGTACGCGGGCCTCTCACTGTTGTGGCCTCTCCCGCTGCGGAGCACAGGCTCGGGACGCGCAGGCTCAGCGGCCATGGCTCCCACGGGCCCAGCCGCTCCGTGGCATGTGGAATCTTCCCGGACCGGGGCACAAACCCGTGTCCCCTGCATCGGCAGGCAGACTCTCAACCACTGCGCCACCAGGGAAGCCCTCCCCTGCTTCTTATATTTGTTACATAAATTCCATTTTTGCTTTATGTCCATGCTCTCATATACAAGTACACTCCTAATGTGTTAACTAATCAGACCGTCTAATAAAGGTCTCATCGGCCAGACCCATAAGGCCAACTCAACCAGATTCTATGCTCTAGCTCTTGACCTAGACTTGGATCAGAAACAAGCCACTAAGAGGTATCTTGTACTGTTCTATTTGCCTCCAAACCTCAGACAAAACCAGTCATCACAGTCCAATCAATCTTCTTTCAGACCCATCTTCCTGCAGAAAGGAGTGCCTTTATTATCCTTGTGTAAACTAATCTAGGCCCATCTTCCAGGTCTCTCACAGATTAGAGACTTCAAGCTCTCAGAGTCTTTTCCTCTTGCTATGTAGATATTAACACTTCCTTTCAGATACTGGACATAGCGCCAATTGTAAGAATTTCAGTTTTGGCAAATAAAAAATGATTTTTTTAAATGTGGGTTTTTTTTTTCACTAGTGCAATCACCCCCAGAAAACCCAAATTAAACTGTAGAGAATGAATAGTGCAGCTTCACAGCCAGGCTGCAGGAGGTTTCTATCAATCCACATTTTTGTCATTCAGACTGAGAAAGAGGTGGCAGGGACACTCCACTGCTTAAAATTAGAGGAAAGACCTAGAGAACAATGCTGTAAAGGTTCTATTTCCTAACCATTTTGTTATTCGTTTTTTCAATTTGAGCACAGCTCGGAGCTCTGCTGAAAAGAAGAAATGATTATCATTCATTTCATCACCACCATTTCCCGCCCAGCCTCCCATTCATTTTCAGGCTCTCATCAGTTTTGACTAGGATTTTTAATATATGCTCCTGGCTGGAAGCAAGACCTGCCTTCTTCACATTTCAGCTAAGACCTCAGACATTTTCATCAGTGTCTTTCTAAAACATTGACCACATGGATCTCTCCTGCTAAAAAACTTTCATGGCTGTCTTCACGCACAGTGTCTGAATTACTTAGTCCCAGGCTTAACAATGTGATACTTTTCTCCTTCAGATAATGCTCTCCCTTCTTTTTAGAATATATAATGCATACTAAACTAATGTATGCTAAAGGGAAAAAGCTAATAGTAAGTGAACAATTAAAAAATAAGCAGGGCTTCCCTGGTGGCACAGTGGTTGAGAGTCTGCCTGCTGATGCGGGGGACACGGGTTCGTGCCCCGGTCCGGGAAGATCCCACATGCCGTGGAGCGGCTGGGCCCGTGAGCCATGGCCGGTGAGCCTGCGCATCCGGAGCCTGTGCTCCGCAACGGGAGAGGCCACAACAGTGAGAGGCCCGCGTACCGCAGAAAAAAAAAAAAAAAAGAGGAAGAAGGAGGGAGAGTTATCTCATTTATATCCATATCTATAAATACACATTTTAACTTGATGGCTTCCAAACTCATATCCTCCTGTCCAGACCCCAGATTCCCAAATTGGCAAATCCCAATAATCTCTGGGCCATTCCCAGTGGCTTATTTTACAAACACTGCAAAGTATCAAGATCCAATATGGAATTTCTTTTTCTTTTTTACAGATTGAGGCTTTCCTCATTCAATCTCGAGGAAAATGATTTTTCTCATTGGCACACCTGAACCTTCCTTGCTGTTTTCGTGTATTAGACCTCATTTCAGATTCACTTGGTTTATATTTTGCCACAAAATGCCTTTCCCCCATTTTAGAAATCCCTGAATTTAATTTCCCCCTAAATCAGGTCTCTGCTAGTCTTCGCCATCCTCATAAACAGCTACACCGTCCACACATTGCCTCGGGTCACTGATCTAGAAATCATCTTCCCTTACTACACTTCCCTACCCAATCCATCAGCAAGTCCTGATAGATCCTATTCCCAATGTCTCTTTCAGACTGCAGCACTGCTCAGGGATGTAGGCTTTGGGGAGAAATCTGTTCGTGTCACTGAACCAACGTTTAAAGTTTGAAGGATCGGTATGAGGAAAGTTAAAAGGAGTTAAAACTGAGACCAGTGGTGAAAGGGACTGAGCTGATGAACAGATGTCTTCGGCTGAGTAGATAAAGATCAGCTCAGTGCTCTGTGACCACCTAGAGGGGTGGGATAGGGAGGGTGGGAGGGAGGGAGACGCAAGAGGGAGGAGATATGGGAACATATGTATCTGTATAACTGATTCACTTTGTTATAAAGCAGAAGCTAACACACCATTGTAAAGCAATTATACTCCAATAAAGATGTTTAAAAAAAAAAAAAAGAAGTGAAGCCAAGTGGCTACTGATTGCTTGTGATGTAATGCTAAGGTGACTCTCTGTGGCTGAGGAGAGGGCAAGGGGAAGGGGAAAGTGGGGCGGAGAGATCTCTTTAGAATAAGATCCTTACAGGCAGGATTTCTTTCAAGATCTTGTTATACCCGAGGACATTTTAACTTCTTTAAGACTGTAGTATTTTAAGAATGAAAGGGCCTAGAATGTTTCATGGAATATGTAATAATGAAGAGATTCATTTGGCAGTGGCAAAACAAGGCCCCCTCGGGTGCTATTAACAATTCGTGCATTAACGATTTCCAGAGGCAACATCTTAAGTGACTCAGAATAAATTCAGGTCACCAGCAGGTTATACTCGCTTAGAACATTTTCCCTCCTGGCTGAGTGAGCATCTCAAGAAAGTATTTAATGAGGTGGTGCATTAATCAGCCATCCCCGGGTCTGTGTTGCTCCCTGAGAAATGGACCTAATTGCCTAATAAATTTTTCTCAAATATTTCTTACCTCTACACAGGATATATCAAGAAGAATCACATGTCTTCAGCTGTTTACCTCAATCAACAAATATTTATTGATGAAATAAAGCTACATCAGGTGTGACTTGGCAATAACATAGCAGGCTGGCTGGCAAAAGGACAAATCAGAACATAATTTTCAGTAGAGTCATAGCAGGCTGGTGAAAATTAGTTGTCAGGAGTAAGAGTAGGGCTTCCCTGGTGGTGCAGTGGTTGAGAGTCCGCCTGCTGATGCAGGGGACACGGGTTCGTGCCCTGGTCCGGGAAGATCCCACATGCCGTGGAGCGGCTGGGCCTGTGCGCCATGGCCGCTGAGCCTGCGCGTCTGGAGCCTATGCTCCGCAACGGGAGAGGCCACAGCAGTGAGAGGCCCACGTACCAAAAAAAAAAAAAAAAAAGTAAGAGTAACAAATACATGTGCATAATAATTTACAAATCTTGTCATTTACATATACCTTATTTGATCTTCACAACAATCCTTGGAAGTGTTATATCTTCTAATTTATGGATGAGAAAACTGTGTCTGAGAGAGTTCAATGACTTTTCTAAGGTCACTGGCAAGCAGTATTTCCCGAAATACACTTCACTTCCTAAATTTTCCAATAACGGTACATTTTGGAGGTAGTATGTTATGTGGACAGCTTATCACTATACAGTATGATCCTGCCCTGGGAAGTTTCCCACCCAGTTAGGGCTCCAAAAACCAGAGAGGTACGAAGATGGGCTCCCACAGGAGAATGCACTTCTACCATGGCTCCACTAGGTGGCAGTGATGGCCACCACTAGAAGCAAGTGTTTGTCACAACTGTAGAGACATTTGGTCAAAGCAGGAAAGAGGAAAGAAGCAAAGCGGCGCTATTCTTTCAGAGTTAGAAAAGCGTGCGTGTGTGTATGCTTGCGTGCCTCCGTGTGTGCGCGTATGTTTGCAGGGCAGAGGAACTAAAAAATGAATAGAACTGTTACTGCATTCTATGCAGTTTCCCCTACTGCTGGTGGGTAGGACCAGAGTGAAAGAAAGACCTTGATTATTTGGCACTTCAATACTCTGCTGTGTCCTCTAAGCCCAGGCCTGCAATCCCACCCCTGGATTCTGGATGTCCAGTGAGGCATTACATGACGTACGAAATTCTCATTGTCATTTAGCATAAAAGTGAGTGCTTTCTTGAGAGGAAGCATGCAGTGCATGAATGTCTCTGGGCTGTGCCTGCAGGCTGGTCTTTCTCCACAAGTGTACATAGTCTATTCACTGGTAGAGAAACCAGCAACTTGCAGCATCCTATGGGGAAAGGAGCTCAATAGCTGAAGGAATCCAAGATACCTTTGATGCTTTCCTGTTCAGTAGTAATCAGCCTTGCTATAGGTTAATTGCAAATTGTGGCCACTGGCTAAAGAAGAGCTCTCGACTAGAACATGCCATAGCAGAAAATATATGTGTCTGGGTTGGAATCCATCTTTGCCACTGAATGTTGTTTAGATGGCCATCCTAAGCCTTCTGAAAGTTAGGGGGGAAAAAAGGTTCCATTTGTCTGTGAATCTCTACCAACTCTGGGCAAACCCCCAACCCATTGATCAAACCAGAATTCCCATCAATTAGAACAGGGTCCTATTCGAGAACACTCCTTTGCCATTGGGGGCAGCTGCTTTTCTTCTGGCACTGGGGGTAGATCAGGTGCTTTCTGGCCACACCTGGAAACAGTGAAGCGAGTCATGTGAAGAGCTTCTTCATACCCTGGGAGGGTGTCCAGAGAGGGCGGCAGCTGGCTCAGGGGGCTGGGGGAGTGAGCCACGGCCAGGATTCTTCGAGCCGCAGGGCCAAACACTGACTGCAGGGCTGGAGAGGAAAGAAGGACTAGTCAAGTAAATGCGGCGTCCACAGAAGTCAGAGACTTACGGCGCACTCAGTCCCCTTCCATTTTAAACAAGTGTCCAAATTCATCATCACTCTTGGCTACAGATGTTAGGAAAATCCGGTGAAGCTTGTTCAGAAACCAGCTTCACTCTTTGCTAGGAGATCCCGTCTTCTCTGGCTTCCTCAAATTCTAAAGTGGGCTCCCATAGCTCACAACCCTGTCCTTTCCCCTTTACAGATTTGGAACCCTTTATACCAACACATTGAAGTTGCAGACGCCTTAGAAATAGTTGTTTCTGCCTATTTGTCTTTTCCCCAAAATGACAGTGAGAAAAGAAAAGCAGGATAGGTGAACAACGTGCTATAGTGTTCTCTCTTTTCAAAATAAATATCACAGGGTATTTATCACAGGGTATAATTTATCACAGGGTATAAATATCACAAGGCCTGCTGTTCTGCCTTGTATTCACGCTCCTATTTTAGCAAAGAATATAATCCAAAGAAGAGAACGGAGGGAAATATAGGAAAGTGTCTTATGATCGTCCAGTGTTGGGTTTAATATCTAATGGTTTAAGACCTGGTGAATAAAGAAAGTACACACAACTGATTTCTCTAAAGATAAAAAAAAATTAGTATAGATAATAGAAAGTGTAAGTTTTCACAAAAATCTAAGACATTTTCGAGAAAGGGATATGTTCAGAGCTTAAAATGGTTTTATCAAGATAATTATTTATAAACTTGGGAATTCTTCTGGTAAGACATTTCCAATATTGTCTCCAACATTTCATTTCTTTCTTCACTCCATTATCTGACCAAAAACTGAAAATACAGCATCCATGGGAGACCAGGTAACTGCACCATCAGGCTTTGGGAAATTAAAGCTGCCCTAAGTTTTAGAATCTTTAACACTATTTGATGCATGTTTTTACACTTTTACATGTTATTTACACAGTGCACTGTCCTAAGCGATCGTTTAAACCCGGGTTCACCTCGCATGTTCTACGTTAGTGTACTCACAAGTGATCGTGCTCTGGAGAGTGCTGTCCTGGTCAAAAGCGATGACCGTCACTTCGTAGGGTGGCCGGCCCTCGTCTTCTCCATTTTGCTGGTGACCCAGACAACAGCGGAAGCACACAGAAGTCAGGCCACACAGGAGAAGCAGCGCCCCGATGACCACCAGCAACCTGTAAGGACCCCACCGAGCAGTGAGAGCTCTGTGGTCTGGTGTTTTTCCCAACTTTGGCGTAATCAGTCTTCAGTGTCTCCATTTTGATTTTTGTTTGAGTATTTTATAGAATGACTACCAGATTTTAACTCCCAGGCTTTCTCTTCACGTATATACTTCCTTATTTTGCCAGCAAGACTAAGTCAGTTCACTAGAGCAATTCATGACAGATTTAAATGTGGTTTGGAGGGGCTACTTTTTACTGAAGTAATCTCCTCTCTGTGGCTTTCTCTAGAGCTGACCCTGAGAAAGTACACAATAATCTGTCGATGTTGGTCCAGGAGATGGTATTGAAATAGGAAATCCTGGTGTATTGTCACACAGGTTAGTGATGAGGTAAAGAAGCTTTACTCCATGAGATGCTAGGAAATGGACTGGATGTCTCAGTTTCTTTTCTGCTGTCAATATATTTAAAAACCAAAATAAATAAATAAATAAAAGTAATACCCCTGAGAAAAACTCCCTTTTAAACATCTTTCTGGGTAATATAGCTGAAACTTACCATATATACCAGAGATGTACCCAATCTGTGGTCAGGCAACTATGGAGAAAGAATAAAGGTTTGTTTGCAATAAAAATATAGTCAAAGCCTGTTATAATTCCAGAATCAGAAATACAAGTTACAATGTATGATACCTTGTTATAATAAAAGCATCACAGGTTATATTAACTTCGATGTAACCAGCTGAATCTATTATGAAATGCGATGCCTTCAGTAGTGATTTATACTATACATGGTGGCATTGTGTAAGTCATTATGAGACAGACTAAACTAGTGATCATGAAAATACTGTTAATAGAACATGTAACCATGACCATTGTAAACAGTTTTGATGACAATTACCGAGAAAGAACTTTCAATGCAAGTTTACAAAGAGTGAAAATAAATGTGAAAGTTAAGGTTTGTATATATTGGAGGTCAATACAATTTAAACATAAAGAAAATTTCAGTTATAAGCGTGATAGTTTGTAATTTATGTTTTGCAAGTTGTTGCAAAAAGGGCCACCGTATAAACAACAAGGTCCTACTATATAGCTCAGGGAACTATACACAATATCCTGTAATAAACCATAATGGAAAAGAATATGAAAAAGAATATATATATATATATATATATTTGAATCACTTTGCTGTACATCAGAAACGAACACAACATCACAACACTGTAAATCAACTATACTTCAATAAAAAAATAAAAAGCAGAAAAAATAAAAAAGGGCCACCATAAAAACTCCCACCATAAAAAGGGCTTTAAATTTTCACATCCAGGATCAAAACAGATAAGCATATCCGTTGAGGCCAAACAAGAAGGGGGAAAAAATGTAGAAACCAACTTCCTCATGACAAAAGCTAATTAAATATCCTGAATGAACTAGGGCAATTATCAAGTTTCTCTATAGAATGAAGAAAATATGGATTGCAAGGGAGAAGGAGTGTGGGATAAGTTGGGGAGTGTGAAGGGGAGGGGAAGGAAAATATTTGTTTGTCGCTGAAGATGAATACATTTAATACTTTATGATCTAGTGATCTGTTGAAATCCACTTCTACATCCTCTCTGTTTGCACAGCTGTAGATCATACAGTTTTCTTTTTCACTGAACAGTGTCTCTAGCTGTTCTCACATTCCCCGTTTGTTCAAAGCCCCTTCCAGTTCTACAATGTTACAATTCTGATTCTATTAAAAATAACCCTCCTATGGTGGTAGGTGTCTAAAACCGCAGAGAGCGCGTGGCAAGTAACCAAGGCCATCACCATTTCCCTTGGGTTTAACAGACTTGGCTGTAGGGAAACTCTTCCTGTGGCTAAATATGTGTTTTCCTTCAGCCTAAGTAAGTCTTTTCATTCAAATTGTCCCTGCTTTCTTAAATAGTTTATCTCCAAGAGGAATGAATCTCTTCCCTTTTTGTCTTTGTGTCCTCTGTGTCTACATAGGACCTGATTGTGACAGGTTTAGGTTGAGGGATAACTACCTCAAAGTGATAGCTAAATGAAGTCTGCAATAAATATTAACATGCCCTGAAAAATAGGAAACGCTCTGCAGATTTGAAATGGTGGTGCTACGTTGGCAATCACCCAAGTATATCTGCGTGTCAGTAGTAAATCCCGTCTGTCTCGGTGACTCATTGAGAGGCTTGGAAAAGAAAATCTTTTGCAAATCACTGTGACTGTATAAACTGAGATTAAGTCTGCTGTTTTGACAAGAAGATTGGCTTTGGAAAAACGCCATCAGCAGTGTTATCTTGAGTACTTAGGATGACAGGAACACCTCTTTTTGGATAACCTGTCTGTGAGATTAGTGGGTGATGCCATTTAAGTAGAAATAAGGGAAGTCAGAGATATCTAATGACATTTTGACCCTGTTTTGGGTGTTGACGTTTTTGTCTGTCTCGCTTTCCTCCCAGTGTGGACTCTCAGATACTTACTGTTCAGGACTGACACAGTTCTCCTCACATCTTGCCCAAGGAAGCTGTAGGAAGGGAAACAATCTCAGACAGGGAAATGGTCTCATCTGCTCTGCTCAGCAGCCTGTGAGTCATCCCTCATGACTGCGCTGTCAGGTCTGTTGGTGACAGCAGGGCAAATACAAGGACAAGGTCATGGGGTCAGTCATGTTGAGGACTGTTTTCATCTCTCCTATACCTGATCTTTATTAAATTCATGGTGGGAAAACCTGGAAGAGCAAATATCTAATCTGTTTTGGTTTGGGTTTTTTGGTGGTGGGTGAGCATCACTGCCTCTGTGAATGAGAGGCAGCATTTATATCAATTTGCTTGTCCTAGAAATTTCCTGATCTGTCTCTCAGGATACTGTTCTTGTTCTCCTAATTCTCTATCCGTTACAAGTTGAATTCAACCCCACTGCTCTTTTTTATTCCCTCCGTACATCAATAACTCACCGTACAAGAGAAGAAGGGGGGAAAGGGAGGGGAAAAACGTATTGATTGAATAGCTACTCTATGCCAGCCAGACTGCTAAGAATTTTTAAGATTTCATAACTTTTCATCACAATAACCATGCTGGTGGGTACATCATTTTGAAACGTTAAGAGACTAAGGCATAGAGGTTTAAGTAACATGACCAACTGCATACACCTATTGATTTGGCCAGAATTCAGATCAAACTCTCTCAGGTATACGTGTGGAATGAATCACTAGAACCAGGGACAAGTCTGCTCTAACAACTGTTGACATTGCTGTCGGGTCCCTTCTACTCCCAAGAAAGGAATGTCCCACGCCTTCTTTTGCCTTATATTTCAGTTGACTTTCTCCTAAGTAAACTTCTGTTCTAGAAACTGCCTCTCTCTTCCAATAACTTGGATGACTTGATATTTCAGGAAATCAACAACAAAGGCCACAAAGTTACTCTAAAAAGAGGCAAGAATTTGTACTTATTGGGAGTTTGGGGGGAGGTGGAGGCAGGCAGGGGACACACCTACCTACGACATTGGGTGAAAAGGATTTGTAAAAGAACAAACAGCGGATCTCTGCAGAAAACATTTGAGAAACCCCTGGTTTTGTTTTAATTGAAAATAATTGGCCACTAAAGATGACAAAGTATGTGTGTCCTCAACCCACCCCTGGTACTTCGCTTTGTTTTCTTGACTAAAGTTTTAAAAAAGCCTAAAGTGCTCAGCTGATAAAATGCCTCTTTTCAGGCCTGTTGCAAAAAGAGAAGAAACGAGAAAAGAAAGGAAGGGAACGACAAGGAGGAGAAGAAGAAGTAAAAAGAAAATACAAGAAAAAGACAGAAAAAGCTATGGTTTCAGACATTCAATTAACTGGTAGATAGGAAGTAAAATAGCACCCTCCCTGTTAGGAGCTGTTCAGGAATCTGAAACCAGCCCATTTCTTCATGTGCCTTTCTTCTTAATAGATTTCATATCTGTGTAAACTTCCCACTGAAAGTGATCCAGAATTCCTCAGTCCAATGACTCTTTCTCAGCTAATGAGTTACTCAGAATCTTCTGCTTCTTAGTGGGGAGAAATAAAAAGTGCAAAGTATTTTAAAAGAGTTTTCTTTCTCAACTTATCTCTCATCCAGAGGCACCTAAACTGCTAGAGTAGTATTAGGGCTGATATGGGAAACACTATTTAGGGGAATTATGTAATTAGTTTTAATAATTTACTTGGATTTTTTTTTTTTTTTTTTTGGCCATGCCATGCAGCTTGTGGGACCTTAGTTCTCTGCCCAAGGATCGAACCCGTGCCCCCTGCAGTGGAAGTGTGGAGTCCTAGTGACTGGACCACCAGGGAATTCCCAGTAACTTACTTGGGGTTTTGAGGGATAGGTGAAGACATGTTAAAAGAGAGAAATATACATGAGACACTTCTAAATAGCCATTGCTCTCCTACTAGTATATATGTCCTTCTTTTCACTGAGGTCATTAGTCACACATGCACTATATGTAACCCTATAATACTAAGGAAACTTTCTAGTTATTCTCTTCCCTACCATCCCTTTGGTTCTATATATGTCTTCCCCTCTCATTCATTTCCCTCCAGGTTCTTCTGAGAGTTGATTTATCTGAGAAACAAAGAAACCAACAGAGGTCTTATGCCTGCATTTTCACAACTCACCTGGATGAAATACACCAGGGCAGAAGCCATCAGGGCTCGGGACTGCACTCTCATCGGGCTGGACTCCTCCTTCTCCAGATCACGCACTGGGCGTCCGTTACCTCCTTTCCATGCTCTGTGCCATGTCTGACTTCTTGACCTAGAGAACTTAAGGAGAGAAACTCTTCTCAGCAATAAATCGGTTTTTCCTCCTCTCTCTTTCTCTTCTGTTACTCCCTCGGGCTGTTATTTTCTGTGGTTTTTCTCTCCCCTTTCATCCTAGCTTCTTTCTCTATATCTATTCCTGGTTTTAAGGTCTCCACGTTTGCTTCCCAGTGGCTTCTCTTCTTCCATTCTACTCTTAGTCCTTTCTAGACGTCTTTAACTTTCTCACACTGTCTCCAAAAGGAAGACGTTCAGGGAGCACGCATCAGTCCTGTGAATTAGATATTTTTCTAGGCAGTGCTGAGAAGCTGGACTTGAAGTAGGATCAAAGGCACGTTCAGGGCGGCCACATAAGCTCTCTTCTCCATCAGAAAAGGAGTAATATTCCTGGTCCTTCACCCAAGCACTCCAGGGTGACTGTTGCCAGTTGAAAGTCACCCTGCCAATCTCCATTCACTCCCCTCTCTGTGCGATTAGCCCGCCTCTCTTGCTCTCCCCCTTGGTATGCAGGCCTCCCCTTCACTATGTTGATAATCAACTTTCCTGGTTCTGGGTCATTTATTCCTAGACATTGGAGTAGGGCTGAGAGGTTGCCAAATGAACTGGAAAGCTATAGCATCTTTGGAGAAAGCAGGTGGGGAGATTAGAATTTCTGGGTGCTGTCCATGAAATAACCCTCCACCCTGACTTCAATTCCCATTGAAATAGTTAAAGAGACTTTTTTTTTTTTTAAGAAGATGTTGGAGGTAGGAGTTAATTTATTTATTTATTTACTTTTGCTGTGTTGGGTCTTCGTTTCTGTGCAAGGGCTTTCTCTAGTTGTGGCAAGCAGGGACCACTCTTCATCGCGGTGCGCGGGCCTCTCACTATCGCGGCCTCTCTTGTTGTGGAGCACAGGCTCCAGACGCGCTGGCTCAGTAGTTGTGGCTCACGGGCCCAGTTGCTCCGCGGCATGTGGGATCTTCCCCCCAGGGCTCGAACCCGTGTCCCCTGCATTAGCAGGCAGACTCTCAACCACTGCGCCACCAGGGAAGCCCCAAAGAGACATTTTTAAAACAAAATTCAAGATCTATATATCTCTCTCACTCTCTCTCTGTCTCTCTCATATAATGTAAAGTCAGAGCAGAAATAAGCACACATGGAAAGGACATAGAAAATTTGTAAAGACGCACCTCTATAGGAACAAATGAATGCTGTATAGATGATGTATGCTTAAGCCAGTAATCTTTTTTTTTTTTTTTTGCGGTACACGGACCTCTCACTGTTGTGGCCTCTCCCTTCGTGGAGCACAGGCTCCGGATGTGCAGGCTCAGTGGCCACGGCTCATGGGCCCAGCCGTTCTGTGGCACATGGGATCTTCCCGGACCGGGGCAAGAACCCATGTCCCCTGCATCGGCAGGCGGACTCTCAACCACTGCGCCACCAGGGAAGCCCCCAGTAATCTTTTAATTAATACAAAGTATTAAAAATTTTTTAAATACAAAGTCTTTCATACGAAAACTGGACATTTGTTTACAGGGATCTATCTTATAAACATTTGGGAAAAAAACAACTTTCAGATACTAACTCTGAAAATCTGATGTTACTGAGTTGTTGAGGGGAGACCGTTGGGCGGGGTTGATTCTAAAAGCCCTCCCACCATCTAACAATGTGATATGAGAATGGAGAATATAAACTTAATTTGATTTCTTAGCTAAGGAAATCAAATAGTGAGAGGAAAATCTGGTATGATACTGGTGATTCAAAATCATTCATTTCCAAAAATAAATGAACACTGCATTATATTTTTAAATGTAAGAGTACTTTCCAAATTTTAGCAGAAAACTTGGCCAGGTAAGAGGTATTTTATAGGGTAAGAGAGCAGAATTCTAATCTAGACCCTCCACTAAATTATTATATAGTTTCTTCAGTTCTCAGTGTTTCCATTCATTCAATAGGAGTGGAATGCCCACTGGACCTGCCCTAGATGTTGCTTTATGTTGCATCATGAAGGCATTTTGATTAGAATATTTCTAGTCAGAGTGTCATGTACATGTTCATATAGCATCATTAACCTTGCCCTTCTCTTTCTCTTGTCAGACGGGCAGTAGGGCATCATGGCTAAGAATCCAGCTTGGTTGTCTGGGATTAAATACAATACTTACTTGGTCACTTATTAGGTGTGGGATCTCAGGCAAGTTATTACATCTCTCTGTTGGCTCAGTTTCATTCTATATAAGATGGATAAAATAATGTCACTTCATACAGTTATAGAGATTAACTATGTTAATGTGTATGAAATACATATCCTAGTCCTGATATAACAAGTATTTTGTAAGTGTTAACTAAGATTGCCTTGATTTCAACTCAATTTTAGCAGTAACTTTTCCCTTCAATATGCTGGATAACTGATGTCCTCCTGCCTCTCATGTGTATTGTTACCATGACCTTGTTTTAACTTTCCTAGCATTCCTGTTCTTGAGTATTTCCCCTTGCTATCCTGGCCCTCTCTTCTCCCAGTCATGCCAGGCTTCACCTGCATGAACAGGTTTGCCCATTAACATGACTTTTTCCCCCCAATTGCACTTCCCTGCCATGTGATTGCCATCATCTCTTTGCCCTCCAGCTTCCTAACAGGTTACAACAAAATGGAATTCTGTTAATGACCTTCCTGTTACTTTTCTTTCTTAGAATTACTACTGCCCCTTGCCCTCCCCCCACCCCTCCCTCCACTGGATTATTCCCAGGAGAAAGAGAACTTCTTGTTTATCCTAATGGAAGTGATTATGCCTTGTGGCAGTTTTAACTCTGAGCTCAGTCCCTATCAAAGCATCCATGTAGGGAACGATGAGACAGGAAAGAGCATTAGGGCGGGAAGACTGAAGAGGTCCCCATTGGAAGGGCAGGTGCCTGAGGTAGAGGGGAATGAACTCATTACAACCCTACACAATCTCGTGGTTCCATTACGCTTGTGAATCATTAGCTTGTACCCAGGTCGTTAAGAACATGGAGTGGAGCCAATGGAGAGAACTGTACCAAAGCCTTTTCACCTACGCTTCAGGGAATTGTTTTACAACAGCTATAACAAGTGGGGCTAAAGAATTTCTTACTTCTGGTTCCTTTGATTATTCTCCTTTTGACCTTGCCTAGGTCAGGTGACTCACTGCAGGTTCCCTTCCTCTCTGTGCTTCAGTGAAATAGAGGCTAGGACTGTTATTACTCTGAGGCACCAAGAGTGAGCTGTGAAGAGCTGACAGTGGGTTGGACCACAGCCATGGCTTCAAAAATAGATAATATGGGGCTTCCGTGGTGGCGCAGTGGTTGAGAGTCCGCCTGCCAATGCAGGGGACACGGGTTTGTGCCCCAGTCCGGGAGGATCCCACATGCCGCAGAGCGGCTGGGCCCGTGAGCCATGGCCACTGAGCCTGCGTGTCCAGAGCCTGTGCTCCACAACAGGAGAGGCTACAACAGTGAGAGACCCACGTACCGCAAAAAAAAAAAAAAAAAAAAAAAGTTGTAGAAATTATTCCCATGGATGTTTCAAAAACAGGAGAAACCCAAATGTCCCTCAGTGAATGAATGGATAAAGAAAATGTGGTATACTTATGCAGCGGTATATTATTCAGCCTTAAAAAGGAAGGAAATTCTGACACATACCACAACATGGATGAACCTTAAAGATATTATGCTAAGTGAAATAGGTCAGACACAAAAGGACAAATTTCATATGCTTTCACTGGTATGAGGTCCCTGCAGTAGTCAAATTCACAGGGGCAGAAAGTAGGATGGTGGTTTCCAGGATCTGGGAGGACAAAGGAAGGGGGAGTTGTATTAGTCAGGGTTTTCCAGGGAAATGAAAACAATAGAATTTGTATATATAGAGAGAAAGGGATTTATTATAAGGAACTGACTCATTTAATTATGGAGGCCGGCAAGTCCAAATCTGTAGTGTGGGCTGGCAGACTCAAGACCTAGGAGAGACAATGGTGCAGTTCCAGTCCAAAGGCTGTCTCCTGGAGAAGTTTTTTCTTTTTTGGAGAAAGGGTAGTTTTTTGTTCTGTTCAGGCTTTCAACTGATTGGATGAAACCCACTCACATGGGGAGAAATCTGCTTTACTCTACTGATTAAAATGGTAATCTCATCCAAAAACACTCAGAAGAATGTTTGACCAAATATCTGGGCACGCTGTGACCCAGTCAAGTTGACACATAAAATCAACCATCACAGGAGTTATTGTTTAATGGATACAGAGTTTCAGTTGGAGAAGATGAAAAACGTTCTGGAGATGGATAGTGGTGATGGTTGCACAACAATGTGAATAGGTTTAATGCCATGAAACTGTACACCTAAAAATGGCTAAAATGGTAAAAATTTTATGTTATGTAAGTTTTACCACAATAAAAAAAGAGAGGAATAGCTTAACACCTACAGGCTTGAATAGCAAAAGGCAAAATATGGCCATGTTGAGAGGCTAGATCACCCAGAAGATGGTGACTGGTCTAGTTTTCACACTGTCCGTGTTGTGGCACTTCTGTGTGAGCTTCTGGTTGGAGGGACATCAAGAAAAGATTTGAGGGTGTCCCTGATGTGAGTATCCTCTACTGCATACCACATTTAAAGTCTACTATGAAGTGGATATGCTCTGCCTTGGTGATCTGAAAAGTCTCTCACTGAATCCTTTGAGAGAGATTCATACTGTGTTTATAATATCACTTAGAAGAAGTCACCCATGTCTTTTATGAACTGGTATAATTGAAAGAACAGTGAACTGAGTTCTTGTCTAGCATCAGGTAGAAAAGAGATATTCAGTAAACCATTTAAATTTGGGGGACTTTAGTTCCACTTTCTCAAAATAAAAGAATTGAGATAGATTTTTCTTAGATTTCTTTGTAGTTTAAAAATCCAGTTTATGCTGGTGATGTCTTCCCAGTTAAGAATCTCGTGTTAACTGTCAACTGTCTGTAGAATATTAGCACAATTAGTATGGTATGCTAGGGTGGTAGAAAAGAATGAGATTTCCTTAATAGAAGGGGATCTACCCTTACTTTTAAAGGGCTTATAATTTAGTTGGAGAAATGGAATAACATTAATGAAGTTGAAAATCAATACAGTGCATGTTAGGGTATATAAAATGAGGGGAGAAAAAGAAACTGATGATGACAATCCGACCTGTAGGTGTTAAGGTGAGAGGATTTTTTAAAGAAAAAAAATTGTTTTTGAAGGAAGTATAGGACTTGTAGAGCTCACCACCAAGTCCTGGACTGCTTAGGGAGATTCCTGGGAGTGTTGACCCAAAGGACAATGGATGATTGTCTCTCCTGGGTCTCATGGGTGAAGTGTGGAGGTGAATAACAGAAATCTGGGCGATCTAGCTCAATCTTAGGCCTTCTGTAAGGAATGTATTTCTTTCTGGTCTTGTGTCTTTCTTTGGGTATTTTAACTACATACTCACATGCATCCTTCTGAGATACTTCTTCCCATAAAAACCTATGAGGATGTGATGGGCTCACAAGAAATATGTGTCATGTCCATTTCCTCAACAAGGATACCTATATGTCTCATCTTAATCCACTAGACTATTGATGGCATCTGAAATAGTGTCGCTGTGGGAAATGATGAAGTGTCCACTTCATTGTGGTATCATTTCAGTATTTATTAATCATCATTAAAATAATTTCCTGAGATCCTATTTATGTGAAAGCCCACATGGCAAATGCAGTAATGTATCTAATCTTGCTTCCTGGCACTCACAATCAAGGGAGGAGGTGTGGGGCTTGAGGGATAAAGGTAAGTAACATTGATTTGTTACAAGCTGATTGGACTAGGATATATTTGCCAGTGCTGAGCTTCCTTTGTGATCTGTCTCATAGAGTAGCACTTTAAATGATCAACTATTTTCAGTTTGGCCTCAGACACCCTGCACAGAAAAGGGGAGTAAAAAAAATTTAGGGAGGAGGAGAGAAATGGAATCCTAATTAGGCTTTCATCTTGGTGAAAAATTATTACTGGTGAAAACTATTCATTTTCCTAATATTTCCTAGATTTTGTTTATTTACATTTTTTCTCCAATCTTTTATGTATTCACTTCTTTTAATTTTTCTCCTGGTATAGTTTAAAGCAAATACTAGCTATCATATCATTTTTGCCCATAAATACTTCAGAAGATATCCCTAATAGATAAGGATTTTTTAAAAAGCATGTATAACTGCAACAAGATTTTTTTTTCTGGTTATGAGGTTGTGAGGGAAAAATAGGTGAGAATTCTATCAGTGAATACATATAGTATCTTTATTAGGATCCCATAGAAGTCTTTGTGACTCAAGGCAAACATATAAAATATATTCTTTTTTTTTTTTTCTATACGCGGACCTCTCACCCTTGGGGCCTCTCCTGTTGTGGAGCACAGGCTCCGGACGCTCAGGCTCAGCAGCCATGGCTCACGGGCCCAGCCACTCTGCGGCATGTGGGATCTTCCCGGACCGGGGCACGAACCCGTGTCCCCTGCATCGGCAGGCGGACTCCCAACCACTGCGCCACCAGGGAAGCCCAAAATGTATTCTTTGATGAGCAATTCCACCGTGTTGAGTATTACTACTGCTAATATTAATAACTACCATTTATTGATTTCTTATTATGTTTGAAGTACAAAGCTTAGCATTTTCACCCAATATCTCATTTGAACACCTATAGCAGCATTATCAACATTATCAAGTGGACATTATAATGTCCTAATGTATAGCCAAAGACATTCCCCAAGATTAGAGACCAAGGGAACAGCAAAGGAAGGATATGAAACAAGCTCCATCTGGCTCTGAAGCTCTCTCTGCTGCTATGTTATACTGCCACTGTATGAAATAGCACTCCTAACTAAGTTCTAAAATTACCTAGGTTATCATGGCTAGAGAGATAAGAGTTATAAGTGATTAATCCCCAAATTCCTAAGTCTATAACTGATGAAAAAAAGTCAAAATTGAAAAGGAAAACATGAGACTTATGAAAGACTCAGTACAGAGATAGTCTGCTACAGTGCAATAAACAAATATGGATACTGGCATCAAGTAATCTGGTCTAATGGACGCTCTTCCACAAATTTACTGTGAATTACCCTTTTAAACTTCAGCTTCCATATCTGAAGCGTGGGTACAAATTCCTCTCCTCTAACGCTCATGGAAAATACAGTTTTCCCTTTCATAAATTACTTAGTGAAATATCCTGAAACACTATCAGAATCACCACTTTCCCCTCCTGCATAACCCAAGAATTTGCGTCAGCCAACTTCCCAGTATGAAGCAAAGCCTCTGCTTCCTCCTACCAATGATTGAGTCATTCTACTAGATAACAGCTATTTAAACACTCCAGCAGGAGCTCACAGATTTTTACTTTGTAGAAGTCCTTGACTGCTTCACTCTCTCATTCTTGGAATAAATTTGGAATGACTTTTGATGACCTCAAGAGCAAGAGTATGAAGGCTCAACTGGATCAGAAGCCAAATGGAGAGAGAGACAAAGGTACTAGGGGTGGATAGATATGTACAGGGACAGAATTAGGTTAGAAATGTAAACTAACTGAATATAGGATTGGAAGACTACAACACCTGAATATGGGAAAATATTAAAGCGTTAATAGCACTTAATTAAAGGAAAAACAAGTCAGATATAATGGTGATAACGAAGATGATGTTGACGAATGAACTAACTTGGTATGAATGATGCTGTAGTAGAGGGTGATAACTAACTTTTATTAAACATTTGCTATAGGCTATTTTCTATGATATTCACTATACATGAATTATTTCTCTAAATCTTCACACCTTGAGATTAGGACTAATCTTATCTCCCTTTTACAGAGGACTAACTGGGGATCGGGAGGATTAACTAAATCACCCAGTTTTATGTGGCTAGTAAGTGGTAGAGCTAGGATTGATCTATAAGATGGAATGAATATTGACCAGAGAGAAATGTTGATTGAAAGATTTACTCAGATATTTGCCTCCAAGGCTAAAATTGGGCAATTTTTTGCAAGACACATAACTGTCTTCAACTTCCTTTCTGCCAACTTGCCATACACATTTCTAGGAGCTTAATAACTTTTGAAACAGAGAATAGACCATATTGCTTCCTGTCAAAATTTCTATTTTGCTTGGATCATCTGTAGAATCTATTAGGAGTGCTTCTGACGCATGAGAACTCTGTAAATATGTTTGACCACTGATTGATTTGGATCATTATACATTCATGCTGGAAGTTTTGTGATGTGACGTTCTAAGTCACATAGCTACTGACGATTGGATTAAAGACCTATGTTTGGATCTTAACATTTGTGTGATCTTAGGCAAGTCACTGAATTGTGTTTCCTTGTTTGCATATAGAGGATAACATTATCAGTACCTTATTTGTTTATCTTACAAGGTGAGGAGTCCAAATCCATTACATGAAATGTTTTCCCACTGAACCAGTAATATCTGTGCTTTTTAAGTGGTGGACCTCATAATAAGATATTTGTACACCTGTGAGCTACATGATTTATTTATTTGTTATAATAATGGTGAATTTTTCTCTTGTAACAAGAAGGCCACAGCTGGTGTGAGTATAGGACATGATGTTAACATGAATCAAGTGAATATTGAGGTTTCATTCCTATTTTTCTTTGGTCAATAACCCCAGTTCCAAATAAAAATTGAATAGCACAAAATTATGTATTAGTTCTTTGAGGTTTTCTCAGTTGGTTAACTGACCAAAGGCTTATTTGCTTGATATCTGACATTCATTTATGGTATGTTACTTATAACTGTGTGTGTGTGTGCACATGCATGTGTGCATGTGTTTGCACGTGTGTGTGTGTGCATGCGAGCATGCGTGTGCTTGTGTACATGTGTGCGTACATACACATGGTCCATATTAAAAACATCAGGCTCTCTACCCTGTGGAGGAAGTTAATCTAACCAAGCTGGGCTGAGAGTTTCTTGAAGACTCACTGCGGGGACAGTAGACAAAGCATAAGCTTTAGATTCTAGATTTGGAGTCAAATATCTGGTATCGAATGCTGGCTCCTAATGTTGTTAGCTGCGTGACCATAGGTAAATTCCTTAAATTCTTTAACTGTACATAGTTTGCATCTGTAAATGTGAATAATGAATTATTTGCAAAGCCATTGGGAATACTAGAGGTAAGTAATGCAAAGCACCAGGTACAGACAATATCCAAAGAATTGTTTGATCCCTTGCCTCCATCATTTTTGTCTTTCTGAATCTATCCTCTGTCACTTTAGGTCTTCGTTTTCTTCCCTCTCGGAGGTGGTACCCTGCTGCTATGGCTCTGGGGATCCTTTGTCTGGGATTACTGGTGACCGTTATATTGCTGATAATCCAGTGTAAGTGCTGAAGCCGGGAAAAGATGGAGAACAAAAAATGAGAACTTATAAACATGGTTTATTTGTTGGTTTCATAACAACTATAAACAACCTTGATTTAGATACATTTTAGGCAAATTGTTTTAAGAGTGAGTGGGAAGATGAATGGGTATATTGTGCTCTTCCCTCAAATAGATTTTGAGGCATGGGATGAAGATTATGAATGGTAGGTTTTTGTTTGGTTTTGTTTTCATAACTTCATGGATACAGCCTATTTAAATCCCAGAATAATGAGGAAGAAAATAATTTGAAGTTACTAATCCACAAGGTCACCCGAGGGACCCACAAGTAAAAGAAACTTCATTTAGTTCATGCTGAGTTTTAATAGAGATGATTAAATACCAATTTAAAGTTAAGAACCCAGAAATACAGTCTTCATAAATAAAACATTTAAAACAAAACAGTTTTCAAATTTACAATATGGCCATTTAGGAAAGAGGGGATGTTGAGAGGAAAAGAAATGAAAGGAAAGATGAAAATGGCTAAGAAAGAAAGAAAATGGTGCTGATCATCCATCTAATACACCTGTATATTTAGGTCATAGATCTGAGTTATTTATCTCTAGAATCCTAGAATCCAGGTTACTAAGGTCTTTGAAGTGCTAATTTGTTTCTCGGTTGTTTAAGGTCTCAAACAACTTATGTTTTCAATCTATGAACACTTTCAATCTATAAAACTTTTCTTACTGATCTGGGAGAAGAGCCCTTGACTCAGAGATGGTCATTGGAAGAGTCTTCCTCTGAGGCTTGGACCACTTTGCAACAGGGTCAAATCTGGCTTTCAACCCAAGAGGTCTACTTTGTACTGAACCGTCAAGCTTCTAGAACTGAGACACTGGACCCTTAACATTTGTTGCCTGCTTGATTTCACAACTTCCCTTTCATCTCCACCCTTCCTAAAAAAACAAAACCAAAACCAAACAAAAAAAATTAACAAACTAAAACGGAAAAATATGTTTTCAGACTCTTGTGTTAGCAGCTTAAAAAAATTCTGTGGGAGGGTTTGTCAAAAACGGGGTGAGTGTCACAGTTTTTAACTAAAATCAGGAAATGTGGAAGGGTAGAGAAAGGGCAGAGGAATTAAGATACAACTAGAGTAAGTCATTAATGACAAGTGCTACTAACAGTCACTGAGTCTGGTTTGTGTCTGACTACCTTAGATTGTCTACATTTTATTTATGCCACTCATATAAGACTTATCTTGTGATTCCTTTTAACTTGTCTGTAACTCTCAACAACGAGTAAAATCCTGTCTTTTTTTTTTTTAAATCACAAGTATCTGTGACAGTTCCTCACATTAAAAAAATATCGCAAGAATATCAAATAATTTCCAAATATGTAATTCCTGAATAAATCTGGGTCATTTTGCAGCAGTTTGTTGTGAAAACAAATGGTTTGATTCAGTTCTTTGATTTCCTCAAAATCCTGTGGAGGAATTTTTACTGGGGTTGGAAATGGAGTCTTAATTCAGTTCTGATTTAGTATCCCAGGTGTCTGATCTCCTAAAGGAACAGCAAGCAAATCTTACTCACCAGGAAGTTATCCTGGAGGGAAAGATTTCAGCCCAGCACCAGACAGAAAAATCTTCCCAGGAGTCAGAAAGGGAACTCAAAGAAATGATAGAAACCCTTGCTCACAAGCTGGATGAAAAATCCAAGAAACTAATGGAACTTCATCACCAGAACCTGAATCTCCAAGAAGCTCTGAAAAAAGCAGCAAACTATTCAGGTATGAGAGAGGGAGGGGTGAAGAGAGACAGTGGAAGCTTCTCTGTAAATCTTAACGTTTTTTGGAAATATCTCTAGGCACAAAATTAGCATATTGATATATGTATCCTTTTTTGTTCATCATGTTCTATACCAGAAGTACTCTCTTTTTGTCATCCTCACCCTATCCCATGCCAAATTCTTGAGTTAATCTGATACAATTAACCATACTTTTTGGTGGATTTAAGTTTTCCTGCCTCACAAGAGCCTTCTCTTTCTTTATAACTTTCTGGTTTTGAGATTTTTCTGGAAGAAATCCCTCACCTTTACCCTTTGCACAGATTCTTCTCTCTTTCCATTCCAATGTATCTTAATCATTGATTTCTTTTCCTAAGGGGTCTCCTTTGTCCTGGGGACCCCTTCCTCTTCATTAGCATTATTCTATGGGACTGTTTCTCATAAAGGGTACTACATCAATGTAAATTGAATCAACAGATGTGAGCTGGCTTGTAAGTGTTAAGTAGATACTTCAAATTAGACAAAGTTATGAGAGACCCAGGAAGTCAATGTATATGAGAAGAACTGAGTTGACCTCAGCTGACTAGGTGAACTCAGAATCTAGGAGGCAGATAGAAACATTTATAACATGGAGATGATAATGTGAGCTCAATATTACAGAAGTGATCTGTACAGTTAATATAGTTTTTCTACAATGTATAATTAAATCAGGTATGTGCTTTTAGTCATGGGGAGAATTTGAAAGTGTGAAATAGAGTCACTTTCAGTGGTACATTGCTTTCTTGGCATTAGTAACTAGCTGTCACTAATAAACAGAGATTTCTGCAGCTTCTTGCTTGTACAGCTCACCTTAATCTCAACCATGTAGTTTTGTTGAATAAAGATTATAAAGTAACAGTTTATAGGTACCCATCCATTTATTTTATAGATAAAACCCAGGTAAGTTAACTGATAATAGTGATAAGTAGTTTTGTATAAAGTTTTGCAGTTTATAAATCCTTTCAGTATGTACAGGGTTATTTAAATTTCCAAAATTAGCAGACGTTTATAGACAAGCTGATTTTTTAGCAAGTGTCAAACATATATTGAATCTCTTTAAGGAAAGAGCTGTTTAGGAAATAAAACGATCTCAAAGAAGGCTTAAATGAAGGAGGCTAATATATCAAGGACAGGAATGTTTATATAAGCAGACATAGCTACATACCAAAAATGGTTTATTTCACAGGTGGGGCTGTAAAATAGTCTTGTTTTTATCCGTTGTATGGGAGTAAAATTATGTCAGGATTGTTCAGACTCATATCCCAGAGATGCCAAGTGTGGACAACTAAAAGGTGATATGTCTTTTGTAGCAGATACACCAAGTAATGTGTTTTCATTCCTTGGCAGTGTCAGATAAAGGCCAATTAGTAGAGATGCCAAATAAAGCACTGCTGTTCATCAAGCAGCTTTGAGAAGATTCTCAAAAACATTAATAATAAAATACTATGCAAAAAACGTATGCCAGTCTTCTCAAGTTTGAGACAAGTTTTATCTTTCTTACTAACCAGTCTGTGGTCCTCGGTAATGTATGAAGAGGGCAAGATGCTGAGAAATTAGCATATGTGATTTGCTTGAGGTCAGCCAGCTAGAAAGATACACAATCTTCAAAGTAATAGACTACATTTTAGCACCTGAATTAGTGGTGGTTCTCAACCCTTAGTGTACAAAATTATCACCTAAGTAGCTTGTTAAAAGTGGCAAGTTCCAGATTTACCCCAAAACCCTGTATCAAAATATCTTGAGGGGAATCAAGAAATATTTCCTCAGTTAATTCAAACTCAGGAGTCTGAGAGGTAGTGTGATATAGTGATTAAACACACAGATGCTAGTGTTAGACTGCTCATGTTCAAATTCCCATTTTCTCTATCTTTCAAATGAAGAAAATTAACCTAACTCTTACATACTGTGGTTATGAGGATTAAATGAGCCAATACATAAAAATTACTGCCAACCGTTTTTGGCACGTTGGTTAACACAGTGGTTATTGTGTTTGTTAAATAAAAAATAATAATAATTAAAGGACATACAGGTGGTTTGAATGCCACATTTTAACATTCATCTTTTTCACTTTTTCATGGCTTGGAAAACCTACCTAGACCTTTCTTTTAGTTCAGGAAAACCAATATACTCTTTCCTTTGACATAGTAAGACAGGACTAGGCAAATTAATAAGTTAGGAAGCTTGCATCCTTTGCTTTCAATCCGGCCTTATGCATGCCCTTCCTCATTCACTTTCTTCTTTCGTAGTTCAGTGCCCTTCTATTTTGTCCTCTCTGATAAAGCCTATTCTTACAAAATTATCTGATGGTTTTATGCCACAATGAAAATTGAAATTAAAATGTTGCCTTGCTCAAGGATTTGAGGTTGTTTTTTTTTTGTTTTTTTTTGGTCACAGCATAGAACAAAGGGCTTTGTTCCCCAGTAAAGAGATTCCAAGTGTTAGTAAGGCACAGAAGGGATGATGATGATGAGGGGGAGGGGAAGGGGGAGGAGGAAGAGGATTTGGGGATCGTTTAAAATATCTGTAAAACACATATTTTGCCTATTGCCTAAGCCCTGAGTTGAGGTTTTTGGACTCTCTGGGAACTTTCTGCTGCAAACTTTCCCCTACTTTCTGAAATCTTATTTAAATTGAGATGCTCTGTTTGCATCAATATACTGTTCTCCCTAGAACAGCTCTGTCCAAAAGAAGTACAGTGTGTGCCACCCATGCAACATTAAATTTCCTAGTAATCACAGTAAACATGAAAAATAAACAGATGAAATTAATTTTAGTGACATATTTTATTTAACCCAATATACTTAAAATATTATTTTGACACTGATCAGTATAAATATTATTAATGGGGTATTTTATATTCTTTTTTTCATGGTAAGTTTTCAAAATCAGGGGTATATTTTACACTTACAGAACATCATCTCAATGCAGACTAGCCGTAATTCGAGTACTCAAGAGCCACATAGGGCTACATGTCCAGAATCAGGAGGCATAGTATCTAAGCCCAAATCCATCATTCAAAGACCTGAAGTTTTAAAATATATAAGCATATCTTTTTTAGTAGCAGAATAGCTATTACATATTCATCCCCCCAACCCTCGCTTCCATGATTCCAAACATAATTTTAAAAAAATAGATCAGATTCTAAAATTACATCTCAGCTCAAGCCTTGCTTTTTAACAGCCTTGCTTTTTAATTGAGTTTTCTGAAATCAGAATGCTTCATTTCTTTTTTCTCAAAAAAATGGAGCAATAAGGACTCTAGGCTATTTAGGTATTTGCAGAGTCTGGGTATAATTCTAATTAAGAAGAGGCGGTAGCCTGTGAGAGTCCTGAGAGGTGAATTGATTTAAGAATTGTAGAAATATTGTTACTCAGGCATAACTCACTAATTAAGTATATTACATTTCCTAGGTCCTTGTCCCCAAGACTGGCTCTGGCATGAAGAAAACTGTTACCAATTTTCCTCTGGCCCATTTAATTGGGAAAAAAGCCGGGAGAACTGCTTGTCTTTGGATGCCCACATGCTGAAGATTAATAGCTCAGTTGATCTGGTGAGTTTTTAATGGATGTGTGTTGGGCTGGAATATTGGTTTACAGGGAAATAGATCAGGTTAAGGCCCTCCTTGAGAATCAGAATATGTACCTGTTTTCTAGCCTAGGCTGGCCACTGGTTACATGCATGACCTTGGCTGGACAGGTTATGAAGTATCTCTAGGCTCCAGTAGACATTTCTGTAAAGCCATCAAGAGGATGTCTAAGAGCTCTTTGGGTTCTTTCGTTTTGTGAATCTAATCGAAAAAGTCCACATCGACTCTTTCGTCAACTCAGAAACGTTACTTCCCACAGGAATTCATCCAGCAAGCAATTGCCCATTCCAGTTTCCCATTCTGGATGGGGTTGTCTCTGAAGAAACCCAACTACTCATGGCTCTGGGAGGATGGTTCTCCTTTGATGCCCCACTTGTAAGTTTCCTCTTCTTTGCTGAACCTACTAGTGAAGTTACTGCCACATTCCACACAATGTCCTCTTCTTGCTGGAAAGAAGCTTGGGGAATTTCTGAATCTCTCTCCCCAGCTCTCTCACACAGGGACTTGCCCGTTTACCCATTCAGATCTTCTCTTAAATTTTCCTTCTCACGTTTATTGCTGACTTGAAGCTTTAAGACAAGGCTAAGTGCCTGACACAAGGTGGCCGTAAATCTAAATTTGTTTTTCTCCCTGCCTGCAGGTTTAGACTCCAGGGAGCCCTTTTCCAGATGTATTCTTCAGGCACCTGTGCATATATACAAAGGGGAGCTGTTTTTGCTGAAAACTGTATTTTAACTGCATTCAGTATCTGTCAGAAGAAGGCGAACGTATTGAGAGTACAGTGAATGTGAAGGCTCTGGAAGAAAAGGAGAAGACCTTTGAATTTTCTTCTGAAAATTAAGCTATACTTCGTCACTTAGGTGCAAACCATAAAAGCCCTGAGAACTTCCTGTTACTAGCTAAAGTGCAGAACTCTTTAACAGAGACTGGGGCCGAGCTGCTTGACACCTTGATAGCAAAAGTTTTAATTCTCTATGTATATATTTTTTCACCTAGCTTGTTCCAAGCCACCCTGCCAGTCTTCAGTGAAGTCCATTTTCCTGTTTCTATTGTTGTTTCTAAGAACTTGTTGCCTAACTCAAGGTCACAAAAATTTTTCTGCTATGTTTTCTTCTAGACATTTTATAGTTTCAGATTTTACGTGGAAATCTTTAACTTTTGGGGGGATAATTTGTAAGTCACCTATGGATGTATGGAAGTTCTTTTTCTTTTCCTTTTTGCATGTGGATATTCAATTGTTTTTGCAACATTTGCTGAAAAGACTCTTCTTTCTTCACTACATTGCCTTTGCACTTTTGTCAACAATTATCCATACGTGTCTGGGTCTATTTCTGGACTCTATTCTGTTCTAACGATCTATTTGTGTATTCTTTGTGCATAACACCATTATGATATTTTGGATTCTGTAGTTTTATAAAATATCTTGAAATCACATGGAGGTAGTTCTTCAATGTTGTTTTGGTTAATCTATGTCTTTGCATTTCCATCTTAAGTTTTGAATTGGCTTGTCAATTTCTTAAAAAACTTTGAAATTTTGAATGTGATTTCACTGAATCTATAGATAAATTGGGGGAAATTGAATTCTTTAAAATACTGATTTGTTCAACTCATGGATTTTCTTTACGTAATGTTTTGTAATTTACTCTGTATAGATGTTTCACATATTTTATTAGATTATCCTCATGTATTTCACATTTTTTATGCTACTGTAGACGGTACTGTTATCATTGTAGTTTTTATTTCCAATGTCCTTTGCTCTTGTATAGAATTATAATAGTTTTTTATATTAACCTTATATCCTGAAACCTTGATAAGCTCACTTATTTCTTCTAGGAAGTTTGTGTGTGTGTTTGTGTGTTTGTGTTTTTGTGTGGGTGTTTGTGTGTGTGTATTTCATTGGATTTTCCTCATACATAATCATGTCATCTGCAAATAAAAATATTTTTTTATTTTTTCCTTTCTGGATGATTTTTATTTCTTTTCCTTGCCTGATTTCATAGACTAGAACCTCCAGTACAATATTGAATAAAAATGGTGAGAGTGCAAATTCTTATTTTGTTCTTGATCTTGGGAATAAGTCAAAGTTATACCATTAACTAAGGTGTTAACTGTATATTTTTCATAGATGAATATTATGAGTTTGAGAAATTTTCCCTTTGTTCTTAGAATACTGAGAGGTTTTATCAGAAATGGGTGTTGATTTGTCTAATACTTTTCCTATATCTGTTGAGATGATCATATAGTTTTTCTTTTCTCTTTTTAGTTTTTTAACATGATGAATTAACTTAAATAGTTATAGAAGTTTAAGCCAACTTTTGATTCTCGAGATGTATTATCATTTTAATATATCACTGGATTAGATCTGCTAAAATTTGGCTTAGGATTTTTGCAACTATGTTTATGAATGATATTTATATGTAATTTTCTTTTCATGTAACAGCTTTGTCTGCTTTAGGTTTCAGAGTAGTACTCCTTTATGCCAATTTTCTGGAAGATTTTGTGTAGAATTGGTATGATTTGTTCATTCAATGTTTGAAGCAATTTGCCATTGAAGTCATCTGGGCATGGAGTTTTCTTTGTTTCACAAGATTTTAAATTATTTACTGTTAAAGGTTCAGTTTCTTTAATAGGTGCAGTGCTATTCAAATGATTTATTCTTGAATGAGCTTTGGTGGTTGGTGTCTTTCAAGGAATTTGTCCATTTCATCTAAGTTGTTTAATTTTTTTGGCCTAACATTTTTCTTTATATTTTCTTATTACTTCAATATCTCTAGAGTCTGTAGTGATGCTACTTCTCTTATTCCTGGCATTGTTAATTTATACCTCCCCTTTTAAAAAAAAAAATCAGTTTGGCTCTATAATGTTTGCTCTGAACTCTATTTGAATGAAATTAATACAGGCACTCCTTTTTTTCTCTGATTAATGTAAATATGATATATCTTTTTCCATTCTTTTACTTTTAACCTATTTTTTGTCTTTTTAGTTAGAGTGTGTTTCTTTTAGGTGACAAATAGTTGAGTGCTGCTATTTTATATAATTTGACAATTTCTGTCTTTTTTGTGTGTGTGTTTAAACCATTACATTTAATGTGATATTGATGTAATTAGATTTAAGTCTACCATCTTGATATTTCCTTTCACTTTCTTTCAACTTGTCCTTGTTGCCTTTTGCTCTTTTCTTGTCTTCTTTTGTATTAATTAAATATTGCTTACTCTCCCATTTTATCTTCCTGTTGGATTATTAGCTATTACTCATTGTTTTGTTATTTTAGTAGTTGTTTCAGGATTTATATACACATCATGACTTATTGCAGTCTACCTTGAAGTGATATTATACAACTTCATGTCTATGAATAGAACCTTAGAATAGCATACTTCCATTTCTTTTCTCCCAGCTGTCACACTAATGTTGCCATACATTTTATTTTTATATCTGTTGTAAACACCACAATGTATAGTTATCATTTTTGCTTAAATAGTAAATCATCTTTTAAAGACATTTAAACAGTAAACAAAAAAATCTTACATATTTGCCCATGTAGTGACCATTTTGGGTGCTCTTCATCTCTTTTTTAGATCCACATTACATCATGTGATATTTTAATTTTTCTTAAAGGACTTTCTTTATCATTCCTATAGTGAAGGTCTGCTTGTGAGGAAATCTTTCTTCTTTTCCATCAAGTTTGAAAAAATTTAAGCTGCTAGGCTATTACCTCTTCAAATGATTTTTCTTCCCCGCCTCCCGGTAACCCCCTCACTCCACCTCTCTCCCCTCCCCCCCGACCCTATGCACACACACACTGTTGAGGGACTCCAGTTATGTGAATATTGGGCTGCCACAGTGCCCTAATGCTTCTTTCTTTCCTGCTCTCTTCCCTCCCTCCCTGTCCTTGTTCCTTCCTTGCCTTTTAAAATTATTATCTCTCAGTGTTTCATTTTTGTTAGTTTCTATTGTTATATAATCAAGTCCATGAATCTTTTCTACTGAGTGTCTATCATTAATATCATACAATGTATTTTTCATCCCACACTTTGTAGTTCTCATCTCTAGAAGTATGCTTTGAAAACAAATCCTCCATGTCTCTATGTAGCTTTTTAAATCTATGAACATATGAAGAACATATTAACTATTTTAATGTCTGTGCCTTCTAATTCTAACCTGTAAGTTTTTTTTTTTAATTTTATTTTTTAATTGGAGTACAGTTAACCCTTGAACGATGTGGGGGCTAGCGGCACCAGCCCCTTCATGAGGCGGAAAATCTATGTATAACTTTGTAGTCAGCCCTCTGTGCCTCCTTTCCAAATGTGGATTGTGTAGTACTGTAGTATGGATTTAGTGATAAAACTCCACATATTTGTGGATCCATGCATTTCAAACCCATCTCGTTCAATGATCTACTGTATAATTGACTTACCATATTATATTAGGTCAGTGCTAGATATTTTTTGTTCCTCTAAATATTCCTGAGTTTTATTGTGAGAACAATTTAAGTTACATAGAAACAGTGTGATGCTCCTGAGTATTGCTTTTACGATTATCAGGCAGTACCAAAGAAGTTCTCAGTCTGGGGTTAATGATTCTCCATTATGAAGGAAATATTTTCTGAGTATCCCACTCAGTACTCAATGGGCTATGATCTTGTCCAGTCTTGCAGTTGGGAAAGGTTACTGTTTCCTGCCCCACGTGAACTTGGGCATTATTTCCTTCATCTATTTTATTTTATTTTATTTTATTTATTTATTTATTTTGTGGTACGTGGGCCTCTCACTCTTGTGACCTCTCCCATTGCGGAGCACAGGCTCCGGACGCGCAGGCTCAGCGGCCATGGCTCATGGGCCCAGCCGCTCCACGGCATGTGGGATCCTCCCGGACCAGGGCACGAACCTGTGTCCCCTGCATCAGCAGGCGGACTCTCGACCACTGCGCCACCAGGGAAGCCCTATTTTATTTTTTTAATGATATATCTTTCCATTTATTTATATATTATTAAAAATTCTCTGCACAGTAATTTGGAGCTTTTAATATAACACTCTTGCACATTTTTATCACATTTATTACTGTATTTATTATTAGGATATTGATAGTTTTCCTGCTATTGTAAATGACAAAAAATCGTCTATTTTTGCTGGTATATATGAATACAACATATATTTGAATATGGGGTTTTGTATCCAGTAAAGTTGCTATAGCCCATGAAATAAGATAAGACAAAGAATTAAAAGATATTAAGATTGAAAATGAAGAAATAAGACTCTCATCACTTGCAGATGATATCATTAAGTGCTTGAAAAATCCCCCCAGATCTACAAATTATTAGAATTAATAAGTAAAAATAGCAACTTTACTGGAAACCAAACCCCTTTGTTTATTTTTGATGGTTCTTTCTCCAAACCCTCTGGTTACTCCCTCACACTCATGCTCTGAGCTGTAGGAGATTCTCTGCAGGTCTCTGGGGTTCTCTCTGTGTGCAGCTCTCCTCTCTCGTACTCTCGCCTGAACTCTTGCTGCCTTTGTCTGTCTCAATTCAGGGGTTTTCCAGTAGTCTCCTCAGTTCCCCTTCCCTGTGTGTGGCCTGCCAACTCCACAAGCATGGTAAACTGGGGCAATCCCGGCACTCACCTTGTTTGTTTCCATCTCTCATAGATCGTTGTCCTGCTTTGTTGCTTGATATCCAGTGTTTTGAAAACTGCTGATTCATGCATTTTGTCTGTTTTTGTTTGTTTGTATCTGTCAGGTTGGAAGGTACATCCAGCTGTTGACTGAAAAAAAAATTGCACAACGTGAGTGTTGTGAGTTAAGTTTTATTTGGGGCCAAATGAGGACTATAGCCCAGGGGACGACATTTCAGATAGCTCTGAGAAAGTGCCCACAAAAAGTAGGGGGGAAGGTCAGTGTTATATGTAATTTTAGTGAAGGGGGGACGTGCAGTCAAGCACACATTGTGGCAGAGGGTGGCTGCTTGTCATGAGGAGCAGAAGTCACCATTGATGATTTTAGTGCTTTTCTAGGTACGAGGAGATGCAAGAATTGGGCTCATAAAATTTTCTCCTGAAAATATCTAACTATCTAAAAACCTGTTCTGCCCATTTTTCCCAGAGCACAGAGGGCCTCATTCCTGATCTCCACCCTGAACTCCTTTCAGGCGTGTTGAAGGTCGGCAGCTGCAGCGGCTCATGATTTAAACCTTGTAGAGGTAGATGGCAAGAGCCAGTTTGTAGGTGGCACGGTCCTTATTACTCCATTTGGCTTTGCGCAAATGTCTAAGAGAAGGATTTTGTAATTAGGGACTTTAGTTTCTCTTTCTGTTGGAACTACTGATATCTCTGAACAAAAACATGTTAGACTGAAAAAAAAAATCTAGTCCAGATTGGAAGATGAATTTCTTGCCTCTGGGTCTGGTATAGAAATTTCAAAGTTGATAACAGAGCTATCTTTTTTTTTTTTTTTTGCAGTACACGGGCCTCTCACTGTTGTGGCCTCTCCCGTTGCGGAGGAGCACAGGCTCCGGACGCACAGGCTCAGCGGCCATGGCTCACGGGCCTAGCCGCTCCACGGCATGTGGGATCTTCCCGGACCGGGGCACGAACCCGTGTCCCCTGCATCGGCAGGCGGACTCTCAACCACTGCGCCACCAGGGAAGCCCCAGAGCTATCTTCTTTAGCCAAGCTGACAGTGCCAATCAGTCATTGTTCAGTCACTTTTACTATTTCTGTCTCCAATTCTTCCGGACGTTGGCAACTTGTCTTCCTAAACCTTAGGTTTGGAGGAAACTGCCTTAATCTGAGCTATCTTGGGGATATATCTCTCAGTTTATAGACTGCTTCTTGATCCCAAAGACATAAATATTCTTATTCTTGCTTGTTACTATTTAAACGAGGGCTACAACTACAGCCTTGGCCTGCGGTCTATTTATGTATGCCCTGAAAGCTAAGACTGGTTTCTACCTTTTAAAAGCGTTATTAAAGCAAATATGCAGAAGAGACTGTAAGTGACCCACAGAGTCTGAAATATTTATTCTCTCATCCCTTGCTGAAAGAGTTTGCTGACCCCTGATGTAAATAACTTACTGTTTAGGCCATGTTTATTTCTCATTAAGGGAATGAACTCTGAATTTGGACTGAGTTCAAATCCCAGTTTTTTACATCTCTGTTATCTAAGGAAAGTTACTCAACATCTTTATTAGCTTGATTACCTTAACTGAAAGATAGGAATAACACTAGTAGCTCATAGATCTTCATTTTATTTCTAGTAGGTCATAGATATATGAGGATTTAATGGGATAATGTTTATATAATAATTCATGTAGTGCCTAGGATTTGGTTAGAGTTCAAGAAATGTTAACTATTCTATTAGTTCATTTTTTCCTTGTATTTATAGTGTCCTACAAGTGTTTCTATTTTTGGTAGTAGGTTCTTAATCTCATACAGCAAATTGACCAAATAACTCCTTAACTTAGGTTTAATGGTGTTTATAAACATTGTTTAGGATTCTTTTTTGTTGTTGTTGTTTTTGAAATAATGTCCTGTGGAATACCTCCTGACTTGACTCTTGTTTCGTGAACCATAAAGAGTATTGTTCAGCATTTCTTCAGTTTCTTCTTTGTGGAGATTTTCTGAGTTTATTAGGGCTTGCAGGGCATTTGGGTCAATGAGAATAGATGGTATTCTATTATAGAATAGATGGTATATAAGTGAATATTATTTAAAATACTGAATTATCTTAGAGTATTTCACAGAGTTAGGCTCTTCTGGTTTGGAAAGATGAGCAGAATAGGTATGTTTTCCTGCATCTATTGTTCAAATTTTTAAATCTTAGCAAGTAAAATGAGCAAATTTAAAATATCTGATCTTTATACCTTAATGTCTCCAAATGCACCTTCTTTGCACCTATATTTACTTCCAAAATCCCCTCCATGATCAGTCATCCTCATCCCGGTGATGTGCAAGGTATTAACCCATGAAGGATGCCATGAACCAGAAAGTTAATGAACTACTCGTTTCCTGGGAGCAAATTTTAAAAATGAGAGAGAAGTACATGGTCCTGAGCATTTGCACAGTTGCGAAAACACAGAATTTTAAGTAGGAGTATTAGGTATTTGACTTGTACCTGAACCATAAGGAAATCTCAGTGGCTTTGAAAATTATTAAATTGGCCGTTTGTAGAACCCATTAAACTTAGTGGCCCACATTATACTCCAGTGAAGAGCCACATGCCTCAACTCTTTCCTGGTTCTTTACCCCGTGAAGAGCACAGCTGACAGATGATTTATAATTCTACTCTTAGAGAATATACATAATTTAAGCTTAGTAAAGCATCCTATAAGACAGATAGCAGGAACCTGAATATATTCATAAACATATATGTGTTTGCTAAGCTCTTTCCTGGGATAGGCTTTTATAGCACTAAGTCTTTTACTTATTTACAACGGACCCCAAACATTAAAAAAAAATTAAATAGATGACTTTTTCTCAATATTATACCCATCTTATTAAGCATGTGGGTTATATATTGGAAATGAAGTAGGATGCCTAATATATAATTTTAAAACACCTGCTTATATACCTCAGTAACCTAAATATCAAAATAACAGTATCAGGATATTTTGCTTTCTCCAAGTTATTCTAATTTGCTGTGACAGAGATGTGGATTCGAAATTTTTCTCACTTTTTTGGGGTTACACATTCACTTATTTAACAACTCTCACTCAGATGCTTTCTTTCTTTAGTCCTAACAGAGTAGGCAGTAATTAACCTACAGAGAGCCTATCCTTAGGGTCCTTACAGTCTCGTGCGTAGGAAGAAAACAAACAAATTAAAAATAGCTACATATGTACAATTTTATTCATTCATTTAATATGTGAAGCGCTACTCTAGATGCTGGGAATTTGTAGTGAACAAGACAAGTTTCCTGCTCTCCAGGAACTTATGACACATTGGCAGACATTGAAAATTAAAAGTACAATAAACATATGTGGTTATTATTGAAGGAATCCAATGGCTGCTCACAATAGAATAACTCCCAACAACTACAATTTCTTAGGAATACGGTAATACAGATGCCTTTAAGCAGAATGAAAGTCACGTTTTTATTATGAGTCAGGTCCACCCTGCAGAAATGCTTCAGTTTGACTCACACGTGAACAAAACAGAATAACTTCCTCTAATTTGCCTTGAAATTCATAATATAAAGCAGCAGATGGCGCCATCACCTCATTCACGTCTGCCTGATTTTGCTAAATCTTTTTAATGAATTCGTATTGACTCAGCTCAGATCACACCCCACAGGGATTCTGTTTTCTTTTTTTAGTTACCCTGTATCTTTCTTATTCACCATCCAAGGATACTAGCTGGACTTAAAGACCCATTATCGTTTTGCTGGTGAGGAAACAAGCAGAGAAAATGAAACAATACATCTAAAGTCACCCAGTTAATCCAGTGACAGAATCAGGAGGGATGTGGTTCATTCGTTAGCTAGAATGTGGACTTTGAATTTAGAAGTTCTGCCAATAACTTGGAGATTTTTTCCCCCTCTGCAATTCAATTGCCTTATCTCAGGTTGTTTCCACTTTTAAAAATAAATGAATAGAATATACCAGGTGAATAGCTTCCAAATATTTTATGGGTTCAATAAAATTATGTACTAAATTCCCAGATATAAAACAAGCAAAATCAGGGATGCTCTGGTTGTATTGATACTGGGACAGTCTAGACTCTTTCCTGTTTGGCTTGTACTGCATCACATTTTGCTATATTTTTCTTCCTATTAAAGATGACACAACAGGCTTCCCTGGTGGCGCAGTGGTTGAGAGTCCGCCTGCCGATGCAGGAGACACGGGTTCGTGCCCCGGTCTGGGAAGATCCCACATGCCGTGGAGTGGCTGGGCCCGTGAGCCATGGCCGCTGAGCCTGCGCGTCCGGAGCCTGTGCTCCGCAACGGGAGAGGTCACAACAGTGAGAGGCCCGCGTACCGCAAAAAAAAAATTAAAAAAAAAAATGGTACAGAGTTTAAAGGTACAGGAAAAAAAGAAAATATAGTCAACGTATTTGACCAAAACATGACTGGCCAATACAGTAACAAAAGCAAATGCAGTAGAGAAAGAAGAGCCACAGTGGGTGGAAAAAACAGGGAAAATGCCACAGGTAAACTAAAACAAACAAACATACATACGAGAAACACCTCCCACTTGAAAATAACACCCACCATTTTTTGTTTTCCCCTGCTCTCCACAGTCAATTTAAAGACAACTTGGTTGTGATTTGGGACTAGAAATTGGAATTACCAACAGTTTAGTTCTTAGTTCATAAGAAGTATAATTGTTAGTGTTCTTGCCTATTTCCCCCAATAGGCAGGACCATTAAGACACTGGTCTAGACATTGGACATAGAATACCTATAGAGACAGAATGCTTGTCCTTTTGGAGTTTATAAGCTGAACCAGACAATAGCATTAGGTAATTTTAGGCTATAATATAGGTAGGCACTTATATATATTTTGTACGTGTATTATTATTTTTAAAGTATTTTTGCTTACTTCTCATAATCTTTTATATGTATATTTACTGATAACCTACAATCAATCAGAAACTAGTCTAGGTTCTTGGGATATATATGTGAATGAGCAAGGAATGAACAAGCAAGTTTCCTAACTCATGGGGCTTACAAACATGGAGACATGGCGAGTCTAACTACAAACAGATGAGATGTATTCCAATAGTGTGAAGTACTTCAAAGAAAAAAAGAAAAGCTGTCTGATGTGATTCAGTGTGACGGAGAGGTGCTGTGGTCATATTCTGTGTCAGACTGAATGATCAGGGAAGACCTACCAGAAAGAGTGATATTTGAACTAAGAACTAATTATCAAGAAAAAGTCCACCATGCAAAGTTCTCAAGGCAAAGCGTATTAGCCAAAGTATAAGCACAAAATTCCTGAGACAGGAACAACTTGATGTGTTTGTGTGATCAAAAAGAATATTATATGATATAACTTATATGTGGAATCTAAAAAATAGTACAAATTAACTTATTTACAAAACAGAAATAGACTCACAGACATAGAAAATAAACTTATGGTTACCGAAGGGGAAGGGGTTGGGAGGGACAAATTGGTAGCATGAGATTAACAGATGCACACTACCATATATAAAATAGATAAACAATAGATAAACAGCAAGGATTTACTATATAGCAAGGAACTATATTCAGTATCTTGTAATAAACTATAATGGAAAAGAATTAAAAAAACAAATATAGACACACACACATGTATATACATATATATATGTATCCAAATCATTTTGCTGTATAAAACTTAGAGGAAAACATAGGCAGAACACACTTTGACATAAATCGCAGCAATATCTTTTTCTATCCATCTCCCAGAGTAATGGAAATAAAAACGAAAGCAAACAAATGGGACCTGATTAAACTTAAAAGCTTTTGCACTGCAAAGGAAACCACAAACAAAACGAAAAGACAACCCACAGAAAATATTCGCAAATGATGCGACCAACAGGGGATTAATTTCCAAAATTATTACAAACAGCTCATGTAGCTCAATACCCAAAAAACAAACAACCCAATCAAAAACAGGGGCAGAAGACCTAAATATTTCTCCAAAAAAGACATACGGATGGCCAAGAGGCACATGAAAAATGCTCAACATCACTAATTATTAGAGAAATGCAAATCAAAACTACAATGAGATATCACCTCACACCAGTCAGAATGGTCATCATCAAAAGATCTACAAACAATAAATGCTGCAGAGGGTGTGGAGAAAAGGGAACCCTCTTGCACTGTTGGTGGGAATGTAAATTGGTACAGACACTACAGAGAACTGGATGGAGGTTCCTTAAAAAAAACTAAAAATAGAGCTATTATATGATCCAGAAATCCCACTCCTGGGCATTTATTCAGAGAAAATTATGTTTCGAAAGGATACATGTACCCCAGTGTTCATTGCAGCACTCTTTACAATAGCCAAGACATGGAAACAACCTAAATGTCCATCAACAGATGAATGGATAAAGAAGATGTGGTATATATATATATATGACAAATATCATATGGCATCGCTTATATGTGGAATCTTAAAAAAATGGTGTAAATGAACTTATTTACAAAACAGAAACAGAGAATGAACTTATGGTTACTAGCAGGGAAGAGTAGTGGGGAGGGATAGATTGGGAGTTTGGGATTGACGTGTACACACTGCAATATTTAAAATAGATAGCCAATAAGGACCTACTATAAAAAAATTAATTAATTAAAAAAATTAAAGACAAGCCACTATTGAGAACACAAAAAAATGAATATAGGCGTATAAATATACACATATGTATATGTATATCCATGTCATTTTGCTGTACACTTGAAACTAACACAATATTGTAAATCAACTATACTTAAATTAAAAAAAAATAAAAGAAGGCCAGTGTTTCAAGACCATGAACAGTGAAGGAGAGATGGCTAGGAAATTAAGTCAGAAAGATAGTCAGGCATAACTGCTTCCTTGGTGGTGCAGTGGTTAAGAATCCACCTGCCAATGCAGGGGACATGGGTTCGAGCCCTGGTACGGGAAGTTTCCACGTGCTGCGGAGCAGCTAAGCCCTTGAGCCACAACTACTTGAAGCCTGCATGCCTAGAGCCTGTGCTCTGCAAGAAGAGAAACCACCGCAATGAGAAGCCCGTGCACTGCAACGAAGAGTTCCCCCCGTTCACCGCAACTAGAGAAAGCCCGCATGCAGCAACGAAGACCGTAGCCAAAAATAAAATAAATAAATTTATATATATATATATAAGAAAAAGAAAGATAGGCATCAGATTATTTAGATCCTTATAGGGCAGAGAAGATAAAACTTTTATAATCACCATGTACCAGCAATACTAACGTCAGTGATAAAGTATTCCCTGAAAATATCTTTTGCTGCCCAAAGTTTTAAACTATTATGGTGGTGACTGTCGAGTTTTAAAAGTCTCTGTTTATCTATTTAAAAGTCTCTGTTTATCTATTTATCTACACAGTCGATTCTTGTTATTCATGGTAGTCACGTTGTATAGAGCCACAGAGAACACTGAACAACTTCTGCTTCTAGGGGAAATGCAAGGTTACTTTCCTCTAAGAGTCTTGTCCCAACATTTTAATCAACAGATTGATATATAACCTTGCTTTATATATGTTTCTCTTTAGAGACACATTTGTTAATATATACTGTTGATTCACGAACAATGATGTCATGGCCAGTAGCAGTATAACGCGTGACTGAATAAAGCTTCTCTAACACACATATTTTCTTTATAAGGCACATCACAGCCTTCTTTATTTTTATTTATTTTTTATTTTTTATTTTTTATTAGTTTCTGCTTTATAACAAAGTGAATCAGTCATACATATACATCTGTTCCCACATCCCTTCCCTATTGCGTCTCCCTCCTTCCCACCCTCCCTATCCCACCCCTCCAGGCGGTCACAAAGCACCGAGCTGATCTCCCTGTGCTCTGCGGCTGCTTCCCACTATCTATCTACCTTACGTTTGGTAGTGTATATATGTCCATGCCTCTCTTTCGCGTTGTCACAGCTTACCCTTCACCCTCCCCATATCCTCAAGTCCGTTCTCAAGTAGGTCTGTGTCTTTATTCCCGTTTTACCCCTAGGTTCTTCATGACATTTTTTTTTTTTAAATTCCATATATATGTGTTAGCATACGGTATTTGTCTTTCTCTTTCTGACTTACTTCACTCTGTATGACAGACTCTAGGTCTATCCACCTCATTACAAATAGCTCAGTTTCGTTTCTTTTTATGGCTGAGTAATATTCCATTGTATATATGTGCCACATCTTCTTTATCCATTCATCCGATGATGGACACTTAGGTTGTTTCCAGCTCCGGGCTATTGTGAATAGAGCTGCAATGAACATTTTGGTACATGTCTCTTTTTGAATTATGGTTTTCTCAGGGTATATGCCTAGTAGTGGGACTGCTGGGTCATATGGTAGTTCTATTTTTAGTTTTTTAAGGAACCTCCATACTGTTCTCCATAGTGGCTGTACCAATTCACATTCCCACCAGCAGTGCAAGAGTGTTCCCTTTTCTCCACACCCTCTCCAGCATTTATTGTTTCTAGATTTCTTGATGATGGCCATTCTGACTGGTGTGAGATGATATCTCATTGTAGTTTTGATTTGCATTTCTCTAATGATTAATGATGTTGAGCATTCTTTCATGTGTTTGTTGGCAGTCTGTATATCTTCTTTGGAGAAATGCCTATTTAAGTCTTCTGCCCATTTTTGGATTGGGTTTTTTGTTTTTTTGCTATTGAGCTGCATGAGCTGTTTATAAATTTTGGAGATTAATCCTTTGTCAGTTGCTTCATTTGCAAATATTTTCTCCCATTCTGAGGGTTGTCTTTTGGTCTTGTTTATGGTTTCCTTTGCTGTGCAAAAGCTTTGAAGTTTCATTAGGTCCCATTTGTTTATCTTTGTTTTTATTTCCATTTCTCTAGGAGGTGGGTCCAAAAGGATCTTGCTGTGATTTATGTCATAGAGTGTTCTACCTATGTTTTCCTCTAAGAGTTTGATAGTTTCTGGCCTTACATTTAGGTCTTTAATCCATTTTGAGCTTATTTTTGTGTATGGTGTTAGGGAATGATCTAATCTCATACTTTTACATGTCCCTGTCCAGTTTTCCCAGCACCACTTATTGAAGAGGCTGTCCTTTCTCCACTGTACATTCCTGCCTCCTTTATCAAAGATAAGTTGGCCATATGTGCGTGGGTTTATCTCTGGGCTTTCTATCCTGATCCACTGATCTATCTTTCTGTTTTTATGCCAGTACCACACTGTCTTAATTACTGTAGCTTTGTAGTATAGTCTGAAGTCAGGGAGCCTGATTCCTCCAGCTCCATTTTTCGTTCTCAAGATTGCTTTGGCTATTCGGGGTCTTTTGTTTTTCCAAACAAATTTTGAAATTTTTTGTTCTAGTTCTGTGAAAAATGCCAGTGGTAGTTTGATAGGGATTGCATTGAATCTGTAGATTGCTTTGGGTAGTAGAGTCATTTTCACAATATTGATTCTTCCAATCCAGGAGCATGGTATATCTCTCCATCTATTTGTATCCTCTTTAATTTCTTTCATCAGTGTCTTATAATTTTCTGCATACAGGTCTTTTGTCTCCTTAGGTAGGTTTATTCCTAGATATTTTATTCTTTTTGTTGCAATGGTAAATGGGAGTGTTTTCTTGATTTCATTTTCAGATTTTTCATCATTAGTGTACAGGAATGCCAGAGATTTCTGTGCATTAATTTTGTATCCTGCTACTTTACCAAATTCATTGATTAGCTCTAGTAGTTTTTCGGTAGCATCTTTAGGATTCTCTATGTATAGTATCATGTCATCTGCAAACAGTGACAGCTTTACTTCTTCTTTTCCAATTTGGATTCCTTTTATTTCCTTTTCTTCTCTGATTGCTGTGGCTAAAACTTCCAAAACTAGGTTGAATAAGAGTGGTGAGAGTGGGCAGCCTTGTCTTGTTCCTGATCTTAGTGGAAATGGTTTCAGTTTTTCACCATTGAGGACAATGTTGGCTGTGGGTTTGTCATATATGGCCTTTATTATGTTGAGGAAAGTTCCCTCTATGCCTACTTTCTGCAGGGTTTTTATCATAAATGGGTGTTGAATTTTGTCGAAAGCTTTCTCTGCATCTATTGAGATGATCATATGGTTTTTCTCCTTCAACTTGTTAATATGGTGTATCACATTGATTGATTTGCGTATATTGAAGAATCCTTGCATTCCTGGAATAAACCCCACTTGATCATGGTGTATGATCCTTTTAATGTGCTGTTGGATTCTGTTTGCTAGTATTTTGTTGAGGATTTTTGCATCTATGTTCATCAGTGATATTGGCCTGTAGTTTTCTTTCTTTGTGACATCCTTGCCTGGTTTTGGTATCAAGGTGATGGTGGCCTCGTAGAATGAGTTTGGGAGTGTTCCTTCCTCTGATATTGTTTGGAAGAGTTTGAGAAGGATGGGTGTTAGCTCTTCTCTAAATGTTTGATAGAATTCGCCTGTGAAGCCATCTGGTCCTGGGCTTTTGTTTGATGGAAGGTTTTTAATCACAGTTTCAATTTCAGTGCTTGTGATTGGTCTATTCATATTTTCTATTTCTTCCTGAGTCAGTCTTGGTAGGTTGTGCATTTCTAGGAATTTGTCCATTTCTTCCAGGTTGTCCATTTTATTGGCATAGAGTTGCTTGTAGTAATCTCTCATGATCTTTTGTATTTCTGCAGTGTCAGTTGTTACTTCTCCTTTTTCATTTCTAATTCTATTGATTTGAGTCTTCTCCCTTCTTTTCTTGATGAGTCTGGCTAATGGTTTGTCAATTTTGTTTATCTTCTCAAAGAACCAGCTTTTAGTTTGGTTGATCTTTGCTATTGTTTCCTTCATTTCTTTTTCATTTATTTCTGATCTGATCTTTATGATTTCTTTCCTTCTGCTAACTTTGCGGGTTTTTTGAACTTCTTTCTCTAATTGCTTTAGGTGCAGGGTCAGGTTGTTTACTCGAAATGTTTCCTGTTTCTTAAGGTGGGATTGTATTGCTATAAACTTCCCCCTTAGAACTGCTTTTGCTGTGTCCCATAGGTTTTGGGTCGTTGTGTTTCTATTGTCATTAGTTTCTAGGTATTTTTTAATTTCCTCTTTGATTTCTTCAGTAATCACTTCGTTATTGAGTAGTGTATTGTTTAGCCTCCATGTGTTTGTATTTTTTACAGATCTTTTCCTGTAATTGATGTCTAGTCTCATAGCATTGTGGTCGGAAAAGATACTTGATACAATTTCAATTTTCTTAAATTTACCAAGGCTTGATTTGTGACCCAAGATATGATCTATCCTGGAGAACGTTCCATGAGCACTTGAGAAAAATGTGTATTCTGTTGTTTTTGGATGGAATGTCCTATAAATATCAACTAAGTCCATCTTGTTTAATGTATCATTTAAAGCTTTTGTTTCCTTATTTATTTTCATTTTGGATGATCTGTCCATTGGTGAAAGTGGGGTGTTAAAGTCCCCTACTATGATTGTGTTACTGTCGATTTCCCCTTTTATGGCTGTTAGTATTTGCCTTATGCATTGAGGTGCTCCTATGTTGGGTGCATAAATATTTACAATTGTTATATCTTCTTCTTGGATCGATCCCTTTATCGTTATGTAGTGTCTTTCTTTGTCTCTTCTAATAGTCTTTATTTTAAAGTCTATTTTGTCTGATATAAGAATTGCTACTCCAAGCGGAGGAGAGCACAGCAACAGGGGTGTGGAGGGCAAAGCAGAGAGATTTTGGCACAGAGGATCGGTGCCCTCAGGCACACACCAGCCCGAGAGACTTGTCTGCTCGGCCGCCAGGGCGGGCGGGGCTGGGAGCTGAGGCTCGGGTATCGGCTTTCAGTCGGAGCGCAGGGAGAGGACTGGGGCTGGCGGCAGGAAGAGAGCCTGAAGGGGTTAGTGCTAGCCCGGAGGGAGTCCGGGGAAAGGGTCTGGAGCTGCCGGAGAGGCAAGAGACTTTTTTCCCTTTTGTTGCCTGGTGCGCGAGGAGAGGGCATTCCCCTCCCTCCCCTCTGCCTGAGTGAGCCAGAGCCCCCGAATCAGCGGCTCCTTTAAAACCGTCCTGTCTGAGCGAAGAACGGACGCCCTCCGGCGACCTACGTGCAGAGGCGGGGCCAGGTCCAAGGCTGAGACCCGGGAGCTGTGAGAGCAGAGACAGGGAAATCTCTCTGTGCAGCCTCCGAGGCAGCGGATTAAAGCTCCACGGTCCATTTGATGTGCCCTGCGTCTGTGGAGTGCATGAATGGACAGCGAATCATCCCAAATTGAGGAAGTGGACCTTGAGGACAAGATTTAAGACTTTCCCCCCCCTTTTTTTCCCTCTTTTTACAACGAATTATCTCAAATTAAGGAGGTGGACTTAGCAAGATTTCAGACTTTTCGCCCTTTTCCTCTTTTTACAACGAATTATTCCAAATCGAGGAGGTGGACTTGGAGAGCAAGATTTTTTATTTTTCCCCCTGCTCTCTTTTTGTGAATGTGTATGTGTAATCTTCTGTGTAACATTCTCTCTGTATAGCTTTGCTTCCACCATATGTCCCAGGGTTCTTTCGGTCCGTGTTTTTTTTCAATAATTACATTTTAATTTTAATAACGCTACTATATTTCATACTTTATTCTATTTTACTTTACCTGCTCTTTCTTTTTTTCCTCCCTTCCCTTCCTCCCTCCCTCCCTCCGCTCCTCCTTTCCTTCTTTCTTTTTCTTTCCTCCATCCCTCCCTCCCTCCCACCCTTCTTCTTTCCACTTTCTTTTTCTTTCCTTCCTCCCTCCCTCCCTCCCTCCTGACTTTCTTTCTTTCTTTCCTTCCTCCCTCCCTCCCTCTCTTCTTCCATTCACTCTTCCTTTTGCTTTCATTCCTCCCTCCCTCCCTCCTTTCTTTCCTTTCTTTCCATCCTTCCTCCCTCCCTCCTTTCTTTCTTTCTTCCTTCCTTCCTTCCTTACTTCCCTTCTTCCTTTCTTTCAATCTCTCTTTCTTTCTTCTACTAATTATTTCTTTCTACTTTTTCTCACTGTAATTCTGAGCCGGGTGGATGAAAGGCTCTTGGTGCTGCAGCCAGGAGTTAGTGCTGTGCCTCTGAAGTGGGAGAGCCAACTTCAGGACACGGGTCCACAAGAGACCTCCCAGCTCCACATAATATCAAGCAGCGAAAATCTCCCAGGGATCTCCATCTCAACACCAGCACCCAGCTTCAGTCAACGACTAGCAAGCTACAGTGCTGGTCACCCTATGCCAAGCAACTAGCAAGGCAGGAACACAACCCCACCCATTAGCAGAGAGGCTACCTAAAAACATAATAAGGCCACAGGCACCCCAAAACACACCACCAGACGTGGACCTGTCCACCAGAAAGATAAGATCGAGCTTCAACCACCAGAACACAGGCATTAGTCCCCCCCACCAGGAAGCCTACACAACCTACTGAAACAACCTTAGCCACGGGGGACAGACACCAAAAACAACGGGAACTACGAATCTGCAGCCTGCAAAAAGGAGACCCCAAACACAGTAACATAAGCAAAATGAGAAAGCAGAAAAACACACAGCAGGTGAAGGAGCAAGATAAAAACCTACCAGAACAAACAAATGAAGAGATAATAGGCAGTCTACCTGAAAAAGAATTCAGAATAATGATAGTAAAGCTGATCCAAGATTCCATTTCCCAGATTCAAAATCTTGGAAATAGAATAGACAATATGCAAGAAACAGTTAACAAGGACCTAGAAGAACTAAAGATGAATCAAGCATCGATTAAAAACACAATAAATGAAATGAAAAATACTCTAGATGGGATCAATAGCAGAATAACTGAGGCAGAAGAACGGATAAGTGAGGTGGAAGATAAAATAGTGGAAATAACAGATGCAGAGCAAAATAAAGAAAAAAGAATGAAAAGAACAGAGGACAGTCTCAGAGACCTCTGGGACAACATTAAACGCACCAACATTCGAATTATAGGGGTTCCAGAAGAAGAAGAGAAAAAGAAAGGGACTGAGAAAATATTTGAAGAGATTATAGTTGAAAACTTCCCTAATATGGGAAAGGAAATAGTTAATCAAGTCCAGGAGGCACAGAGAGTCCCATACAGAATAAATCCAAGAAGAAATACGCCAAGACACATATTAATCAAACTGTCAAAAATTAAACACAAAGAAATCATATTAAAAGCAGCAAGGGAAAAACAACAAATAACACACAAGGGAATCCCCATCAGGTTAACAGCTGATCTCTCAGCAGAAACTCTACAAGCCAGAAGGGAGTGGCAGGACATAATTAAAGTGATGAAGGAGAGAAACCTGCAACCAAGATTACTCTACCCAGCAAGGATCTCATTCAGATTTGATGGAGAAATTAAAACGTTTACAGACAAGCAAAAGCTGAGAGAGTTCAGCGCCACCAAACCAGCTTTACAACAAATGCTAAAGGAACTTCTCTAGGCAAGAAACACAACAGAAGGACTATACCTACAATAACGAACCCAAAGCCATTAAGGAAATGGGAATAGGAACATACATATCAATAATTACCTTAAATGTAAATGGACTAAATGCTCCCACCAAAAGACACAGAGTGGCTGAATGGATACAAAAACAAGACCCATATATATGCTGTCTACAAGAGACCCACTTCAGACCTAGAGACACATACAGATTGAAAGTAAGGGGATGGAAAAAGATATTCCATGCAAATGGAAATCAAAAGAAAGCTGGAGTAGCAATTCTTATATCAGACAAAATAGACTTTAAAATAAAGACTATTAGAAGAGACAAAGAAGGACACTACATAACGATAAAGGGATCGATCCAAGAAGAAGATATAACAATTGTAAATATTTATGCACCCAACATAGGAGCACCTCAATACATAAGGCAAATACTAACAGCCATAAAAGGGGAAATCGACAGTAACACATTCATAGTAGGGGACTTTAACACCCCACTTTCACCAATGGACAGATCATCCAAAATGAAAATAAATAAGGAAACACAAGCTTTAAATGATACTTTAAACAAGATGGACTTAATTGATATTTATAGGACATTCCACCCAAAAACAACAGAATACACATTTTTCTCAAGTGCTCATGGAACATTCTCCAGGATAGATCATATCTTGGGTCACAAATCAAGCCTTGGTAAATTTAAGAAAATTGAAATTGTATCAAGTATCTTTTCCGACCACAATGCTATGAGACTAGACATCAATTACAGGAAAAGATCTGTAAAAAATACAAACACATGGAGGCTAAACAATACAATACTCAATAATGAAGTGATCACTGAAGAAATCAAAGAGGAAATTAAGAAATACTTAGAAACAAATGACAATGGAGACACGACGACCCAAAACCTATGGGACGCAGCAAAAGCAGTTCTAAGGGGGAAGTTTATAGCAATACAATCCCACCTTAAGAAACAGGAAACATTTCGAGTAAACAACCTGACCCTGCACCTAAAGCAATTAGAGAAAGAAGAACAAAAAACCCGCAAAGTTAGCAGAAGGAAAGAAATCATAAAGATCAGATCAGAAATAAATGAAAAAGAAATGAAGGAAACGATAGCAAAGATCAACCAAACTAAAAGCTGGTTCTTTGAGAAGATAAACAAAATTGACAAACCATTAGCCAGACTTATCAAGAAAAGAAGGGAGAAGACTCAAATCAGTAGAATTAGAAATGAAAAAGGAGAAGTAACAACTGACACTGCAGAAATACAAAAGATCATGAGAGATTACTATAAGCAACTCTATGCCAATAAAATGGACAACCTGGAAGAAATGGACAAATTCCTAGAAATGCACAACCTACCAAGACTGACTCAGGAAGAAATAGAAAATATGAATAGACCAATCACAAGCACTGAAATTGAAACTGTGATTAAAAATCTTCCATCAAACAAAAGCCCAGGACCAGATGGCTTCACAGGCGAATTCTATCAATCATTTAGAGAAGAGCTAACACCCATCCTTCTCAAACTCTTCCAAACAATATCAGAGGAAGGAACACTCCCAAACTCATTCTACGAGGCCACCATCACCTTGATACCAAAACCAGGCAAGGATGTCACAAAGAAAGAAAACTACAGGCCAATATCACTGATGAACATAGATGCAAAAATCCTCAACAAAATCCTAGCAAACAGAATGCAACAGCACATTAAAAGGATCATACACCATGATCAAGTGGGGTTTATTCCAGGAATGCAAGGATTCTTCAATATACGCAAATCAATCAATGTGATACACCATATTAACAAGTTGAAGGAGAAAAACCATATGATCATCTCAATAGATGCAGAGAAAGCTTTCGACAAAATTCAACACCCATTTATGATAAAAACCCTGCAGAAAGTAGGCATAGAGGGAACTTTCCTCAACATAATAAAGGCCATATATGACAAACCCACAGCCAACATTGTCCTCAATGGTGAAAAACTGAAACCATTTCCACTAAGATCAGGAACAAGACAAGGCTGCCCACTCTCACCACTCTTATTCAACCTAGTTTTGGAAGTTTTAGCCACAGCAATCAGAGAAGAAAAGGAAATAAAAGGAATCCAAATTGGAAAAGAAGAAGTAAAGCTGTCACTGTTTGCAGATGACATGATACTATACATAGAGAATCCTAAAGATGCTACCGAAAAACTACTAGAGCTAATCAATGAATTTGGTAAAGTAGCAGGATACAAAATTAATGCACAGAAATCTCTGGCATTCCTGTACACTAATGATGAAAAATCTGAAAATGAAATCAAGAAAACACTCCCATTTACCATTGCAACAAAAAGAATAAAATATCTAGGAATAAACCTACCTAAGGAGACAAAAGACCTGTATGCAGAAAATTATAAGACACTGATGAAAGAAATTAAAGAGGATACAAATAGATGGAGAGATATACCATGCTCCTGGATTGGAAGAATCAATATTGTGAAAATGACTCTACTACCCAAAGCAATCTACAGATTCAATGCAATCCCTATCAAACTACCACTGGCATTTTTCACAGAAGTAGAACAAAAAATTTCAAAATTTGTTTGGAAAAACAAAAGACCCCGAATAGCCAAAGCAATCTTGAGAACGAAAAACGGAGCTGGAGGAATCAGGCTGCCTGACTTCAGACTATACTACAAAGCTACAGTAATTAAGACAGTGTGGTACTGGCATAAAAACAGAAAGATAGATCAGTGGATCAGGATAGAAAGCCCAGAGATAAACCCACGCACATATGGCCAACTTATCTTTGATAAAGGAGGCAGGAATGTACAGTGGAGAAAGGACAGCCTCTTCAATAAGTGGTGCTGGGAAAACTGGACAGGGACATGTAAAAGTATGAGATTAGATCATTCCCTAACACCATACACAAAAATAAGCTCAAAATGGATTAAAGACCTAAATGTAAGGCCAGAAACTATCAAACTCTTAGAGGAAAACATAGGTAGAACACTCTATGACATAAATCACAGCAAGATCCTTTTGGACCCACCTCCTAGAGAAATGGAAATAAAAACAAAGATAAACAAATGGGACCTAATGAAACTTCAAAGCTTTTGCACAGCAAAGGAAACCATAAACAAGACCAAAAGACAACCCTCAGAATGGGAGAAAATATTTGCAAATGAAGCAACTGACAAAGGATTAATCTCCAAAATTTATAAACAGCTCATGCAGTTCAATAGCAAAAAAACAAAAAACCCAATCCAAAAATGGGCAGAAGACTTAAATAGGCATTTCTCCAAAGAAGATATACAGACTGCCAACAAACACATGAAAGAATGCTCAACATCATTAATCATTAGAGAAATGCAAATCAAAACTACAATGAGATATCATCTCACACCAGTCAGAATGGCCATCATCAAGAAATCTAGAAACAATAAATGCTGGAGAGGGTGTGGAGAAAAGGGAACACTCTTGCACTGCTGGTGGGAATGTGAATTGGTACAGCCACTATGGAGAACAGTATGGAGGTTCCTTAAAAAACTAAAAATAGAACTACCATATGACCCAGCAGTCCCACTACTAGGCATATACCCTGAGAAAACCATAATTCAAAAAGAGACATGTACCAAAATGTTCATTGCAGCTCTATTCACAATAGCCCGGAGCTGGAAACAACCTAAGTGTCCATCATCGGATGAATGGATAAAGAAGATGTGGCACATATATACAATGGAATATTACTCAGCCATAAAAAGAAACGAAACTGAGCTATTTGTAATGAGGTGGATAGACCTAGAGTCTGTCATACAGAGTGAAGTAAGTCAGAAAGAGAAAGACAAATACCGTATGCTAACACATATATATGGAATTAAAAAAAAAAAAAATGTCATGAAGAACCTAGGGGTAAAACGGGAATAAAGACACAGACCTACTTGAGAATGGACTTGAGGATATGGGGAAGGGGAAGGGTAAGCTGTGACAAAGGGAAAGAGAGGCATGGACATATATACACTACCAAACGTAAGGTAGATAGATAGTGGGAAGCAGCCGCAGAGCACAGGGAGATCAGCTCGGTGCTTTGTGACCGCCTGGAGGGGTGGGATGGGGAGGGTGGGAGGGAGGGAGATGCATGAGGGAGGGGATGTGGGAACAGATGTATATGTATGACTGATTCACTTTGTTATAAAGCAGAAACTAAAAAAAAAAAAAAAAAAAAAAAAGAAATGCAAATCAAAAAAAAAAAAAAAAAAGAATTGCTACTCCAGCTTTCTTTTGATTTCCATTTGCATGGAATATCTTTTTCCATCCCCTTACTTTCAATCTGTATGTGTCTCGAGGTCTGAAGTGGGTCTCTTGTAGACAGCATATATATGGGTCTTGTTTTTGTATCCATTCAGCCACTCTGTGTCTTTTGGTGGGAGCATTTAGTCCATTTACATTTAAGGTAATTATTGATTTGTATGTTTCTATTCCCATTTCCTTAATTGCTTTGGGTTCGTTATTGTAGGTATAGTCCTTCTGTTGTGTTTCTTGCCTAGAGAAGTTCCTTTAGCATTTGTTGTAAAGCTGGTTTGGTGGTGCTGAACTCTCTCAGCTTTTGCTTGTCTGTAAACGTTTTAATTTCTCCATCTAATCTGAATGAGATCCTTGCTGGGTAGAGTAATCTTGGTTGCAGGTTTCTCTCCTTCATCACTTTAATTATGTCCTGCCACTCCCTTCTGGCTTGTAGAGTTTCTGCTGAGAGATCAGCTGTTAACCTGATGGGGATTCCCTTGTGTGTTATTTGTTGTTCTTCCCTTGCTGCTTTTAATATGATTTCTTTGTGTTTAATTTTTGACAGTTTGATTAATATGTGTCTTGGCGTATTTCTCCTTGGATTTATTCTGTATGGGACTCTCTGTGCCTCCTGGACTTGATTAACTATTTCCTTTCCCATATTAGGGAAGTTTTCAACTATAATCTCTTCAAATATTTTCTCAGTCCCTTTCTTTTTCTCTTCTTCTTCTGGAACCCCTATAATTCGAATGTTGGTGCGTTTAATGTTGTCCCAGAGGTCTCTGAGACTGTCCTCTATTCTTTTCATTCTTTTTTCTTTATTTTGCTCTGCATCTGTTATTTCCACTATTTTATCTTCCACCTCACTTATCCGTTCTTCTGCCTCAGTTATTCTGCTATTGATCCCATCTAGAGTATTTTTCATTTCATTTATTGTGTTTTTAATCGATGCTTGATTCATCTTTAGTTCTTCTAGGTCCTTGTTAACTGTTTCTTGCATTTTGTCTATCCTATTTCCAAGATTTTGGATCATCTTTACTATCATTATTCTGAATTCTTTTTCAGATAGACTGCCTATTACCTCTTCATTTGTTAGGTCTGGTAGGTTTTTATCTTGCTCCTTCACCTGCTGTGTGTTTTTCTGCTTTCTCATTTTGCTTATGTTACTGTGTTTGGGGTCTCCTTTTTGCAGGCTGCAGATTCGTAGTTCCCGTTGTTTTTGGTATCTGTCCCCCGTGGCTAAGGTTGTTTCAGTAGGTTGTGTAGGCTTCCAGGTGGGGGGGATTAATGCCTGTGTTCTGGCGGTTGAGGCTCGATCTTGTCTTTCTGGTGGACAGGTCCACGTCTGGTGGTGTGTTTTGGGGTGCCTGTGGCCTTATTATGTTTTTAGGTAGCCTCTCTGCTAATGGGTGGGGTTGTGTTCCTGCCTTGCTAGTTGCTTGGCATAGGGTGACCAGCACTGTAGCTTGCTGGTCGTTGACTGAAGCTGGGTGCTGGTGTTGAGATGGAGATCCCTGGGAGATTTTCGCTGCTTGATATTATGTGGAGCTGGGAGGTCTCTTGTGGACCCGTGTCCTGAGGTTGGCTCTCCCACTTCAGAGGCACAGCACTAACTCCTGGCTGCAGCACCAAGAGCCTTTCATCCACCCGGCTCAGAATAACAGTGAGAAAAAGTAGAAAGAAAGAATTAGTAGAAGAAAGAAAGAGAGATTGAAAGAAAGGAAGAAGGGAAGAAAGGAAGGAAGGAAGAAAGAAAGAAAGGAGGGAGGGAGGGAGGAAGGATGGAAAGAAAGAATGAAAGAAAGGAGGGAGGGAGTGAGGAATGAAAGCAAAAGGAAGAGTGAATGGAAGAAGGGAGGGAGGGAGGAAGGAAAGAAAGAAAGAAAGACATGAGGGAGGGAGGGAGGAAGGAAAGAAGAAGAAGGGTGGGAGGGAGGGAGGGAGGAAAGAAAAAGAAAGAAGGAAAGGAGGAGCGGAGGGAGGGAGGGAGGAAGGGAAGGGAGGAAAAAAAGAAAGAGCAGGTAAAGTAAAATAGAATAAAGTATGAAATATAGTAGCGTTATTAAAATTAAAAAGTAATTATTGAAAAAAAAAAACACGGACCGATAGAACCCTGGGATATATGGTGGAAGCAAAGCTATACAGAGAGAATCTTACACAGAAGATTACACATACACATTCACAAAAAGAGAGCAGGGGGAAAAATCAAAAATCTTGCTCTCCAAGTCCACCTCCTCGATTTGGGATAATTCGTTGTAAAAAGAGGAAAAGGGCGAGAAGTCTGACATCTTGCTAAGTCCACCTCCTTAATTTGGGATAATTCGTTGTAAAAAGGGGGGAAAGTCTTAAATCTTGTCCTCAAAGTCCACTTCCTCAGTTTGGGATGATTCGCTGTCCATTCATACACTCCACAGACGCAGGGCACATCAAATGGACCGTGGAGCTTTAATCCACTGCCTCCGAGGCTGCACAGAGAGATTTCCCTGTCTCTGCTCTCACAGCTCCCGGGTCTCAGCCTTGGACCTGGCCCCGCCTCTGCGCATAGGTCGCCGGAGGGCGTCCGTTCTTCCGCTCAGACAGGACGGGTTTAAAGGAGCCGCTGATTCGGGGGCTCTGGCTCACTCAGGCAGAGGGGAGGGAGGGGAATGCCCTCTCCTCGCGCACCAGGCAACAAAAGGGAAAAAAGTCTCTTGCCTCTCCGGTAGCTCCAGACCCTTTCCCCGGACTCCCTCCGGGCTAGCACTAACCCCTTCAGGCTCTCTTCCTGCCGCCAGCCCCAGTCCTCTCCCTGCGCTCCGACTGAAAGCCGATACCCGAGCCTCAGCTCCCAGCCCCGCCCGCCCCGGTGGCCGAGCAGACAAGCCTCTCGGGCTGGTGTGTGCCTGAGGGCACCGATCCTCTGTGCCAAAATCTCTCTGCTTTGCCCTCCGCACCCCTGTTGCTGTGCTCTCCTCCGCTACTCCGAAGCTTTCCCCCTCCGCCACCTGCAGTCTCCGCTCGCGAAGGGGCTTGTAGTGTGTAGAAACCTTCCCTCCTTCACGGCTCCCTCCCACTGGTGCAGGTCCCGTCCATATCCTATTGTCTCTGTTTATTCTTTTTTTCTTTTGACCTACCCAGGTATGTGGGGAGTTTCTTGCCTTTTGGGGGGTCTGAGGTCTTCTGTCAGCGTTCAGTAGGTGTTCTGTTGGAGTTGTTCCACGTGTAGATGAATTTCTGATGTATCTGTGGGGAGGAAGGTGATCTCCGCGTCTTACTCTTCCGCCATCTTCCTCCGGTTCCTAATAAACTCCATGGTGAAGTGACAATCCAATATTTCCCTTGTTAACCAACACCAATTATTCCATCCAGTGCAGTGGCCCATTCTTTGCCCTGCCAGCTGATAGCAAATGCTTCTGATGGTCTTTACTAACAGGTGTAGATAGGCAAAAGCATTCACTTGATCAACAGTTGTAAACCAGGTGCCTGGAGATGTGTTGACTTGTTTCAGCAACAAAACCACATCTGAAAGAATACTGGTTTATAGATCACGGAATTCACTTCTCTTTTTCTCTTTAACAGAAAATGAACTTCGCTTCTGGGAAAGATGTAGTAGACTGTGGCAGGTCAATGTTCCTCCTGGCAACTCAAACTATTCAAAATCACTGAAAAGAGCCATACAAAGAGATGTCCGTAGATGTCAGCCACCTCAGCATATGATTTTCTTTCCTTCTTTGGCAGAGAACTTTCATCTTTTCACTTCAAGGAAGCACTTTACAGCTTCTCTTTGGCATATCTGAATTGCCAGTGTCACTATTCTGGCGCTTTGAGGCCATTATTAAGTAAAATCAGGGTCACTTGAACATCAGCACTGCAACACCGCGAGGCGCTCAGGGACAAACCCATCACAGCCTTCTTGAGGGTAGGAACACTAGACAGCACTTCAACTCTATGCTTGAGGGTATTTAAAACAGGGAAATAACCAACAAAAAGTGAAAAAATGAGAACAATATAGCACTAAATAGACCATGAAAATGACACTCATTTATGTTAGGAGAGCTGGAACAAGAAGGCAGACTATTGCCTTGTTCAGACTCATCTGGGATCAAGCATGTTGGGCAAGTCAAATTTTTTACTACTCTGCACATGCCTGTGAATGATCATGAGTATTGATTTAAGGATGACAAATAGATCTTAACAAGTAGGTACATTTGTAATTCTGGAATCCATGAATAATGAAGATAAACTATATCTATATTAATACAAATAAATATACATTTATATTTCACGTAGCAGGTTTGTATCACTTTTCCTTTAGTAAACATTGTATTCTGCATGGAAGTAAATTCACAGAACTTCCAGTTATACTGACATATGTAGTTTGGGAACGTGTTGGAAAGGTTTGGAATTGCTCAAGTCCACTCAGAGCACCACTTGGTTTGCATTATTTGTAGCTACCATTTTGGAACATTTCTGGGTTTAAAGGGTAAATTTGAAATAAACATTCATAGGATTGCACAGTGATTATAAAGTCAAAGAAATAGAACTTGAGTTACTTCAATTGTCATTCTATGTGACCATCTGTAATTATTATTTGTACTTGTACAATTTTGCAACCTGCAGAGACATTTTGAAAGCTTCTAAAATTGATCCTGAAGAAACAAAGAGCAATCTTGCAATTTCTGGAATAATTGTGAAATAGGATTTTTCTACATCTTTGGCACACGTGTCCTACGTGTAAACCTTTTCCCCATTTGTGCATCTGTTCCTTCATTGAAAGTAACTTTTCAAAATTAAAATAAGCAGAAAATGGTCTTAAATCAATTATGAGCAAATAAATTGATGTGTCTAGGAAGGCAGTCTACTCAACCCGATCACTTGACAAAGAGTAATTTTGACAATATCATTGACAAATTTGGAGAAGGACAGAGTCCAAAACAGAAATTGTAATATTGTTATTTATTGCTGTGACATGCCTCTATGTAGGTATAAATTTTTTCTTCCTTTCCAAAAAAAAAAGGTGTTGATATAATTGGAAGATTTTATCCATATAATTAAAAGTAGCTTGCACAATATTTATTTTTATTTTTATATACATATTTATATGCACATTTTAATTTTTACTGGCATGATTTTATACACAAAGTTCAATTAAAAATATTCACTGCCTACATTTGTTTTCCGCCATTATTATCATTCATTCCATTTCATGATTATTACTAAAAATTATTTTCTTGTATAGAGGAGAGGGAAGAGAAAGTAATAACAATAAATGAACTGTTCAAAAAACTGTGGGTACACCACTGCTCAAGGAACTCAAGGATTAGTGAGGAAGACAGTTATAAGTATCTAACAATAAGGAAATGATACATAGATAGAATTTCTTCCTTGGGGAGACAGGGAAGTTTCAAATACAAGTGCCATATGAGAGTGATGTTTATATACACTATACACACTTCCCCCCAGTCAAATGGAAGGAAAGGGGCTCAAGGCAGAGAGATAGCAGAGGTTACATGTGGAATGTGAACAGTGTAACTGGAACCATGAAACCATAAACAGATTCAGAAAAGAGAAGGTGGATTGGGAAAAGATGGTGAAGGGCACATTTTCACCATGAAGGATTTATTGATTATAAAGTGAGCTTTTCACTTAATTTAAAATTTTAGGGACTCTAGGAAAGGATTCTATGTCATTTGTAGTAAGCATAATTTAACCCTGGAAAGAGTGTTGTGAATAAAGCTAAGTGATTTTTGTGGTCTGCCCAAGGCTGGGCATACTGAAACAATTTAAATAATATATTTTGGTCTTTATCCTCCAGATAAAATGTGAAATCAGTTAGGATGGGGATTGGGTCTCATGCTTCTTTGTATCCAGGCTTCTGAGAATATAGTAAATGTTCACTCTATGTTTAATTGCTTAGTAGATGGATGGAGGAACAAAGGGAAGAGAACCAAGTTAGCATTCAAACTAGAGGTGAAATTTGAAGCTTTTTTTTGAAATTTGTGAACATAAATGGGGAAGTTATTTGAAATGTTGCAATCTCCTGAAGACTTACATTTTCTTCTTCTACAATGGTTCTTAAGTGAATGCTTAGTTTGTTTTTAATAATCTTGTTTTCTATTTAATTCATTTATTTCTATATATTCATATATTTATTTCTCTTTATTCATTTATTTATATAAAATTTCCAAAAAGTCACATTGGACTTATGCCTCAGGATCTCCTGTGTTTCCTTTCCTGGTGTAACATTCATTCTGATAAACTTACCAAAATAGATACTTATTTGGGAAGGATATTATTTTTGAGATTTAATTGTGGGAGCAAACACTACCGTTAACAACAGTTTAACATATGTAGAAATGAGGGTATGACCAGGCTAATTCAGCTGTACTGAATGCAGTTCTTTAAGTTGCTTTATTGGTGCAATATTCAACCTAACTCTTGATTCAATTTATTGTATTTTTAGTTTATAAAATGTGTTTTCACTTCTAAGACCTTTTCTCAGATTTCTCATTTTTCTTTGAAGAAAAAACTTGCTGTATAAATGCAATTTTTCATTAAATCTCACTGAGAATGTGAATTAGTTGTTATTTGCTGAGTTTTGTTTGTTGTTTGGTTGGTTAGATTGGTTTGTTTTTCACCTGCTTCTTACATTGCTGTTTAACCAAGGGTATTTTTCTCAGAATATGCAAACTGTCTTTCCCCACCCACTCCTGCCGTCTTTTTTTTTTTTTTTTTTTTTTTTTAATTTGCTGCACCTCGAGGCTTGCTTGCGGGATCTTAGTTCTCCAGCCAGGGATCCAACCCAGCTCCTGCAGTGAAAGTGTTAAGTCCTAACCACTCGACCGCCAGGGAATTCCCCCTCCTGCCTTGTAAAATGCTGATGGATTATTTTTCCTAGTTTGTCCATGATTTGTGTAATCCCTGCTTAATTGTTTTAGTCCTGGACAAAAGAGAAGGCTAAAGTTTACATTCACTGAAAATTTTCTTTGACAACTTAAAGAGTCAGTTGTTTCTGTAGGATTGTGATTAAATAGAGGATGGCAGTCAAAGAAAATAAAAGTTATTACATAAAGATTCTCCCATTGTGCGTGGGGGGTCTGAATCAATAGTAAAACGCTTTTTATTACCTCCTAGAAGGTGCTCCCCTCATTCCTGTTCTCTAGTTCTACTTAGTTGACTGACGTTTCTTCCTTAAGCCAATTTATTCACCCTGAGAAAAAAATCCCTTTCTTTCCAGCTCTCCTCTGCTTTCCCAAGGGCTGCATTATCGAACTGGATGTCTGATGGAGGTTGAGATTAGATCCACACCACTACTTTGCGTCTGTGAAAAGTTAGTAAAACTTTCGTGGCAGGCTAGGTAAGAGGGTGAATTTTATTTTTTTCCACTGACCTCTCTTCCATTGTGATATGTATTAATGAGAACTGTAGAAATCTTGGAACAGAACAACTCCATCCAAACCTTTGCAGTAAGACATTGGACAAACTCTAACATGGCTTCTAGTAGTTTAAGGCTGTGTCCTGGAATGATCCCAGATCCCTTTAAAATGCCTGCCTGAGAAAGTTCATTGCTGCCAGGAGAATTTACTCTTTGTTCGTGAGAGAGTGGCATGGGCATATATACACTACCAAATGTAAAACCGATAGCTAGTGGGAAGCAGCTGCATCGTATGGGGAGATCAGCTCAGTGCTTTGGGACCACCTAGAGGGGTGGGATAGGGAGGGTGCGAGGGAGATGCAAGAGGGAGGGGATATGGGGATATATGTGTATGTATAGCTGATTCACTTTGTTATACAGCAGAAACTAACACACCACTGTAAAGCAATTATACTCCAATAAAGATGTTAAAAAAAAACCCCACACATAAACAAAAAAATAAAATAAAATAAAATCCTCTCTCTGCCCTTTGAGGTGTAAAGCTACCACCTAAAACTTTCCTCAGGTTCCTGAGAGCCATCTCTGAAAGCAAACACTCAGGGAATTAGTTAAGGAGATAACCTGCCCGCTTCCAGTCCCCATGGGAGGGTAGGGCCCTATCTTCAGTGGGGCACAACCTTGCTGCAATATGCAACACTCTCTCCTGTCCAAAGGATGAAGAAGCTTGTTTTTCTTCCGGAGAAGCACCAATGAACAAATCCGCATGGTCTAGTCACATGGATTAACCCTCTTAATACCACTCAGTTCCTTTCCCTCAGCACAGCCCAGCCTTTAAAAAGTCGCTAGTCTTTTGTTTTGGGGAAGTTGAGTTCAGTTTATGCTGGGCCCTCTTCTCTGTTATAATCGTATTACTGAAGGAAATCTGTCCTCACCACTTTTTTTTTTTAAACATCTTTATTGGAGTATAGTTGCTTTACAATGCTGTGTTAGTTGCTGCTGTATAACAAAGTGAATCAGCATATGTATACATATATCCCCATATCCTCTCCACCTTGCGTCTCCCTCCCACCCTCCCTATCCCACCCCTCTAGGTGGTCACAAAGCACCGAGCTGATCTCCCTGTGCTATGCAGCTGCTTCCCACTAGCCATCTATTTTACATTTGGTAGTATATATAAGTCCGTGCCACTCTCTCACTTCGTTCCAGCTCACCCTTCCTCCTCCCCATGTCCTCAAGTCCATTCTCTATGTCTGCATCTTTATTCCTATCCTGCCCCTAAGTTCTTCAGAACCTTTTTTAAAAAATTTCATATATATGTGTTAGCATACAGTATTTGTTTTTCTCTTTCTGACTTACTTCACTCTGTAGGACAGACTCTAGGTCCATCCACCTCACTACAAATAACTGAATTTCATTTCTTTTTATGGCTGAGTAATATTCCATTGTATACGTGCCACATCTTCTTTATCCATTCATCTGTCGATGGACACTTAGGTTGCTTCCATGACCTGGCTATTGTAGATAGAGCTGCAGTGAACATTGTGGTACATGACTCTTTTTGAATTATGGTTTTCTCAGGGTATACGCCCAGTAATGGCATTGCTGGGTGACGTGGTAGTTCTCTTTTCAGTTTTTTAAGGAACCTCCAATTGTTCTCCATAGAGACTGTATCAATTTACATTTAATGAGTGTCTGGTTTTATCTTTGACAACAGTCAGTTATCTCTTCCATTCTGCTTGCTTTGAAGTCTTGTGAACAGATGGATACCTCTCTAGTTTCTAGCAATGATAAATGTTTTTCCATATCTTATTAACTTGGGGATTACTGTGGAAATTGGCAAAGAGGAAACATGAAGCATTTAACATAGTATTTCAGTTCCAGAATTCTCCATAAGCTGTTACTTGCAATATACGTGTATAGAATGGTGAAGGGGTCAGGGTAGCATTACAGAAAAGATCATGAGCTTTGCAGTAAGAGTGGACTTTGGTTTGATTCCTTGCTTCATTATTTTTATTAGTTTCTTAAAACTGAGCAAGGGAGTAAAATTTCTATGTCTCAGTTTTGTCATTTGAAAATAGGACTAAACAACAAGGTCCTACAGTCTAGCACAGGGAACTGTATTCAATATCTTGTAATAAACCATAAGGAAAAGAATATGAAAAATATATATCTGAATCACTTTGCTGTACACCAGAAAATAACACAACATTGTAAATCAACTATACTTAAAAAAGAAAATAGGACTAATAGTGCCTATCTCATAGACTTGTTGGAAAACTGAGATTGTATGAGAAAACATGTGCAATAGATAGTACTTAGCTCATAATCATTGTTGAATAAATAATTTTCTACTTTGTATTATAAATCTCTGACAAGCCCCAAAGAGATTTGTTTCCTCTCTCTGTTGTTACAACAGTGTACCTCCTTATGGTATCCTTCCTGAACCTATCTGTGGGTTTCCTCCTTTACTCAATGAGCTTCTTCACAGGTATCATTTATCCTTTGATCCCCACCTCCTGTCAACTGAAAAGATGGGCATTTGATACATGTTTACTGAAAGAGCAGTACATGAATAAATGAATGAATTAACAGTTGTAACAAAGTATTGGTGAACTCAAGGGACCAAAATTGTTTTAAGTTTACATAGGCCAAGTCAATTAATGATGTCCAGTTCGGTTGTGAGAATAATGAAAGCGGCATAAGACATTAATAGCTTCATTTTTCTTATGTTTGATCTGAAACAAAGATCTATCTATTGTGCTACCTTATAATTTTCTTAAGAATCATCGGTCTCAGAAACAGGGTCTAAAGGTACCAATGGGAAATTACCACAGCATATTTTTCATTTCCTGCTTTTGGGTATCTGGTTGGACTGCTTATGCTCAACTTGTTAAAGCCTAGTAAATGCCTCCCCCATGTGACTTGACTCATAGGTCGTCTTTTGCCCACAGGCAGTTGTCTTCGGAGAAGAGAAGGAAGAGCTCTTGTATGCTGAGGCAACTCAGGAACTCAGTAGAACAATGGAATACCATTCTTCCATAGAAAATTTGGATGAAGATGGATATACTCAATTAGACTTCAGCTCTTGCAATATCATCAGGAAATCTGTGGTCGCAGAGAAAGGTATATTTTTTTCTTTCTGACTTCAACATTTACATTCTCATCAACTAAAACTGGAAGTGGAAAAAATTGGAGAGACTTGCGATTTGTCGGGCTTTTATTAATATATTGTAAAAGGTTTTCAGAAGTCACTGAAGATAATTTGAAGGTGCACTAAGACTTTTGGTAACCATTCAGTGACTAATCATTAGTACAGCTGACCCTTGAACAACACGGGTTTGAATGGCACAGGTCCAATTATACACGGATGTTTTTCAAAAGTAAATACTACAGTACTACATGATCTGCTAGTGGTTGAATCCATGGATTCAAAACTGTGGATATGGAAGAACTGAGATACAGAGGGCCAACTCTAAGTTATATGGGGATTTTTGACTTTGGGGAGGGGCGGTGCCCCTAATCCCTGTGTCATTCAAGGGTCAACTGTGTTTAAGTTAATTATTATGATTATAGAAAATAAATTTCTCTGTTCTATAGGGACAGACACTTCAAAAATAAGGAGTTGGTAATAAGTGTGATGAAATGCAAAGCTGGAAGAATTTCAATAGGAGCGACTTGTTTATTTGACAGAAAAGAGTGAATTGCAGAATGGAGGTCAAGGAAACAAAGAAGTGTAAATGAACAACATCAGGATATTAGAGATAAGAATGAGAAGAATGAAAAGATGGAAAAAACAACGTGTGATTTTATGAAAAAGGCCAAAGGGAAGTCAAAAGTCATAGGGTTTAGAATCCTGAGTCTGTTTTTTTTGTGTGTGTGTTTGTGGTAATGAGATTGATTTGGAATTTTTTTTTTAAACAAAAGGGAGTTATTTGTATACCAGTGAAGAAATATATATGTATTAGACAATAAGATCCCATTATCAGGACATGAGTCTTAGACATAAGGTAAAAGAGGTGAAATCTGGAGAAGAGCATTAAAAGATTTCTCTCTTCACTGAATGAGCAATTTATTCTCCTCTATGATCCCCCTATTTGACAATTCTCTGAAATGCTCTTATTTCTTATTCTCAGTTTTTAAGTGGTGATATTAATATAAAGCGAGTTTCCTGTTATCAAGAGATTACTCACAGGTTTTGATGGCAGAATTTACTCTCTTCTGCTTTCTGATCCTTTCCATTGCACAATTATTTTCCTCTTGTCACTTATGCAATTCCTTTCTTGGGCAACCTAATGAGGAAGAGTGGAAAAACTAGATGATGCAAGAGGTAGGGAGGCATGTGTGTGTTTATAGATGTGTGTGGACAAATTGTGTTACCTATAATGTGTTAGTAGTCCCTAAACTAAGTACTTTTACATATGTTAACTTAATGCCCACAATAATCCTTTGATGTATTATTAACCTAATTTTTCACAAAGAGAAATGGAAAAACAGAGGAAGTAATTTGCCCAAGGACGTGCAAGAAATAAGTGAAAGGAGAAGATTACCCTTAGTAACCAGAATTATTTCTGCTACATTAAGCTATCTCTTCTAAGGATAGGTAGGATTTCTTGAATCCTGGTAGTGTCAAGAACTATAGACATCAATGTGGAGCTGAAATTAGGAGTGCATAGATATCAAGTTTCAGAACCTGAAGAGGTATGCTAAAGGTGGAGAAAAATTCAGACTAATCCTAGATGAGTCCTTATCTGGATATCAGATTTTGATGAATTGTAGAATTGAAGTGCTCTGTGATCCATCATCCAATTTTTTTATTCAATTTCTGCTCCCTATGCCGCCTCAGGAGTTTGTGCTGCATCCCCTCATTGGCGTCCCATTGCTGTGACTTTTGGAATTTTATGCTTGGTAATGCTGGTGATAACTGTGGTCCTGTGTACCATGGGTGAGTATTGGTGGGAGAGATTAACAGCAGACATTTAATAAGCATTTATACTGTTCCAGGCACTCTTTTAAGAGCGTAACATAATCTAATTGAATCTGTATATTGACCTTATTGAATTGGCGCTATTAGTTCTCATTTTATTCCTACGGTCATAAACTAGTTATTGGTAGGACCATGATTAGAAATTTGGGTGATCTGTCTTAAAAACTCATACTCTTAACTGCATGCTCTCCTTGAATAGCTGGTTGCAAAGCTATGGAATTCCTAGGATAAATTAATGAAAGCAAACCAGCGGAGGTAAAAAGGAAGTACAATTGGTGCTTATCTTCCTAACGACATAAATTCTCTAAAGAGGCTATAAGCTATTTTTTATGTCTCATGATTTAGGGAAATTGTTTTATACCCGATCTTTAATCTAAACTCCTTTGGATAATATCAGGAAATACCTGAAGCACTTATCAAATACAAACTAGTTATTTTGTGACGGATGAATAAATTTACGTAGATTTTATTGCTCATGCATTCAAAATTGAATAAAGTATTATTGTACCTTCAAAGAGGCTATATGAAAGATTTCTTAAATAGGCAAGTGTTTATTGAATACATTCTATGTTATAGGCACCAGGCAGGTTCTCAAGGAACTCTCATTTTTAAATAATAGAAGAAAGATAGAAGATTTATTACTCTTTCAAATCTATCATGGTACCAATTGACTGTATTCCATTTGCTTCATTTTTCTCTTTTGTATTAAACCTTCTTCATGGAAGTTATTTCTTTTTTCTATATATTTAATCTATCATCTATTCTATCTATCTATCTATCTATCTATCATCTAACTTTACCTCTCCATCAACAATGTATTATCTATCACTAATCAAATATGTATCCCTTTATATTTCAACAAAAATATGGTTTGGGGGATTTTAATTCTCAAACATAGCAAAATGACTTTTTCTTCTGTAATTACTATTGTTGTTGGTATATGAAGCTATCTGGAGACCCAGTTCAGGGAACAACCTGTTGAAGAATAACAGCTTTCAATCAAGAAATAAAGAGAACCACAGTCAACCCACACAATCATCTTTAGAAGAGAATGTGGCTCCTACCAAGGCTCTCACGACCACAGGCAAGGCAGAATTAAAAGATTAATAAAGTCCTTGATTCAGAAGGGTTAATTATTGGTGCTAAGGTTTGGAGCAAGGGGTGAAGAAAGTACTTTTACGTGCAGTGATTGTGCATCCAAGGAAAGCCCACAGCAGTATTGTCTCAGTAAAATATGTCCCCTGTCATATATAAAGTGATATCATAAATACCTTATGAACTTAGTTGAATCTCCAGCTTAGTTGGATTTTTTTAAAAATCAGTAACTAATTTATCACAGGCTATGTATTTAGGCTTATAGGAGATTGTATAATTTGATGTGAAGGCACAAAAATGTTCTCATCCCTTAGAGAATTGACATTTTAAAATGATATAGTTAAAATAGGAAATAGGACATCAGAAAAGAAAAACGGATAGAAAAAGGAAAGAAGGGAAAGTGTTGCTAAGAATTAAACATTTACAAAAGAAATAAACCTAATAGATATGTTTTTGAAAACTCTGGTTAAATTTGTTTTTCTTTAATCATGCAAGTTCATTTATTTAATTATAATTTTACATACATGAAACTTCAATTTCTAATTGCATCATTATTGACTATGACAATATTTTGACTTCAATTTTCCATCTCTGGACACATACCTCCTCACTATTTGTATCACATTACTCTATAATGTGAATGATTGCTCTTATACTTTTCTTATTTGGAAAATTGCATTCTGAAATGGATCTCACAGTTGTAAAATAAGTTAACATGAAATTACTGTATATCTCAGTGATTGATTTTGAATTGATTTATTAGTTATCATGGAGAAAAGGAGTTCTGGTCTGACTTTGAAGGAATGGAAGAAAGTCAAGAAGGAAAGGAGGGTTCACTGTCTAAAACACTGTTTATAGCCACTCAATTCATTTTTTAATTGTAAATGAATAAGGGGTTTTAATGTGGCCTCTTCTGAATTGAAAATGAAATCTATTAATGGTAATTCATTGATTATTTATTAAGTGTCCTTAGGATGAATGGTACTTGCACTGAAAGAGGGAATTGGTATAGTATGAATCTCACTGTATTTATCTGTTATTTCCAGGAGTTCTTTCTAGATCTTGTCCCCCTAACTGGATCACACATCAGAATAGCTGTTATCTATTTAGTACATCATTAGATTCCTGGGATACAAGTAAAAGACGGTGCTTGCAACTGGGCTCGAATCTCCTGAAGATAGACAGCTTAAAAGAGTTGGTAAGTGTAGCTTTCAGTTATAATTATCTGTGGTCTATATTGAACAGAAAAATAGAGGTAGGTTCCAGGTAATGATGATTTTCCCTAAAAGAAAGTCATTTTACATATTCTCCACAATTATAATAATAGCATACATTAAGTGAGTAAAGTGCATAATATATGTTTCTCTTTTTAATTAATTAATTAAAATATGAACACATTTTACTTTAAAATAAATCCTTTAAGCACAACTCCAAGTTGACTATAATAGTCAGGGCACTACTCATTTTTGTGGGCTTGGATTTCAGGTTGTAAATGTGGTGGAGTGAAATAGAAAAATCTTCCCCTTGTTATCATAATTATCAAGAAAAACAGCAGCTATGATAATATACATTTATAAATCATTTACTCCTTGCAAGATACTAGGAAAGGCAAAGAGGTTTAAAAAGTAGGCTTGTTTTAGCAATGCTCAAATAATTTGTAAGAAAAGAGAAACAACTCAGGCATTAAAAGTAAAATATCTCGTACAGGCCACAAATGCCATAGAAATTCAGAGAGAGATCCCCACTGACATAAAAATTTCACAGAAAATGTGCAACTTATGATGCATCTTGAATGAAGGATAGAACCCAGAGGAGCTATGAGAAGGAGTTAATAGTCAGGAAACATTCTATACTACAAATCTAAACAATCTATAACTTCTATACTTACTTTTACTACTCTCAATTTTTTTGTTTCTATTCTGTCTTACCTAACAGTTATAGTTCACATAAAAATAATGGAAGTAGATGTATGATTAAAAAAAGAGCATAGGACTGGAAGTCTGTCTGACTTTTAGACCTTCCTGTAATTGCTGCTATGTTGTGCTATATTTTGTCAACAATTCACATATGATCTTTAACCCCCAGATTACTTATGCATAACTCATGCAGTGGGACTAAACTACTTTAAAATTGTCATCTAACTCTGAGAAGCATTTCTTGACAAAGGTCATGTACATTTATATTTTCTATTAAAATTGTGGAGAAGATAGTGGCCTGTCATCCATGAACATTGCCTAGGATATTTTGTCACCCTTGGATTTTGTCAGGTAGGTTGAATGCAGGCAGTGCAATGTTGACATTAAGGATGTATTCTTTATTGGATAATTGAACAATAACGACTCTGAAGAAATGAGATATGACTTTTGAGACACTCAGTGGCATTTAAGAATTGGCACTTCTGTCTAGGTTGATGCCAGTATATGTGTGCCTCCTCCACCAAGGTGACTCAATCTCTGTTTCTCACAATCTCCAAGAGTCTGTTTCTGTATCTTCTCTTTATCTCTATCATCTCTGTCTATCACACTCTCTCTCTCTCCTTGATTTGTATTTGTATTTATGTTTCCTTACAGGAATTTATATCTAGGCAAGTGTCTTCCCAACCTGACCATGCATTTTGGATAGGGCTTTCTCGCCGTCAGACTGAAGAACCATGGCTCTGGGACGATGGTTCAACGTTGTTGTCTAACTTGTAAGTATCTGGAGAGACAAAGCTTCATACTCTTCCTCAGAGAGGTGAGAGCATGTCAGGCAGTTAAGAATCTGATCTGTTGGCCATAATAAGAAAGAGAGAGAAAAAGACACATAGTGATGGGGAGAGAGAAAGAGTGAGCCAGGAAAAAAAAAGAAAACAAGAGGGTAGAGGAGGACTTGAGAGTCACAAAGAGCTGAATGGCCATCTCGAGCTGTCAACACAAGTGCTCCCTCAGCTTTCTTACTAGGAGGGCATGTGTTTGAAGCTACCCAGGAAGGAGCAATCACTGTGACTCAGTGTAAAACTGTGCTTAAGAGCAGTGCTTTGAAGTCAGTTCTCAGCTTGAGTCAATGATTGGCCCACTCATTGTGTGAAACTGGATGAGCTCCTTAATCTAACTGCACCCCTCTTTCTGCGTCTGTAAATTAGAATAAAAATAGTACGTACTTCTTAGGATTTTGAGATAAAAGTAAAGTCACTTAGCACAGCATCTTGCACATAGTAAATGTGTGATACATGCTATTATTATTAATTTTAAAAGCAACCACATTTCACTTTTTTTTTTTTTCGGTACGCGGGCCTCCCACTGTTGTGGTCTCTCTCGTTGCAGAGCATAGGCTCCGGGCGCGCAGGCTCAGTGGCCATGGCTCACGGGCCTAGCCGCTCCACGGCATGTGGGATCTTCCCGGACCGGGGCACGAACCCGTGTGCCCTGCATCAGCAGGCAGACTCTCAACCACTGCGCCACCAGGGAAGCCCACATTTCACATTTTATAAAGCTCTTTTAGACATATGAACATTTGCATGATTATAAATTTTTCCTCATTGTATGTGTATGCACTACTATACACACAATGAAGAATTTACATATGGAGACTTATTATGAGGAATAAGCTCACACATGATTATAAAGACTGAGAAATCCGACAGTCTGCTGTCTGCAAGCTGGATACCCAGGAAATCTTGTAGTGTATGAGCTTCAGTCCAAGTATGAAGGGCTTAAAACCAGGGGAGCCAATGGTGTAAAACCCAGTGCCAGAGCAGGAGAGGGTGAGATGAGATGAGATGTCGCCACTCACACAGTGAGGCAGGAAAAAAGGAACAAATTTCTGCTTCTGCTTTTTTGTTCTGTTTAGGCCCTCAATGGACTGGATGATGCCCACCCACATTGGGGAGTGACGTCTAGTTTACTGAGTCTAGTTCACTGATTCAAATGACACACTGGAAAATAATGTTTGATCTGGCTGTGGCTAGTAAAGTTGACACATGAAATTAACCCTCACAAAGTGTTGAAGTCTTCCTCACTGCAGCTGTCATTCATTTTCTCTTTAATATCTGCAGAATATGAAATTATATTCTCCTTTTCGATTTCTATTATTGGTGTGTGTATGTGTATTTGCATGTGTGTGTGTGTGTGTGTGTGTGTGTTTTCTTCTTTCTTTTTTTTTTAATCAATCTCATTTGGTGTCGTTTTCAAAGAAAGAACTTGTGGCTGTGTTGATTCTTTCTCCCTCTGTGTCTTTTTTTCTCTCCTTTTTCCCCATTAATTTTGGTTTTCACCTTTATTATTTCCTTCCATTCAATTTCTTTGTGTTGAACTTGCTACTTTTCCTCTAACTTCTTGTGTGGACTCATGAATTTCATCCTTTTTTTTCCTCAAGTATTTACATTTAAGGCTATAATTTTAGTGTATTTTCATTTTCATTCAGTTCAAAATACTTTCTAATTTTCATTGTGAGTTGTTCTTTGGCCAATGAGTTACTTAGAAATGTATTTCTTAATTTAGAAATATCTGTGTGCTTATAAGTATCCTTCTGTTTTAGGTTTTAGCTTAGTTCCATTGTGGCCAGAGACCATACTCAGTGTGATTGCAGTTCTCTGGTTTTTGGGTTTTGTTTGTTCCTTTGGCCACACCATGCAGCGCAGCTTGCAGGATCTTAGTTCCCCGACCAGGCATTGAACACAGGCCCTCAGCAGTGAAAATCCTGAGTCCTAACCACTGGACAGCCAGGGATTTCACAGTTCTCTGGATTTTATTTGCTACGTCTTCCCATACTGAGAGAATTATAATAAAATCTTCCACTGTAATGCTACTCACAACTCTGTAAACATTTTTGTTGATGTGTTGAAGCCAAATTATTAGGCACATATAGTTTAGAATTGTTATATCTTGCAGGCTCAGGCTCATTCAATGTACTTTTTTCTTTCTTTCCTCTTTTTTGAAATTTTTTTTATTGTTCCACCTTTTCTTATGTTAATTTAGAATTTACTTTTTAACTAATTTTAGCAGTTACTCTAGAGATTTCAACATACAGTCTTCACTCATCAAAATCTAATATTAATTGGCCTTTTCATGTTTTTCCTGGGCAATATAAAATATTAGAGTATTTCTTTACTCTGTGTACTCCCTCCCCAATTTACATACTATTATTTTTGTGTATTTTAACTCTGGCCCATATTTTCCCACATTTTAGTATCTCTAAAATTGGCATAAGTCTTACAACTGCTGGTCTTTTATAATCATTGTCATCCTGCACTAAGTTGAGCTCTGTCGAAGCTTAACATTTGTTTCTGCCAGTCAAAGAGGAACACCACAAACCTGAGACTACTTAAATTAAACACTCCACTAGGGGTTTTGTATATATGTGTGTGTGTGTGTGTGTGTGTGTGTATACTGTTATCATAGGTTCAGACAGAAAAATTGTACGAGTAGCAGCTTGTGGCTCAACATCATAGGGGCTATAATTTTTTCCTCCTACCTTCCACCTGGTGGCAAGATTGAGAAATGCACTTTTCATTGTTACTCTTTTTTGTTTGGCAGCTTTATTTTCCATTTACTCCTGCACAAAAATAGTCCTTTGTTTTCCAGCTTCTGCAGGGTTTTCTGTTAAATTCTCATCCTGAATGCATTTATTTCACAGAATTAAATAAATGGTACACCAATGGTTTATGGTATCTTGGATTCAATAAAAGTATAACCCAGAAAACAATATAGATTTATGCAGTCAGTTTATTAGATTTTCCCACATATTTACGGTTTTCATTGCTTCTTAATCCTCTCTGCCTCTCCTACCTTCCATTTTGAATCATTTTCTTAAATATGAAGAATACTCTTTAGTATTTCCTTTAGAGTTGAAATTTTAAGGTCAGATTTTCTGTGCTTGTCTAAAACTGTATTTCAACTTTTTAAAAAAATATTTTGAGTATAAAATTAGAAATTTGTAGTATTTTTTCTTTCAGGCATTCAGAGATATTACTATAATGTATTCTATTTTTATTGTTGTTTTTGAAAAGTCAGCTATTTGAAAGTAATATATGTTTTAAATCTGATGTCTTTTTTCAGCTTTGAAAAGTTTTCAGCCACATGCTTCAGATATTGCTCCCTTCCTGACTTTATTCCCTTCTTCTGGAATTCCAGTTAAATGTATTACAAACCCATTCACAATATCCTATATATCTCATTTGCTTTTTCCTATATTTTTATCCTTTTTTTTTCTGCAACCTATGTATTTATTTCTCACCTATCTTGCAGTGCTTATTTTTCCTCATCTGTAGCTAAACTGCCATTGAAAGCCTCAGTTAAGCTTTTAATTTTGTTTGATGAATTTTTCAGTTTTACAATTTCTCTAATCTACCCAGTTGTTATTTATAATTCCTAGCTTTCTTCTAACATTCTCAGTATTGTGTTTTAACTCCTAGAATACACTGTATAGTTGTTTTAACATTTGTGCTTGATAATACCAGTGTCATATACTCATTTGTATCTGTTTCTATTATCTTTTTCTTCTAATTTTTATTCATATCGATATGTCTGATTTTTTTTTGATAATGCACTTAACATTATCTCTTAAATGTTTGTAGAGTTAATTTGAAGTTTACAGAGAAGCTTTTCATTTGTTTCTGGCAAGCACCATCGGGTATGAATAGTACAAACTGAGTATTATCACATTTTGATTTTAATACCACTTAACTACTTCACTTCCACTAGCCAAAGCACAATGAATTTATTAACAAAGAATCTTGACAGAATATGTCTCCTACTTTTCTATAGCCCTTTGTCTTGTGGTTTCTTTTCTGTTTTAAAAAATGAATAGTGGACTCTAAAGTCATAAGAGTAGGTCCAAATTAACATTTCGATATGTAACTACTCATTGGTGACAGTAATTTAATCTGGCTCTGTACATACTCCAAAATCTCTTAGAGGTCAAGAAAATTTTTTGGAGAAGATCACTGGTCAGAATTCTCCCTGAGCCTGGATCAAATTTGTTTCATGTTCTTAGTCTAGTTATTTCAATAGAAGAATCCTCTCAATCCTCCAACTCCAGGGCCAAGAAGAGATAGATGTACAGGATGAAAAGTACCAGACCGTAGCTTTTACACTGAGGCTCAGTGATGCCCTTTGAGCTTGACTGAATAATTAACACTGCTCCTTTAGGAGACTAAAGAGCAAACAGAACAGAGCCATGCTTCTATTTACCCATGGTAATTCTCATAATCGTCTCTCATTATATTGCAATACAATGCAAACTTCAGGATGCATTAAAAATATAGGGTTGTTTGAACTGCTTGTAAATGGCTTTGATATCAATGATTCTTCACTTAGTTCTAAATAAGTTTTAGCAAGAATGCTTCAACTTGGTCTAGTCACTAAACATACCCAATAATATTTTTGCTAAACTGTTGCTTCATTTGATAACTATACTTCTAGGTAAAAGGTTAAAAGAGAAGTAAAGAACTGTCTATAGAACGTTAAATAGTTTTTCTTTTTTGTCAGTTTTATTTTATTTTATGCAACTAGTAGTATTTCTTAAAATTTTTTTGAGTCATTTTTATGCCTTAGTAATGAAGGTTATTTTGTTACCACTGGAAACAAATAGAATCTAAATTCAAGTTTCCTTTTTCAATGATACGTACACTTCAGAAACTCTTTTCACCAATATCCTTACCAATTTATTTCAGCATTATGGAGTCAGTGGACAACATTCCTTATGTTTGTTCTATACAATTACCTTATTGTATTTTATTTTAATAGGTTTCAAATCAGAAGAACAGTTTCCAAACAAGACTCATCTCACATTTGTGTATGGATTCATGGGTCAGTCATTTACGACCAGCTTTGTAGTGTGCCTTCATACAGTATTTGTGAGAAGAAGCTGTCAATATAACGGTGGGGATGTCGCCGTGGAGGAGCAGAGAGAAATATGTAAGATAGTAAGGAGGGTAGAAAACGACATGTTTATGACCAAAAGCATCATAAAAAAAATCATCCAATTCCATCTCTTTTTTTCTCAAATAGCCGAGAGAATATGTCTGCCATATCTCTAAGAGAATCTTGTATAATGTGAAATTGTAGGGAATCTGCTGTTATAAGCAAGCTTTCTCCTTTTTAAATACTATCAATCAAAAAAAGATCTGATAATGAATATAAGAAAGTAACCTATCCTATTGACAGAGGTATTAACATTTTGTAACGCAAAACACGTTTTATTACTTTTTATGATTACTGTTTTGCAGTTTTCAGCAATTCCTCAGGAATTAATTACTGTAAAAAGGTATTATTGGAACATAACTAAGTTCCCTCATATGAGGATTTGTCTCTTTCTTATTTTCTTTTAAACTTTCCCATTGGTGCTATTTATATTTCCAATGGGGATTTCCATATTACTGGAGAGGCATTTACAGCCTTCTTTTTTTTTTTTTTTTTTGTGGTACGCAGGCCTCTCACTGTTGTGGCCTCTCCCGTTGCGGAGCGCAGACTCCGGACGCGCAGGCTCAGTGGCCATGGCTCACGGGCCCAGCCACTCCACGGCATGTGGGATCTTCCCAGACCGGGGCATGAAACTGTGTCCCCTGCATCGGCAGGTGGACTCTCAACCACTGTGCCACCAGGGAAGCCCAACAGCCTTCTTGTATTCATTAATATGTGAACAGAAATTGCATCACGTTCACTGGATTTTTCCCTTTAAAATGGTTAATGTTATATGAATTTCATTTTAAATAAAAAATGTTAATTAAAGAAACTTTGACCTTTAAATTATGTGTCATGTGTAATTAACACTATCTCTATTTGCCCTCTCCCCAAAAATGATGATGAATTTGGCCCTGAGGAGGAGTATAACAGGTAGTTTTGTGTTGAAGAATAAATTTTGGATCTTAAATATTTAAAAATCTAAGAGAAGAAGATAGAAATTTTTGGTGAGGTTGACTATTGTCTTTTAAGACACTAACTTGTGTTGTCACTATCTGAAAAGAAATGTGGAAGGGCAAAGATAATTCAGGTTGAGAGTTAAATTAAGACATAAAGTGGGATTTCGAAGGGATGCCATGCATTGTAATTTTGTTTTTGGTTTAATTGGGTCTCCTGTATCCTCCGAATGGAGTGGATGATTTGAAGAAATCTTGATAATCAAGGAAATAATTCTGTATGCTGAATGTTCAGTTGTACTTATCTAGACCAGACAGGTGAGGCAACAATAAACTATAACTTAAAGATAAAAGCACGACTTTAACAAAAGTGGTGGTGTAAAGTCAGAATGCTCTAGGCTGTCCAAGGCATACCATACCTCACTTGTCAATACACGTGTATACCACAGCCAAAGTGGGAACGTGCATGGGAATGAACAGAATACATCCACACTTTTCCAAGGGACAGAAAAGGGAAAATAGCTACTAGCTGACGTTATGTCTAAAGGGCAAATTCAAGATGAGTAAAGATCATGCTAGAGGAAACACATACCTATTCAAGGGCCACCATCTCCTCGTGCCTGAGTTATTGCAATAATTTTCAAAGAAGTCTCCCAGCATCTACACTTGTCTTTCTATAGTCCATTTCAAACGTAGCAGACTGATTCCATTAAATTTAAAACAAACTATGCCAGCTCTCTACTAAAACTCTCCTTGACTTCCCACATATCTGAATAAAAAATAAATAAATAAATCGAAACAAAAACCAAAAGACCTTTACAACTGTCTACTCACCAAGACAATTGCTGGCCATTTACTCCTTCGAGCTAAGCTGCTTTTCTCCTCATGACTCATTCCATTTAGGATGATGGTTTCTCGATTGTTTCTCAGCCACAGCTGGCATGCTTGCATCTCAGGACCTTTGAGCTTCCCTGTCCCTTACCTGAACTATTCTTACCTTAGATACCTGCAGGACCTACTCTTTTACCTCTTTCAAGTCTTTGCCCAAGTATCACGTGTTAATGAGGCTGACTCTGACTACCTTATTTAAAATTACCAGCCCACCTTTCTGTACATTCTTAACCACCCTCACCCTCTGTATATTTCCATAACTCTTATCACAGTATAATATATTTTACTATTTACTTACTTATTATCTTTCTTGTATATCAGCTGCCTTCTTCCATACAATGTATGCACTAAAAGTACAGAGAGTTTTGTTTTCCACTGATGGATCTCAGAATCTCAGAATAGTACCTGCAATAAAGTAGGTATCCAAAAAAATTTTTGTCATGGTTGAAAAAAATACTTAAGGACAAGTATTAAAAATATTAATGTGGGTTGGTAAAAATTATCAAGAATCTACTTGAATAAAGTTTGAGAAATAACTCTAAGTGCTATTTCATTAGAATCATAATTATCAGCACCTCCTAAATTATGACACCTCAGCTGTGACAATTTCTAATATCCTATCTTCTTACTTCATGTTCACATGTGTTTCACTTACCTCTCTCCCTTGCAATTTTTTACTGCCTTCTCTCCTGTAACATTTTCTAATACATCAATCCAATGCAAAAGACCAAATAACTTTTGATATCCTACTTTTTATAGGGCATTATGCAGGAGGAAGGTCTCTTTAGATTGTTTAATTTAAAATGATCTGATGGGCTTCCCTGGTGGCGCAGTGGTTGAGAGTCCGCCTGCTGATGCAGGGGACACGGGTTCGTGCCCCGGTCTGGGAAGATCCCACATGCCGCGGAGCGGCTGGGCCCATGAGCCATGGCCGCTGAGCCTGCGCGTCCGGAGCCTGTGCTCCGCAACGGGAGAGGCCACAGCAGTGAGAGGCCCATGTACCGCAAAAAATAAAAAAAAATAAAAAATAAAAATAAAATAAAATGATCTGATGAACAATGCACAGTTTGAGACACATAGTGAATTCACAATATATGCTTCCTGATCCATCCCTCCTAGGGCCTGGTTGCTCCAGTCCAAGCATCTTCCACATTCCTTTGTGTTTAGTATGTTTGATTTAACCAAGCTATCTCCCAAAATACAGAAAAGCATTGGTAGAATAATGTAATTCTATTGTATTTATTTGGCAAAAATGTTTGGATATTATCTAAAGCAATCTTCTGATTTCCCTCTCAGCTTAGGAAATTTAGGCAAAAAATTGTTACCTGGTTTTCTAAAGTCATAGGTAGTAATAATCCTAAAAGTCCTGACTTCCAGTAAAATATGTGATTGTTCATGATCATTGTGTACCAAATGTGTTGTATACAAAATGTTAAATTGAGTCCACATGCTGTATGAAGAAAGATCATTGAATTGACTACAAGAGAGCATTTTTAAAGCTAATTCTGTCCCTAACCAGCTATGTGCCTTTAGAGCAATCATTTCATCTAGCTGGACTTCAATCTCCCTTTTTGTAAAATGAAAGAGTAGTATCAATTAGATATCCTCCAAAGGACTCTCTTAGGCTGACATTCCGTGTATATGATGCTTTACACTATGCCCTTGGAGAAAGGAAAAGGCTTGTCCTATAGTCTTTTCTCTTTTCACAGATGCACAGAGAGGTTAAACTTACTCTGAGTGACACAGTGAGTGTATGATGGGTGAGAACTGGGTGAGGTCCCTCTGACTGGGATTATTGCTCAGCAGAGTCTGAAGGAATCTTCGGCAACTGTAAACTCTTGCCACCTTTTACGCTGCATTACACAGGAAGTACTAACAAGTAAGCAAAAGAGAGCTGACAAGGGCAACCCCTTCGGTAATTGTTCAGAGACCGCCCAAATAGAAACCACATGCTACTTCCCCTCCCCCTGACCAACTTGGCAATCAGAGCCCAAGTTCACAGGAGAGGGGCGGGGCCTCTCCAGACAGGAACTGGGGTTGGAGGCTTCCTCTGCTACTTGCTCAGAGAGAAGAACCTTAGGAATGCCATTCAGTGCCTCGGTTTCTGAGCTGTCTCACTTGGGGAAATCCAACCCTCATAGCTCACGGTCACCACTGCAGGAATCCGGATGCAGGCCAAGTACAGCAGCACGAGGGACATGCTGGATGCTGATGGGGACACCACGATGAGCCTGCATTCTCGAGCCTCTACTGCAACCCAGCGGCCAGAGCCTGGCCACACAGGTACCCTCTCTCCCGTAGTCCAAATTGGCCAGACCCTTGAGAAATGCACAAGATGAGCCACCTCTCCTAGGAATGCACAAAGTGGAGGAAAGAGAGAAAATGTTTTCATGATTTACAATAATGTGTAACGGAGCACTTTCTACAACTTGCCCGCCACATATATGAACGTGTGAAAAATTAAACGTATATGCATAGATGTTTTTCTAAGATTCTGTCTCTGGCAGAGTGGTTTGCAGTTGAGGGTGTGTTGCTTTTACCAAGCAGTTTCAGCACAGAGACCTGAGACTGTACCTACAATGAGAGCAATGTCCCTTCCCCTTCCTGCGTTCCCATGAAGGCCAGATCCAATGCTGTTTTATTTACCAGCTGTGATCTGATCTGGAAATTTAGATTTATAAAGGCTACCTTTTTGCAAGTTTTGAACTCATGGCTTTAGAGGGGGTTTTCCAAGCAGACACACCAACCCTGATATTTTGTTATAATAGTTCTGCATCTTGAAGTTGTGAGGTCTTGTGAGAGTCATGCCAACATTAAGTATTTGCTTTATCATCTATGAAGTGACAGGGGATTAAATCAAATGCCTTCCAAGGTCCCTTCACCTTTGAAATCCTGACTTGTTGATGTAAATAGTGGCCCCAGATGCAATTACATCCCATCCCATTCCCTTTTGTTCTGTTGACTCCTAGAATATTATTGAGATGATTGGATTAAATTATGAAAGTATTTAATTTTAGTTACATCTTATGCTTCTATTTCAAATAATTCACCCTTTGACATAGTAATAATATATATTATTATGTAGTTAATATATTATTACGTAGTAATAATATATATTATTACTATGTCCATAGAAGAGACAATTCACACACATAATGAAGGATTTTATTTCCTAGGAAACTCAGCCAATCTAAGGCAGAAATGTGAATAAAGTTCTAGTAAAAAGACATCAAACTGTAGTAGAGACAGGACTAGGTTCTAATACCAGGGGTGTCACTTACTAACTGTGTGTTATTGGACAAGTTACTTAAGTATCCTGTGGCTTCAGCTTCTTCATTTATAAAATGTTAATGATGGTAACCATGTATACAGTGCTTATTATGTGTCTGATATTATTCTAAGCACTTATACATATTAATTCATATTAACTTGAACTAATGTTAAATAGAAGTAACAAAACCTCTCTTATCAGGTGGCTATAAGTACTAAGGTTGATAACTAGGTAAAAAAAGTCCTTGGTACGTTGCAGATACACCAAAAATGTAAGTTCCTTTTCAATATTTCATTCCTTGAGAATTCTTTTTTGTGTGTGTGTGTGGTACGTGGGCCTCTCACTGTTGTGGCCTCTCCGTTTGCGGAGCACAGGCTCCGGATGCGCAGGCTCAGCGGCCATGGCTCACGGGCCCAGCCGCTCCGCGGCATGTGGGATCCTCCCGGACCAGGTCACGAACCGGTGTCTCCTGCATCGGCAGGCGGACTCCCAACCACTGCACCACCAGGGAAGCCCGAGAATTCTTAAAATGATCTGTTGAAAATTTTTGTGTGGATCTGCATCAGAGAGAGATTCATGTAGTGCCTGTATTTTCATATGTCCTAACTTTTTGACCATATCCAGATATTCTTCACCTTTTAAAATCTGGACACTCACTTTTTCACTGTTCTCTTCCTTTTCTCCTTTATCAAAAAACTTTTAGGTTTTTTTCCCTTTTCTTACTAAACTTTTCCATTCACTTTCTATTTGTTGAATGACCCTCGACCTGAGACCCACTAATGTGGCTGCTTTTTACATTTTTATTTACTTATTAATTTTTACTAAACTATCTAGTAAGTTGTGAGGCGGTCCTGGGGATTTCCAGCCTCCTTGATGGGAAGCAAAGTGATAACTTTGGGATGTCAGTTTCTGTAGCCACCGGATATGTGTAATAGGACATGGTATGTTTTCCTCCAACAAATCCTGTGGAGAGTCAGCTGTGGTTTCAAGTGGCTTGTGTACAACTTCATTTTCACCTTTGACTAGACCTGGGAGCTCTCACAAGGCTTAGCAATCAGATCAGCCTAATCAGGAACAGGGTGTACAAATAAGTTCCGCTGAGGTTGAGGGTGGAGAGGGGGGTGGAGCAGGATAAAGCACCAGCTGAAACATCTGGCAACCTGTTTGTAAGAATGGAAATGCAAACAGCAGGAATAGGGGTTACAAAGAAGGATCTTGGAGGCAAACACCTGAAAATAGTTATCTTACCCTATGTGTCTGAATTTTGTTTCCATCTGGTGATAATGCAAGTATTTAGAGGAATGTCACTCTAGAAGTCTAATTATCTGTTAGAAAAACAGATCTGATATCATTTTGCTGTTAAAAATAACAGGAACAACTACTTGGGAATTTTTTGGCAATGCAGAAGATTCAGATTCAACTTAATATTGGGGCACAGCTATGACTAGAAAATTTTAATGTTTCCTTTAAAATTAATAAAAATAAATGATACATGTTCACTTATTTTCTAGTTTTCAATGTTTCGATATAAAATGTATGTTTGTGTTAACAAGTGCCAAATAATTCAGAGGATAGAAAGTAAAAACGAGGCCTTCCCTGGTGGTGCAGTGGTTGAGAGTCCGCCTGCCAATGCAGGGGACATGGGTTCGTGCCCCAGTCCGGGAAGATCCCACATGCCGTGGAGTGGCATGAGCTAATACCCAGATTTTGCGCTAGTCTAAGGATGAGAGGAGAAGAACCTGAACTGAAGTGGTGTGGAAGTGAGGAGGAGGAATCAGATATAAAAGATATTGAGCAGGGAGAGTTTAAAGAATTGGTGACTGGTTACAAGGGGGGAAGGCAAGGAGAGGGAGAGCATAGGTGGAGTAGGTTCCATCTGACGACATGTAGATGGTGCTACCATGAAGTGAGCTAGAAACTACAAGAGGAATAGGAAAGATGATGGATTCAGTTTAAGTTTGAGATGCTTGTAAGAGAAGGCACATGCAATTGGAGTTGCCCTAAGGCACTTGTATATACAGCATGTGGGTCAGAGGTAAGTATTCCGGACTGCGTATACATGTGAGAATTGTTGGCATTTAGGTAGGAATTAAAATTTCTGAGTGAGATCACTGAGGAATGTAAAATGAAAACAAAATAAAACAAGACAAAACACTGGAGAAGGGTGCCAAAGAGAGAATCTTAGGGGATACAATTGAGGGGCAGGCTAAGAAAGAGACTCCAGTAGGAGCTGCTGAGGATGAATGGTAAAGAGTGATGATGTGGAACAGGAGAGAGGAAGCCAAGAGACAATAACTTCAAGAGAAATGGACAAGTCAATGGTAATGAACAGTGAATTTAAAAAATAGTAAACAGTCAATACGGCAGAGAGTACAAATATGAGGAAGGCAAAAAAACAGCTTACTGTTTTAGAAATAAGAAGGAAAATAGATTTTATATAGCACAGGGAACTCTACTCAATACTCTGCAATGGCCTATCTGGGAAAAGAATCTAAAAAAAAAGTGGATATATGTATATATATAGCTGATTCACTTTGCTGTACACCTGAAACTAACACAACATTGTAAATCCACTGGACTCCAATAAAAATTTTTTAAAAAGTCATGGCATAAATCTCATCTAATTGATTCAACAAATCTTTAATTCATGCCTACTAAATATTAAGCATTACGGTAGCACTGGGGAGACTCTTTTTAGGTGCTTGGAGAAGTGGAAGGAATAATCTGAATCACTAATTAGAAGAACATGTCATGCACTGCTATTGAACATATGTAGGAGACCACAGAAGCAAAGAAGCATGAATAAGTTACTGACCATGTTTAGCCATGTGGGTATTTTTGGACGAGGTGACATTTGACCTAATCCGTAAGTCTGAGTCCAGGTTTTCCAGGAAGAGCAACTCGGGCACTGGGTGACCTTTCCAGAGTGAGGAACACAAGTGCAAAGATAAGAGCACAGAGATAAGAACTAGCTTGCTGCAGTGTACTCCTGGGTAAAAGAAGGAAGACGAGAGTACAGAGGGAAGAGATGAGGTATTGATTTTGGATTGGAATTTAGATCAGGATAAGATCATTTTGGGAAACATCAGCAGAATCAGACAGGATGGCAAGGTAGACTGTCGGTCTGAGGAATGGGTAGTCCTCAAAGAAGGGGTGGATCAGGGGATTTGGGGCAGCTGTGGCTAAAAAGTAGGATGAGCGTCTACCATGGAGGGCCTTTTACAGCATGCTGAGGAACATTTTCTCCTTAAGGGAGAGAGTAAATTTAGTATGCTCCCCTTGGTGGTAGAGTGGAGAATGTATGATTTAAAATGACTGTTACGAACATATTCACAATATAGAAGTGAAAAGTTGCAAGTGGTAAAATGCTAGTGTTTTTGTAATTCCATATGGAACTGCCATATCCAGGCAAATATTAATGTGGGATTTGTTGGGAGGGTTGGAAAATGATTTTAAACAAGCGCTCTGGGGACTTCCCTGGTGGAGCAGTGGTTAAGAATCTGCCTGCCAAAGCAGGGGACACGGGTTCGAGCCCTGGTCCGGGAAGATCCCCCATGCCATGGAGCAGCTAAGCCCGTGCGCCACAACTACTGAGCCTGCGCTCTAGAGCCCGCAAGCCACAACTAGTGAAGCCTGTGCTCTGCAAGAAAGAGAAGCCACTGCAATGAGAAGACCGTGCACCACATGAGGAGTAGTCCCCGCTCGCTGCAATTAGAGAAAGACCGCACGCAGCAATGAAGACCCAACGCAGCCAAAAATAAAATTAATTAATTAATTAATTAAAAAAAATAAAACAATCAGCTCTGGAATGAGAGTGCTTGGATAGAATGTCTGGCTCCATCATTTACTAGCTGTGCAACCCAAGCAAATTAAGCAGCTCCTGGGCACTGCAGTTTTCTTATCCAAATAAAGGTTAAAAATAGTGCCTTCTTGGCTGCTTCTGGTTTCCAGACAGCCCACTCTCATCCTTTCTTGGGAGTGTACTTTCCCTTTGCTTAATTTAAACTTAATTAAACTTAATTAAAGTAGCAGTTTACTACTTAAAACTGCTCTATCCTTCTCATTTGAATTCTTTCCCTGGAGAGGACAAGAACCAAGGAACTTGCTGTTCCACAGTGTCTTTCACAGAGCAGAAATTTTAAATTTTAATGAAGTTCAGCTTATCAACTATTTCTTTCATGGATCGTGCCATTGGTGTTGCATCTAGAAAATCATCACCAGTACATACAATGGAATAAAACAGAATGGAAGCTTGCCATTTGTGACAACATGGATAGCCCTTGAGGGCATTATGGAAGAATTGTCACCTGGGGAATGCCCATGAGTCTCAACCCAATGAGTTAAACTAGTTCAAGGGCTTCCTGGTACAACAGCTGCTCTAAACCTTGGCTCTGCAAGAGGGGAGCAGTCACCACAGTGTCCGCTGCAATTCCAAACAAAAGCGGAGCAAAAAGAACATCAGTTACCAACAACAAAAACACCTCAAACTACCTGGCACTTTCATTATCCTGGGCAGCTTTATTCTCGGTAAGTGTACCTTTGCTGGACTTTTCATTTATTAAAATGGCTTCCAAAGTTTTAACAACAAAAAAAATTGTGCCCTCTTGAATAATTATTGGGAGATTCAAATGAAATACTACAACATATATAACACACTCAGTAAGTACTATTATCAGTTGCTGTGTGTCCTTGGGTAAGGCAACTAAGCTCTCTAGGTCTTAGTTGCCTACCTATAACATTGGGATTATAATAGCATCTACCTCATAAGGTATTTGTAAAGATCGGTGACATAATTTATATACAGCATGTATCTCAGTAACTCAAGGAATGTTAGCAATTATCGTTAATAGTAATGTTATTTTTGGATTATGTTTCAGAAACAAAACCCCTTGACTGGATATACAATGGACTCATGTAAATTTTGCTCAAAAGGAGAAGGAATAATACAATTGACTTTCTAATTGCTGTGAATTAGAAACAATATTCTAGAAATAGCTTATATGTTTTTAGAAGTATAGTCTGTTGAAATTATAGGAGGAGTAACACTCATTTACTTTGAGAATGAAAATAGCAAATATTTGAAATCAATTCATAAGAGAAAGGAAACATGCATTTTCACGAACACTGAAAAATATGCTCAAACCACAGAACCTCCAACCTTTTCCCATGAGGTTTACTGTGCACCACGTGCTAGGATTAAGGAAACAAAGTTGCTAAAAACACAATATTTAAAATTTAAAAATATATCCAAAAGTCAGATATATAATCAGCAATGTCTCATGATTGAAAAATGTCATCAGTAATCTAAAGGATGAGGCAAGTCACTTCTGAAATATTATATACCTTGTCACCTGTTTAGCCCCATGTCTCTGTGAGGCTGGTTCACAGGAAGGGTACAAACTGAGGTGCTAAGCTTGACAATTTAATCCTGGCTCTGCCACTAGTTTGCAATGTGGCTTTGGGCAAATTATTTAAATTCTTTGTGTCTTTTCAAGCTTTTAGGATCCTTTCTATTTCAGAAGCATATTAATAGCCTACATTTGGTAATGTTTGTTTCATTTCTTAAAAGGCCTGGGAGTGGAGGTGTACAAAGTGTTCCCTCTGATGCCTGATGACGGGCAGCTGGTCAAGTACGACAACTCTCTTCATCCACAAAGCTTCGCATAACTACAAAGGGATTTATATTCAAAACTTGACCTTAGCACTGTAGCGTTTTATAGTATAGTTATAGTAAGAGGATACAGCAAAGGGGTGTTTTTTTCTATATATATCTTATTATTCCCAGGGATCTTTGTATCATTCCTTGGCCTGTCCACACCTTTTTCTAAACATGCCTCGAGACAGCATAGGGGTTCTCTTCCAAAAACTAAAAAGCCAAGCCAAACTGAAGCACCTCCCAGGCAGCTTATTTTTTCTTATTTTAGGGTGGGAGTGGTCCCTAGAGAGAGACCTCATTATGATCAGGGCACTTGGAATAAAACTCAGGAACAGTAAACCCACAGTCAGAAAAGAAAATACCTAGAGGGAAATACAGCTTCAAAGAAAAGGAAAAAGTAAAACTTTCAACACTATAGCCTTTCCATCATGGAAGCCTGGTTTCCTAGGAGATGTCACACCTGCTGTAGAAACTCCCTAGGGTTGTGTTTCTCTGGGTCTTTAGTTAAAACAGGAGGGATTGTGAATATTGAAGCAGGGAGGGAAGGAGACAGGGGGCAAGGAAGAGGTAGAGAGAGGAGAGTCTGGGTAAAGACATTTCCAAATGATCAGGGAAAGATAACTCCTTAGAAGGGAACTTTGAAAACTTTGTTTCCTTTAGCAGAGATACACTACACTTCTTTCTTATTACGTCCTAGAGGCAGCCTTAGGAAAGATCATGTATTTATTCTTTGCATGGATATAATTTTTATTAAATAATGTTCAAATCCCTAAATTCCATCCCCTCATTTCACAGTAAGGATCTAAGTCCACCCTTGTTGATCCTTTGGGCAGAAAATCAACATCTCCCTTGCCCTAAATATTATACAAGGAAAAGTGGGTTTCTGGAGGTATAAATGATTTGGTTGATTTGCATAGTTCTTCTTCTCCTTTACTTTCTTCTTATTTCTAATTTTGGCTGGGGAATTATTAATCATAAAAAAGGGACAGGATCTTTTAAAATTTCATGCCTTTGAGATGTGTATTAATATGAATGGGTTTCAACAGGAAGAGCCAAGTCTATAACAGAGATATTTATACATCCTAAACACATTCATTCATTCCATTTTAATTGAACTTATTTCAACTGATGTTCTAGGTGCCAGAACTGATGTTCTAGTGACTAAACAGACAATGGTCTTTTCCAAGCAGGAGCTTATTTTCTCCTGGAGTAAGACAGACATAACCCCCCTTCCCTCAAATAAGTAAGATATAGAGTATATTTGATGGTAATAACAGATGATGGAGAAAATAAAGCTACCATGGTGGTGGGTCTACATATGTGCTTTCCTCTGGAGTCTAGAAACATCCACCTGGTTAATTTTCTTGGGCTATATAGAACTTGAAAGAGACGTAGGGTTTTGGAGAGGATGTTTAGCTTAAGCTATATTCTGCTCTATGATCTTATTCTTTTATGTTCTGCTGATTTGAGATATTCTTAAGGACAATGCTGTGAGAAGCTAGCAATTTCCAGAAAAATTTAAGCCAAATCAGATAAGCCAGCTAATTGAAGGAAATAGGGGAGAAAACAAATCTCTATTATATCTGTTTATGATTCAGAATCTCACATAAGTCAGTGTATAGAAACCAGTTTGGCCAGGAGATGAATTTAGCTGAGTCGGCCCTGTGCTGACAGAAATATTGCTGAAAAGTCAATAGATTTTTTAAAAAAATCAACCTGTAGGGCTTCCCTGGTGGCGCAGTGGTTGAGAGTCTGCCTGCTGATGCAGGGGATACGGGTTCGTGCCCCGGTCCAGGAAGATCCCACATGCCGCAGAGCAGCTGGGCCCATGAGCCATGGCTGCTGAGCCTGTGTGTCCGGAGCCTGTGCTCCGCAATGGGAGAGGCCACAACAGTGAGAGGCTCGTGTACCGCAAAAAAAAAAAAAAAAAAAAAAAAAAAAAAATCAACCTGTAAAGTTTAATTTTAGATAACCTCACTAGGTTATTTTAGATGACCTCACTAGGTGATGGCTTACTCTTGACCCAGCAGAGCCTCTGCAATCACCACAAGGCTCTGTGCCTCTGTAAAAATTACATAGTTAGGTAATATTAATTTTTCATAATTTCATTCTTCATTCATTCACTCGTTCAAATATGTATTCAGCCCTTATATGCCAGGCACTATTTTCAGTACTGAAAATACACTGTGAACAAGATAGACAAGATCATTGTTTCAATGGAATGTACATTCAAGGGGAGGTGATAGACAAAAACAAAGAGAAACCATGGAAATATCATTTAATCTTATTTTTAAAAAACATACATAATGCGGTGATGTGCTAGAAATGGACTTCCAAGGACATCTTCCAATGATGCGCCATTTAAGTGGAAAGCTGGGTAACAGGAAGTAGGCTACCAATAACCCATCTGAGGATTGATTAATACAAGGGTATAAGAAGAGCTAATGCAAAGGTACCAAGACATGGACACACTTGTTTGGATCAAGGATAAACAGAAGCCCACCGTGACTACAGCATTTGAGTGAGAGAAGAATAGTTCAGAAATCGATGACAAACCTAAGTAGGGCCCAGATGAAAACGATTCTTGTAGAATTTTATTCTAAGTACAATAAAACTATAGGCAGTTTTTAAATCACAACGTACCATAATAAAATGTCCACTTTTAAAAAAGAGCCATCTGGGTCTTAGGAAAAGTGATGTAGATTTTATTCTAAAAATAATGCACACTATTGAAAGTTTTTATGAAGGATATGATTATAAAGTGAAAATAAGATTCATATTTTAAAATATATCAATGTCTGTATCCTGATTTTTACTTATTTTCCCTGTTAGATTGTAAGTCTCAGAGGATAGTGATCATATTTTCTATTTCTATACTATCTTTGCTAGTTATCATTCCCCATTTGGAAATAATGTGTGGCACAAATTTCTGTACCTGAAATTTATCACACAGAGGACTTTGCTAAAGAGGAAATGAATTTCTGTGTCTTTAAGCTTTCTGTTTTTGAACCAGACTTGAATCCCAAAGAAGTGAAACTCACAGGTCACGAAGAGACCAGGGTTTGTTTGAGAGTTTTACTGTCCCCTTATTTTATTTTAATCACAATGCTAGAGGATACCTGCAGCTGATTGAGGGTCTTCCTGATCAGATATTGCGGGCTATTCAGATTGATAGTTAACCTCACTAGGTGATGGGCTTACTCTTGACCCAGCAGAGCCTCTGCAGTCACCACAAGGCAAACCCATGGGATGTGGGCAAAGGAAGGATGCTGGCTACAGCTTTTTTTTTCTTTTTTTACTTAACAGGTACAAAGTTGAGATCACACAGATCCATCCTTGAGAAACTGATGATCATGTTGCTTTTATAATCTATTTTTGGAGCTATAAAATCAAATGAACGAGCAAACAAAATCCTTACAAGAGAGAGGCTTTTGACAAAGAAATCCCCAAAAGAAACAGTAAAACAATCATTTCTCATTACTGATAGGCAATTTGCTTTTTCAGAAGAACCATATGGGAGGGGGGCGTTTTGCAAAACGTAACAACAAATTAATTCCGCCTCTTCTCTGATGATGTGAAAAATTGTTCTTTGTTAAGGCATTTTCGTGAGAGTCTTTTACAACTCTAATTTTGACAGAAAGGTTATACAAATAACCGTATGGAGATGATGGTAATGCTTGACTTGATTCAGTGCAAAGTAGGACTGGGTGGATGGGGCGGGTAGGAGTGGGTGGGGCTTGTGAAAGTATCTAGCCGTGATAAGTGAGGCTTGGCGTGGAGCCTTGTGACGGTGTTTCCCAGGACACAGGGAATGTTATCTAGCCCCTGAATACCGTTGTCCTGAAATTTTTGCTTCTTCCCAGAACCAACTCCTCTCACTAGCTTGCTGCTGACATAGATCCAAAAGGAAGAAAAAGTGTCTTTTCTTTTGTCCCCTGCAGAGCACCGGCGTCCCTCTTCTGCTTGGCGTCCAGTGGCCCTGGTCCTGCTGACTCTGTGTTTGGTGCTGCTGATTAGCTTGGCAGCTCTGGGGCTTGTGTGTAAGTCTGCACTCTGACTTGGGGGAAGATCCTGGTTCCAAGGTTTGTCTAGGATGAGAAATACTTGTTACGATATTCTTTTTTTTTTCTTTTTTTACTTTGATTCTGGAGCCTGTGAATAAGTCCTTATTTAAATGCAACTCTGTAAATGATGTACCTTATTCTAATGCAACTTTAAATGATGAGCATAGTGGAAGAAACGTTAAAATACAACAGTCACTTACCAGCTAGACTTTTACATTCTGAGATAAGAAGGTTTTTGTTGTTTGTTTATATATCAATATTGTTGTTTGTTTATATATCAATATTTAACATCAGCAATTTTTAATGAATGCATACTTCAGCCCTCTTCCATTCCACAAAAGATGACAGCAGCAGTGGTTTTTGCTTTTAGCACTCATGGCTCAGTGGGCTAATCAGAGGAAAAGATTTCATTTATATCCCACTCCCTCAATATACGGAGAATAGACCAGGTCTTAATCACTGTAATATTTTTCAAAAAGTCCAGGAACTTATAGAATCATTTTGCAAAGACTCATGAAAATCAAATAAGGAAGAATTCACGTATAGTCTTTTTTTTTTTTTTCTTCATGCAGCCATTTATTTTTCTTCAAATTTGGAGCTTTCTGTGTTTTAATTATATAAAGATGAGAAGTCAGTCTTGTAACCTAAAAATATTTACTTATTAAAACTATATTAATAGTTTCATAAACGATACAAAAAAGATGAGACAAACATGTGCATTTATAGAACTGCCTGTCAGTCATGCCAGATCCCTGCGGGGGGGAATTCCCAGCACAACCTCATTCATCTGTGAGGACACAGAGCAATCCTTGTTTAGAGTACACATTCATCTAACTTGTCCAGTGTGGTCAACACTCCATTTCTTGATGGTTTCCTTCTGCTATGAATGTGCTTGTCCAGTTGTCTTCTTCTTAGAGCAGACATTTACCTTCCTCATCCACCGGCCATTGGAGGAGGATTAGGGCCACGCAGATGATTAATTCGACCCATTCTTCTGGGCGGGTTTCCTGGTGGCCCTCTTCCATCATCATATCTGGAATCAGATGAGCTTCCGTAGCCTCTTCTCTTTTTCACATCTTGCTGAAACAGAGTTCTGAAAAACAAAACCACGAACTCGGCTATTCCCCAGAAGAAATCCGTTATAAAAGACAATCTCCATGGGGACTGACCCCTGCTGTCTAACACTTGTCCATTCGAGATGTAAACCATCTTGCTCCTTCTCCGCCTCCAGAGCAACACGTGTATAGTCTTTAAATTTCCAACTAGTAAGGATAGAGTAAAAAACTTAAAAAGGAAGTGAGTAAATGGGTTTCATCAGATGAGACCCTACAACAATATGTCCTGAACAGTTGAAGAAGGTGGTTCAAGGTAAAAGAGCACATAGAGAAGCAGGATCAAATGTCAAAATTGGATTTTTATAGGAAATTTTAGAACTTGTTTGTAATCTTAAATTTTAAAATTAAAAAAAATGTAACTTAGTGTTTCTACCCTGGCTCCCAAATTTTTACTTCATTTTGATATAACTGTTCGCTTGCATATACCATTCTTTTTAGTGGTATAAAGCAACTCTCATGATTCATGAAGACTTTTTTTTACTTAGATTTAGAAACCTGGAGTTTAAAGCTAAGTGTTGAAATTTTCTAGTCAAGTGATGTTGAGAAGGTTACCTATTCTCACTGAGCAAAGCTTTAAAAATATAGAAACAATAACATGACTCTTTCAGTGACTGAATGGGATAACAATATATGGTACATTGTCAATACTCAATATACTGATCAATAGATAAATGGATTTATGATTTTACGTTGAGTAATGGTTTGACAGTGTACACAGAAAGATTTATTGAGCAGTAAATATGGTTAAGGAATTTATCCCTGAAGTCAGGAATTGTCATTATGACTCCATATTTTCAGATAGGGAAACAGAAATTAATTTGCCCAAGGCAATACAATTTATTATGTACTGTAGTCCAAACCTGAGTGTAGGCAATGCGCTCAGAGCCTGGGATCTTAAATAACATACGGTTGCTGTCTTCCCCAGATGTAGAAAATAGAAATAGAAATAGAAGCGACAAACATAAGGTGTCCAGTCTGACTTGGTAACTTGGGTTAGTTTTTCAGTTCTACCAGCTCTCCAACACTCAGCAAGAAAACATTTCTCAAAAGGAAGAAAGGCTGGGGAATCTCTCCCGACAGCTGCAATCTCTCCAAACTCAGAAAAGGAAGCTTGCAGAGACTCTGCATCACGTGGCTGAAAAACTCTGTCGTGAACTCTATAACAAAACTGGAGGTGAGTCCTGATCATTGAGCTCCCCTCTGCCCCCAGGATATCTGTCCGTATAGGGCTGATTCTCCCATCAATGTACCTGGGAACCATGTATTATTCAACTAGTTGTCTGGCAAACTTAATAAAGAGTTTGGACATCCAGATCATCCCCAGTTATTGGGATCATGTAGTTCAGCTGTGTCTGTGTTACAGAACGTGAAGGGATTCAGCAAATTCAGACATTTAGAATAATAAATACAATTAACTTCAATTAATCAAAATAACACTACAAGTAAATAAAATACAGGTTTTTTCTCAACTGACCTTGGCACATAAATACCTAAGAGTAGGATACATTTCATAATATATTAACAAATTCTTCCTCATTAAGAAGTTAATGAACTCATAACTATAGTTCCTGGATTTTAAGAATCATATAGGAATCGAGTTAAAAAGACAGATAAATGGAATCAAGCTCTAGTTATTTTAATGTAGTATGAGTTGTCTGGGTACCAAAAATCTGCATTTTATTAAGGACCACCTATGATGACAATGCCAATGTTGGATGAACTGTGCTTTGGTAAATACTACTGGACAAGCCCAGAAGCATCACCTTAGTTCTTTGTCTTCTTTTTCTTCTATCCTTCTGGGTTTCATAAACCCAGCTCTATTCAAGTCTGTCTTCTTTTCTGTTCCCCTTATTATGCGTGCATAGGAAGCCAGATACATTTCCAAGTCCCCGATTTGTCTTGTGGGGACTCTACAGTAAGATGAGTCTTCCCCACACAGACTGGTTTCCACACTAACCAGACAGCCTAATTTCATGGTACCCAGTAAATAACATCAACACGCACACTTCCACTTCTCTAAGTGATTCTTTCCTACACGACTAATGATCTCACTGGTCATAATTTTATTTATTTTCTTTATTCTTCTTTAACTTTATTGAAGAATAATTGACAAATATAATTATATATATTTAAAGTATACTACATGATGAGTTGATATACACATACATTATGCAGTGATTATCAAGATCAAGATAATTAACACACCTACCAGATTATTCATGGCATTAAGAGATATTGTAAGGGGTTTGGCTTCTATTTTGAGCAAAAGAAAGATTCATTTCAGGACCCCGAGCAGGAGAAGTACATGTCTGACATGAGTTTTTAAAGGCTTATTCTACAAATACATTGAAAATAGACCGGGAGAGGGTAGGAAGGATAGAAACAGAGAAATCACATAAGAGATGACTATTGCAATAATCCAGGAAAGAGGGCATGGTTCCTCAAGCTAGGATATTATTGGTGGAGATGAATACATGATGGAATAAAGTGGGGTGTGAGGGGTACGAGGGAGGTAAAGGAGTCAAAGATAACTCCAGAGTTCTGGGGCAAAGCAGAAATGGGGAAGAATTCTGTGACCCTGAGGGGGGAAGTTAGGAACCAGGGATGCTGTTTTGAGCATGTTGACTTTGAAATATCCCTTAGATATGTGTGGTGATATGAGTAGGCAGTTTGATATATAAGGAAAAAGGTCTGGGCCAGAGATATAACCCGACTTTCAAAGCAAATCTCCCAAATTATTGATTTATTTAAAACCTCATTTTACCTTATGAAATATTTTGGACAGTCAGAAAAATACAAACAATAATGTAACATCCATCTGTGTGTTGACCACTCAGATTTTCACATGTTAACATTTTGACACTGGATTGCTTTTAAAATAAAGACATTTTTGTGAAATCATTGAGCTCCCATCTCACCATACACCGACAAGGGATGTGGATACAGGTGTCCAACTCTCAAAGGCCCAAGGCCATGTATCCACATAGGTGATAAGACCATGGTTCTCAGGGCCTAGTTCCTGTATTTACAATCACGATCCACTCAGTCCATCTCACCCTTGACTTGTGCACTTATTTCTCTGACTTTGATGACCATTTCAATTTCTGACACATGGAGGTTTACCATTTTAACCCATGCTTGGCTTAGTATTGTATTTATGTAATTTTTTTCTAAAATTTTATTCACTTATGCTTTGAATGAAACAATAACCCAGGGCTTCTCTGGTGGCGCAGTGGTTGAGAGTCCGCCTGCTGTTGCAGGGGACACGGGTTCGTGCCCCGGTCCGGGAAGATCCCACGTGCCGCGGAGCGGCTGGGCCTGTTAGCCATGGCCACTGAGCCTGTGCGTCCGGAGCCTGTGTTCCGCAATGGGAGAGGCCACAACAGTGAGAGGCCGGCGTACCGCCAAAAAAAAAAAAAAAAAAAAGAAAAAAGAAAAAAATCCAGATCTTATTGATATATATTTCATTAAAAAATCCTTTTACTACTATATAAGTGGATTTTGAGGAAGAAAATTATAGAAACTTCAATGGTTTCCCAAATCCAATGCATATTGAGTTTTTGAACAGATGAAAAGTTCTTTATGAAATTGAATATCCTCTCTGTATGCTGAATTACACGGGGCAAGGAACACTGAAGTTCCAATCATTCATTACTAGATTCCATTGTCCATAAAAGCAGGTAGTGTCTATTTTAATTCCCATTGTATACCCAATTATAATTCCTGGCATATAGTGGGTGTTCAGTAAACATTTGTAATTATCATTGGGCAATTAAATATCTAAGAGCTAGGGAATCAATTCTTTCTTGCGTCATCAAATATTATGTAATTTCAAGAGAATAAAAACAACAGACCTGGGTAGAAAATAACATTAAATTTGGTTTCTTTTCAAGAACACAGGTGCAGCCCTTGCCCAGAAAAATGGAAGTGGCATGGGGACAAATGCTACCAGTTCTATAAAGAAAGCAAAAGTTGGCAAGGTTGTGAATATTTCTGCATTGCTGAGAACTCGACCATGCTGAAGATTAATACACAGGGAGTACTGGTAAGGTCCTGAGGCTTGGTCAGTGTTTGAAGTACTCTCAGAAAGAAATCTTTAAAAGATTCTAAGGAGTCAAAGCCCACAGACTCTCTATTTATTGCAGTCAAGGCCTAAGTCTTATTCCTATTGCTTTGAATGATCCCCTGAGGTCATCATTTGTGGAATGATCTCCACAAGTATCCACCCCTTAGAAACAAGACCTTCAAGTTCCCCATCAGTCAGGAATCAAATGAAGAAGGTCTTAATTTCTTAACCTCTTTTAGTTTGGGTAAGAAAGGAACAATATTGATGCCACTTCAGAGACATGAAAATAGCACTTCCTGTCTTTCCATGTGAAAGTGACAAAACTTTTGATTGAAAAACATTGAATTAAATCATTGCCATAATCTGCAAATAAATATCTAGCCTTCCAGAAGTTTACACCCTAACATAGACTGGTCAAGGCAAATATGAAAATGAAATTGGCATATATTAAGCAAGTACATGCAATTAAAGTTCACTATTAAAATGGCGTAATTGTTCCCTTTTCTCTTACATTTATTATTGCCTTTGGATTGTTTTTTTTAAACATCTTTATTGGAGTATAATTGCTTTACAGTGGTATGTTAGTTTCTGCTTTATAACAAAGTGAATCAGCTATACATATACATATATGCCCATATCTCCTCCATCTTGGGTCTCCTTCCCACCGTCCCTTTCCCACCCCTCTAGGTGGTCACAAAGCACCAGCTGATCTCCCTGTGCTATGCAGCTGCTTCCCACTAGCTATCCACTTTCCACTTGGTAGTATATAAGTCCATGCCACTCTCTCACTTCGTCCCAGTTTACCTTTCCCCTTCCCTGTGTCCTCAAGTCCATTCTCTACATCTGCGTCTTTATTCCTGTCCTGCCCCTAGGTTCTTCAGAACCTTTTTTTTTTTTAGATTTCATATATATGTGTTAGCATATGATATTTGTTTTTCTTTCTGACTTACTTCACTCTGTAGGATAGACTCTAGGTCCATCCACCTCACTACAAATAGTTCAATTTCGTTTCTTTTTATGGCTGAGTAATATTCCATTGTATATATGTGCCACATCTTCTTTATCCATTCATCTGTCGATGGACAGTTAGGTTGCTTCCATGTCCTGGCTATTGTAAATAGTGCTGCAATGAACGCTGTGGTACATGAGTCTTTTTGAATTATGGTTTTCTCAGGGTATATGTCCAGTAGTGGTATTGCTGGGTCATATGGTAGTTCTAATTTTAGTTTTCTAAGGAACCTCCATACTGTTCTCCATAGAGGCTGCATCTATAGCTTTTGGATTTAATTCCTCAAGCGGTATGACCATTATTTATTTATCATTGTTTTAGCAGAGGTTTTGGCACAGAGTAGTTTATCAACAGAGTTATTTAATTGAAATTAATACACTGCTAACTGTGCAAACTCTTAACATCTTTCTAGTTACATCTTAATTCCTATCCACTTCCTGAAATCTGTGATGAATGAAACTCTGCAATCTCTCTCAAATCTCTAAGATAATCTTTTTCATCCTTTCTTTTTTTTTAACATCTTTATTGGAGTATAATTGCTTTTCTGTGCTGTGTTAGTTCCTACTTTATGACAAAGTGAATCAGCTATACATATACATATATTCCCATATCATCTCCCTCTTGTGTCTCCCTCCCACCCTCCCTATCCCACCCCTCTAGGTGGCTCTTGATGGCTCAATTTTGGCAGAAAAAGAGGCGATTTATTTGACTAAGCCAATGTATTCCAGCATAAAACCTCCTAATTTTTTTTATTCTCTGTTTCCTCCACCTCCAGCACAAACCGAGGATTCAGATATACCACTGAAGTATACTAGTTGCAGTGGTTAGAAGTATTATTATGAAAGTTACATAGTAATTTTATCTTATGCACTTCATGTATTTGCATATATTTAAGTCACTTTCATATGATTTATTTATAGAACTTTTAATGTGAAGGGGCCACCATTCAGCTGGAAACAATATTTTCAACTACAGTTTCTTTGATATGCCTATACTGTAACTATCGCTTAGTGATAGTTTCATTTATATTTGCAGTAATCTTTTATTGAACCAATATGTACCATTAATTATCCGAGGGATTGAGGATGTGAAAGTGAATAAAACAAAGTATACGTCCTTAAGGAACTCATAGTATCGTGGAAAAAGAAGGTATAACAATGGATAATGATAAAAGATTTAGTTAATTTCTGTGTTAAAGAGTGAGATGATATAGAAGGAAATAAATAACGTTAAACATTTTTCAAAATGGATAGTACAAAAGGAATTACATATATGTAAATACACAAGAATGTATATGCGTATATATGAAACATTTCTCTGTTTTCCCTTGTTAGTCTGAGACATAAATCAGCCTTATAAACTTTTCTTTTACCCCGCTTTGCATTAAAGTATATTCATTATTCTTTTCTCATTCCTGGTCAGGCCTTTTCACATGTATTCATGAAGATTACTTCCCATTCCTGCACTTTTCCTTCCAGATTCTTCCAGTTTCCAGAATCACTCCACATCTCTACATCCCGTATTTTTTATATCAATCTTGTTTAATCTTGTGACTTGAAAATAATGGGTCATTTATAAATCTTGGTTGATGTGATTCTTGGTTTTGGAACATCAGCATATAGTCTATGCTTATTAAGACAAAATAATTCTTTAACTTGGACAAATTAACTGACCTCAGCATGGACACTATTTTTCTTGAATGTACTATCATCTATGTGGGCAAGACTCATGTGTTGTTCTCATATTAAAAGTGAAGGCCAGCCCTACACATCTCTGTATGTATGTAACAATTCTAAAGCTAAAGGTTTTCTTGTGTGCCTTTCACAGGAGTTTGCCATGCCTCAGAGCTACTCTGAGTTTTTCTACTCTTATTGGACAGGGCTATCCCGCAACGGCAATGGCAAGGCCTGGCTGTGGATGGACGGAGCCCCTTACTCCCATGAACTGTAAGCCTTCAGCACATTTCATGGGAAAGGCATTTAATAGAGAGCTTTTGCCTGAGTGACAAATATAAACAAAACTATCACTGTGTTTGTAGGAGGACTTCCAAAGGTGTATAAAACATAGTACTTACTCTCAGAATGGCTCATAAACCAGTGAGAGAGACAGACTGGGATTCTCTGAGAGAGAGGGAGAGAGAGGGAGGGAGAGAGAGGGCTCTGTTATGGGTGAAGAAACTGAAGCCCAGGTTGTAATGGGTGACCTGCCTAAGGTCGCACAACTCTACAACTTGTCAATACCCAGAGACAGTATAAGACCTCAGATTTCTTGGCTTTCTGTGCAGTGAAATGGGGAGCACATCTTTCAAAATACAGTCTCTGAGAAGAGATTTACTCACAATATAAACAGTCATAGTATCAAAAATTAGTTTTACTTATATGAGCATAGATAGGAATGTGTATGGTATATTGTTTGAGATCGGTAAACGTAATATCTATATCAAAATATATTACAGTTTAAAGCCTTGTTTGAGCAGACACCTCTCTATACACCTATATAGGATTTATTTTTCCAGGAGATAGTACATATTCAATGTGATTATTTTTTACAGTTAAATAAACTGAGTCACAGAGAAGGTAGATAATTTTTCAGATGGCAGTAAAATCGAATGATAAATTGGATTATAACGTGTATTTTAATTTTAGTTAGAAATAGTTTTTGTCGTTTTGGGTGACCTGATGCTTCTAAGAATGCGTATGGAACCTGAGGGGCTGAGAGCAAAGAGTCTGGTGACCCCATCTTTCCAGTAAACTCATTATGGGTGTCTATTCTATAATTTTATCAAGCTTAGGACACTCCCTGTGTACTTTTGTATTTTAGAAGTAAACTATGATAAAATGAACTTTTTTTTTTCTTTTTTGAGGTTTGAGATTATAATAGATTTTACCAGCCTAAGAAGTCGGGACTGTGTGACCATCCTCAATGGAAAGGCTTTCTCCAAGGACTGCAAGGAGTTGAGGCGATGCGCATGTGAAAGAGCTGCGGCCACGGTAAAGCTGCAGAGGCTCCATGAGCCTCTCTGAGCCGGACATGGAGGCCAATGGTTCTCCAGCTACAACTGCAACTGCAGGCTCCCTTCAGAGAAGTGGAAGATTTCTGCTCTGCAGAGCAAAAGTCAAGCTCTTGATGTGCGCCTGGCCTAGTGTGGTTTCCGTTCCTTTTCCTTCCATTTAATCCCTGTTTATACCTTCCAGGTACTGAAGATTTGATAATAATAAATGTAAATAATGGAAAGTGTTGGTGGTTTTAGAATGGACTTGTGATTTGGGGGAAAATTCCAATGTAAAGATGCTCTTCAAACTGTGAGAACAATCAGTGTTGTGGTTGTGTGTGCCTTATTGAGAGTCTGTGGGGACTCTACAAGAGGACTGATTATTTCATTATTTGAGAAAAATAAGAAGTCTTGGAGAGGCATGCTGTCTTCAAGAGGATGGTTTTAACATTTAAAATTTTAAATCTTTTGAGGCACGTTTATAACATCAGTGTGTGGCTAAAGATGAGTCAACCGAATTGTGACAGGGTGAGTGATCCAATCAGGTCATGGCAGGTGAAAGAGACCGTGTGACATCTGCATACACAGCTGGCTTCTGTGCAGGTGCCCCTAGCTCAGGACAATATGCATGCACATGACAGAAATCATTGCCAATAACACCATCACAACCACTGACTTCATCGACTTAGAGATAAATCAATTTTAGGGGTTTAACACTAGAAAGGATAATCTATTATCATTCTTTGTTTTTCAACAGTGGAAACTGGGATGCTTCAGTTGTATTTTCAGTAAACATCTATCTCATGGTGAAATGACAGTGAATTAGCGAATATATGATAAAGGGGAGATGATTGTATTTATTCCTGTAAGACTGTGTCACTTATCAATCGTTGCTTGTAGATTTCTTCCTTATGAATGTTCCCTTCAATTTTCTGTTAATTAGTTAGGAAATTTCTTCAGCATTGAACAAATTTTGCATCGATTTATTGTGTCCTGCAAAAAGAACTGCATTTGTGGCCATAAAATGAAGTTTTAGATCCCGTATTGTAATTTATTATCTGGCAAATCCCTTTACTTCACAAAACTTATTTCATCAAGTATAAAGTAGACATATTTACAGTTTCCTCAGGGTGTTATTGTTGGCTGAAATGAGGTACATGTGGAATTAGTTTCATAATCTACATTGCAATGTAAAATGTAAGGGATATTAAAAATATGTAGAAAAGCAGAGGAGGGATTTCGTTTTTAAAAGTAGGGAAGCGAAAGCAAGCATAAACAACCTTCTTCAGAGACCTATATTCGTGAACAAATTATAGAGAGGCCCCTACACTGGGGGCCTGTGGATATTACTAAATATTTTCCATGATGGGTGCAGATATTTAATGAACATGGTTGATATAATAAGCACATAACGAGAGACATGGATTAGACCGTTAGTTAAGCAATTAAGTGTTATTTAAGCCTTGTTACTGCAGAAAGAAAATATGGTTAATCTGAGAAAGTCAAATGATTTTGTGAACTAAGTAAAATTGAGGTGGCACACATTCAGTTTTGATCCCTGGCATCTTACATGACTGCAGACTAGTTCAGGGCTGGATGACGGGTGTCTCTTCACATGTCATTGCTTTAACAAGTCTAGCTGCCTAGTTAGTGGGTGATGGTTAGTGTTTTCTCTCCAGATCTGCAGCCTAAGGGAAAGTGTCACTTTAGATGGTGAGGAAGGAAAAATAACAGCATGTATCTGACGTTTGTTATTCTTGAGCTGATTCCTCTCCATCTTTGCCCTCAGCCTCCTCATCTACCTAATAAAATCCACAGTACTGATCACGACATGAGCAAATATTTCAGAAGAACAGAAAGGAGTATGGCACAGCATTCACTCCACACTTTTTTTTTTAATTTTAAGAATAAGCAATAATCATAATATGACTTTCTGAGAACAATTTTCTGTTGAGAATCAGACAGGGTAGCACCCCGTGAATGGATTTTCCAACGTGAGAAAACTTTTTTTCTTCTAGGCTCTTGTGTGTTTAGGTAATTCTGAAGAAATTGGGGGGAAATGTTAAATGAGGAACATGGGCCTTTCCTGGTAGATCCGAGTTCCCCAGGGCACACAATGAGCTATTTCTTTTCCTGAGGATATTGAACCAGCTCTTAAAATTTATCAACAGGAAACAGGTCAGGGGCCTTGTAACAGCAGGAAATGTGAGAAGTGTGCTGGGAGCTTTTACTTTAGAGATAGTAGCAGATTGTGAAATAGTAGAAAGGTCTAGAAGGTTGTCTCAGGATTGCCCTCAATATCTGGGAGTCAAATACTTTCTAATGGAATTCTTGCAGTTTTCAAAGAATACAAAAAGCTGCATAATCTGATTTCAAGTGTACATAACTTCTTTTATTCATTGTATGAATAGATTTTTAGAATCTAATGATACTTATTATTATTCTATCAATATTACCAAAGTTTTTCTTTTCATACATTTAATGTCCTTTGGATAGAGCATGTTAAAAAAGCCTCCTTACATTTATAGGACAGGGTTTTATTTTTCCTTTCCTTTCTCTTTTTAAAAATGAATCTGGAACTCAGTGAGATGGATCAGATACCCAGTTCATTATTGGTGGGAATATGAAACTGATTATCCCAGTGTTAAGGTCCAGTCTTTTACCACTGTGTTGAAGAAGGCCTTGCTTTTCTGGGCCAAAAGCAAACTGCAAGGAAAAATCTTCCACCCATACCATCTGTGTGGAAAGCAGTATTACCACTGAGGAAATCTGTAGAGACTTATGCCAGCTGCTCTGTAGATAAAACTCGGACTTGTAAATACTGCATCACATGCTGGCGGATGACGTCAGCTGTAGGATGTTTGCCTCTGGCTTCATTGTACTTCTCCTACAAAGAGTTATTAAATGCTTCCTATCCTTTCTCTAAACACAGCTCCATGACAATACTTTGAAGAATCTTGAAGACAAACAGTCTTTGCTACTAAAATTTGCTATTATTTTCCCTTTATTCCAGGTTATTAGATTGAGCTGCCAGCTGTAAAAACCGGAGCGGACAACTTATACTGTGTTTTCTTTGCTATTTTCCTTTTCTAGGTTCAGCAGAAAACTAGAGAATGACCCCTTTTATTGAAATTCCCACCATTTAAACTCCAAGTCAAGGGTAAATAAAGAAACAAACACAAAAACATACCCTTCCCATCCCTAAAGGAATGTCTCCTTCAGGGGTCATCTTTTACAATAGACTTCCAGGCTCACTTAAATGATTTCTTACTTCCTCAGTGAATTAGGTTTTATTTCACCTTATTTATTTAAGGTGTCTTTTTTATGAGGAGAGAAAGATGAGGATCTACTGTATCTCAGCTACTCCTTGTGAGAAATGAAAGAGTAAGTAAAATTATATTGAATTTAACATATATTTGATGAGAATCTGCTGAATGGTAAGGTGTTGTTCTAGGGATGGTAGGTAAGTGGTAGAAAAGTAATGTAATAATAATTAGTGAAATTTTCCTTTCTGTAAGTCATAAGACACTTTCACATCCATTGTCTGGGGGGAACAAGCTAGTCCATGCTTCAAGGAGTCCGCAGACCTAGGACAGAGATTGTCTATAGATTTATTGGCTTTAAGACAGATATTCTCTCCAGATACTTGGGGACAATTTACCCATAAACTTTATCTTCTCAATATTCTTAGAACATGAGCAGTAAAGGGGTCATTTTTATCTGGAATACAGAAATGAGGTTGATGCCTAGAGATGACTGATGCTCCAGGTAACAAGAGCAAGAACAGATAGAGTTCTCAGCCAGTTTACATATATTAATAATTTAGTTCTCAAACAATATTTTGAAGCAAGTTCTCTTACTGTTTTTCAAGGAGGACATTGAGGCACAGAGAGATGTAGTTAAAAGTGCTGGAGTATTAACCTTAAGGATCCAGATCATGAGTCTTTTGATTTGCGAGTGGTGGGGATGGTCAGTGAGAGGCGGGAAGGAAGCTCGCAGCTCTTTACTGGAGACACGCTGATACTGGCAGCCTGACTATTCCTTCCACTTACGTGTAGCTCTGCCTGTTCCTCTCTCCAGCAGAATTCTGCAGTCCTAAAAATGGTATTGTCTTAAGGCAGCAGATAGCAGCCTGTCTTCCTTCCAATTTGAAAATCCGTGTCTCTGTCCTCCCATCTTACTGGTCCAATAACATAATGGCTGGAAACCCAGCAAATGCACAGAAAGATCTGGCAAACAGTGAGTTTAAAAGATCATATTTATTCATTTATTAAAAAGAGTATCCGTCAGCTAAAACTGCATCATCTCCCCGGTGACTTATAGATTTTTCTGTGGAGTTCACAGTCACTCTAAATGAAAAAGAGAGAGAGAGGAAGAGAAAAATGACAAATAGAAACGATTTTTCTTCAGCTTGTTTTCCACTCTTTAGGGTTTTGTCCTCTGTTGCTCTAAACCAATTTTATTCTTGGTAATTAATTTGAACAAGGTCAAAGGAACATCTGGAAAATGTTGAGGAATATTACCAAGTGTAAATGCAAGATAGGTTTTGGGTCTCAGATAGCTGGTTTCACAACCCTTGCACTGGTTTACTTCTGCGCTGGCTGTTAAACTCATTAGTACAGGTTTTCCAACGATCTGTTGCAGGTATTACCGTAATGGAGCAATCACTTCAAGCAAAATTTCTTTCAGGTAGAAGATCTTAATGCGTATTTCTCACAGATGAAATATTTCCAAATGCTGCAGTTAGCGGAAGAAAGGCTGTTGTTTCTGAGGTATCCACAGACCTGGTTAGTTGATTGGGGTCCCTGTATTGGTGACCTGGAGACGCAAGTCAGTGTATCTGAGGTTAGGTGTTGGGCTTACGGGAATGTCCTCTGGGCAATAAAATGAGAGATGCACAGCTTTTCTTTTTGTTTTAATCTGTCACCCTTGCGGTAGTTTTGCCTTTCTTCTTCAATAACAGAACAATTTTCTCTCAATAAAGAATGTAAATATTACTTCAACAAGCAGCATTTAAAAAAAAATCTTGAATACAAAAGGATAGGCTCTAATTTGGAATCTTTTTTCTGATTCTTAATTCTCAAAATATGAAGGCACTGCTGACCCGCGTCCCCAGTTCTTTCTGAAAGCTCACTATGGAAATTGCCTAATAATTACTATCGTCTCTTGCCCTTAGCACTCTAGCCTTTAAATGATAGAAAGGAAATGTACTTGATAATCACATAATATTGTTCATTCAGACTCAAATGTTGATGTGAATGTGCTACAGTGTAATGGCAGTGGGGCTGAGACAGAGAAAATTTGGAAGGCATGTAGCCATTCTTAAATTATCTTGTCTTTGATTCCAATCAGAAGCCTGTGAAATTATCATGCTGGTTATGTCTTCTGGAGGAAATGTAAGGTATAAAATAAAATGAACTTTTGATTTCCCTCCTGTGTCTAATTCTTCTTGGAATGTTTCCCTCAGAGACTTACAGATCAGGGGAAGGAGAGGAGCCGTCTTGCCAAAGCCAAGGTTGGCTGGACCCATCCTGAGACAGTCCTACCCAGTAATCATAGTTTCTTTTGATCTCTCTCAGGCTGCCAGTGATAAAGTCCTATAAGAAACAAGACTTGAACAGTGAACCGAGGAGGGGGGCGTACTACCAGAAAAACCCCAATAAATTACCATGAAATATAAAGTGTGGTATTTTGTTTCCACAGAAGTAAGTAGAATTTGAGAGCTGGAAAAAGAGAGAGAGAGAGAGGATTTTTAAAAGAAAGGATACCTTTTTCCCTATTGCTAAATGATCAACGTGGTGTTAAGGACTATGGAAAAATTAGGTATCTGGTATCAAAATAGTTTTAACAGATTCAGAATTTGGCATATAGTATATGACTTTCCCAGGATATTTCAGTGTGAGAAATAGTTTAGAAGATTCCAGAAGCAACTTAACTGTAGGCATATTTCGTGAGAAATATGTCACTAAATTTGCACAGAAAAAATAGGGTGAACCCATAATTGTAATAAGTTAGTCCAAGTTGCCTTGGTTTATTACATAGCCTTAACAAATTGTTATACTATTACTCTTGCAAAAATGAACTTTGACTAGTTACTGAATATAGTAGGCATACATTTTTAATAAGTTCAGAAATGTGTAACTATATCTTCTACTTTGCACATAATTTATGGGTAGAATGATTTCAGGGAAACATCTTACTGTTTACTCATTAAGATGTTAGTAAACTAGATTTAAGGTCAATTAAACTTCTCATTTAGCAAATGCTTATTTTCATAAATCTCTCCATTTCATGACATCACCTCACTTTTTATACTTCTACTTTTCTTGATAATTACAAAATTGTTATAGCTTATTATACTTCCCTACAGCATTGAAAATAAGACATTTAAAACATACATACACTTATAATGTATGTATATCTTGGAGTGGGTTACCATGTTACAAAATGGTATTTCTCTTACTCTTTCCCCTTTTTGATTAACAAAGGACATAGAAATAACATATTCTCCTTGATTTTTGAATAACCATCTCGTTTTTTGTTTCTCCAGTTAAAAGGAAAATAAGCCATACTAATTCTTACTTTGTGTGTTAAACCTTTTTTTCAACCAATCTACCATTGTTATAGAGTATCAAGGAATTCTGTCTTATGAGAACCAGTCTTTTCTTTTAATGGGTAATATGGTATTTTCAGAATGATGTGGAACCATAAAACAGTGTTTACCATTTCTTCTTTGCTGTCTATTTGTAGAAGCTTAGATCCCTCCTTCAAACAATACTCTCCACTGGTGCGCCAAATTTTCCAGATTTCAGAGACATGGTAACAACTTTCTCCATTGCGAATCCAGTTGTCTGGACAAGGGCTGCAGTTATGGGCTTCAAATATAAACATTTTATTAAAGTTATTGTAAAAAGATTAGTAGCATATCTTCTCAAGAGAACCCTTGTGTCACTCCCAGTAAAGCTGGACTCTTTAACCCAATGGTTCATATGATGCAGTACTTACCAATTTCAGCTGCTTTGAGGCTGAATACAGTAAGATTTATACAATTATTTCCAAGTGCAGTAGGTCTCTAAGAATTAGTTTAGGATAAAATTAACTTGAGAATATCTATTCCCAAGTTGTTCCTCCTCTATAATAATTGATCTGATTATTCTATTTTTAGAAATCTTTCCTCCTTTTAACTTTACATCATTTATAATCTTCATTTGTTTGCTTATTGTTTCATGTCTTTTAATCTTATTGGCCCAATTTAATTGGGAATGTACCAAGCATAATAATAAGTACATTCCCAATTAATTAGGTGAGTAGCATCATAAGCCTCAAGTTGATGTTTAAATTCTGGGAGTTAAACATGAAAAATTTTCGCACAGAACGGAGAGAACAAACAATTCACCTTGAGGAATGATTTTAAAACTTGTGGGTGAGGAAAAGTGAATAAAAACACAAGTGACCAATATGTTTATTTTAGGACTTTGATATAACTAAGAAGTAAGACACAGTGTTTAACCAGTTTTACAGAACCTGTGTTAAGAAAGAATGTATTCACAAAAGAAGGATGCTCAAATGTATAAAAGGGGAACCAAAGAGCAGGAATTTAACCAAGTGTTTCTGGCACAGTTTCCCCCCCCCCCGCTTTTCTCCCTTTTTTTTTTTTTTCGGTACGCGGGCCTCTCACTGTTGTGGCCTCTCCCGTTGCGGAGCACAGGCTCCGGACGCGCAGGCTCAGCGGCCATGGCTCACGGGCTCACATGGGATCTTCCCGGACCGGGGCACGAACCTGTGTCCCCTGCATCGGCAGGCGGACTCTCAACCACTGCGCCACCAGGGAAGCCCAATTCTCTAAATTTTATGTATTAGTATTATTAAACACTAGTTAAGTAACCATAGAGTACTTGACACACTATTAACAAGTAGAAATAGACAGGTTTAAAATGCTTGTAAGGGATGAAATAGATAAAACCAAAGTCACTTAATAGAATTTTTAAAAATGAGCTGAACCCTGCATTGTTAAAATTTTTGTAAGTACCCTGATTTTCAAAATGAATTTTCTGCTTCAAGAGATATCTAAATTTGAATCTAAAGCAAGATCTAAACTAAATAAATTGAGGCATTTGGAGCTCTAATTAAAGTTACATGTAAATTTGAATGATTGGATAAAACATAATATGTTGCTTTTTTTGTTGTTTAATCTTACCTACTAATCTCACACATTCCATTTTGACATTTGACTGTATATTTTCCTTATCTGTATTTCTTGGAACCTCAGTATTTTCCACATACTATTGAGATATATATATATATATATATATATATATATATATATATATGTATATATATGAGATTGAACTGAAGAGTAGATCAAAAGTATGTCTCTCCTATTACAAAATCCTGACTATAATTTTACAAACAATAAAATGTATGTCACTGGTTTTTTTTTTGTTGTTGTTGTTGTTTTGAGGAATTGGTGTATACATGTGTATCCACGCAGTGGAAACTGATTTTGTATCAATTACCTGAACTGAAAGACTTCTGCATCAACATTTGGCAATATTTCATCTGCAGGCCATGGTTCCTCTTCCATTGTGTGAAATTGAGCAGTACTCTGTCCTGTTGGAGGAGTTTTTCTTGCTGCTTCATTGCAGTAGTGGACACCTGGAACACTTCAAACAATAACAACCATTCCTGATAAAATACTGACATATAACAAAGTAAACCTTCCACATAGACTAAAGAGAACTACACATTGCTGATTATATTTGTGATGAAAACCTACAAAGAATGCACAGCAAAAAGGCTCTTTGCCACTCCTGTTTCCTTATTCACCCAATTTCAGTCTCCCAAAGTAGTCAGGTTTGCCCATTTCTTTTTTATTCTTCCAGAGATATTTTGAACTTTGCATGCAAATGAATATAAAACCCCCTCCTTCCCCTTTACACAAATGGTAACGATCTTTTTACATGGTTTTTCACTTTTTATTTTAACACTTAAAATATATTTTGGACATAATACTGTGTTAGTACATAAAGAGCTTTTTCATTCTTTTGTTATATAGCATTCTACTGGATGGATATGTCATGATTTATTTTAATAATTCTCTATTTTAGACTATTTGTAATCTTTTGATATTACTGAAGTACTGTAATAAAGAACCTTAGTTATACATAATTTCACACATGTGTAAGTATATTTGTAAGATATGTTGATGGGTCAAAGTTTTGTGCATTTAAATTGTATTAGATATTTCCAAATTACCTTCCATGTGTGCTGATGCAAATTGTATAGGAAAAACTCAGTTTTTCCTTCTATAGGCCTTTCTCCTGTGAATCACCTTGACTTTTCTGACACTTCTGGTCACCAAATGTATGGTTTCCCCACCACCACCACCCTCGCCCTCTCCACAACACCAGCTCAGTGTCCTATAATTTAATTCTATCTGACACTATCTTCTTGGAGAAAGTAACAATCCCACAGGTCAAGGGCTCAGTCCCAAAGATTGCTCTCCCCTTCAGATGCCAATGCAAGTAGTAGGTCCCCAGGTTTCCACAACTGCTGTTTGATTTGGCTACAAATTGGAGGTTCCCATGACTCCCTCCTGGGTTCAATAAATTTGCTAAGGCAGCTCACTGATAGGGAAGTGAGTTACCAGTTTTTTAAAGGGTATGATAAAGGATACAGATGAACAACCAGGTCAAGAGATACATTGGGAGAGGTCTGGGAGGGTCCCGAGCTCAAGAGCTTCTGTCCCCATGGAGTTGGAGTTGGATGTGTCACTCTCCCAGTGTGGATGTGTTTACGAACCTGGAAGTTCTCTGATTCCACACTATTGGGATTTTATGGAGGCTTCCTCACATAGGCATGATCAATTGTTTTTCTTTTTCTTTTTTATAAATTTATTTATTTTATTTATTTATTCTTGGCTGCATTGGGTCTTCGTTGCTGCGCGCGGGCTTCCTCTAGGTGCGGCGAGCGGGGGCTACTCTTCGTTGTGGTGCGCAGGCTTCTCATTGCGGTGGCTTCTCTTGTTGCGGAGCGCGGGCTCTAGGCACGCGGGCTTCAGTAGTTGTGGCTCACGGGCTCTAGAGTACAGGCTCAGTAGTTGTGGCGCACGGGCTTAGTTGCTCCGTGGCACGTGGGATCTTCCCAGACCAGGGCTCGAACCCATGTGCCCTGCATTGGCAGGCAGATTCTTAAGCACTGCGCCACCAGGGAAGTCCCATGAATGATCAATTGTTAATGCCATTTCCAGCCCCTCTCCCGCCTCTGGAGGATGAGGGGTGGGCTGATAATTCCAAGCTTCTAATCACGGCTTGGTCTCGCTGGTGACCAGCCCCCATCCAGGAGCTCATCCACACTCACCTCATCGGAACAAAAGATGTTCCTAGTGCTCTTATCACTTAGGAATTTACAAGCGTTTCAGGAGCCCTGTGTCAGGGACCTGGTCAAAGACAATTATTAGAACGAGAGATGTTCCCTGTGCTCTTGTCACAGCAGAGTAGAGGGGAGAGACACTAATGTATATCTTCTATTATCTCATACAAATGTTCTCTCAATTTCATTTGAATTTGCATGTATCTTTTTATGTTTGATGTTGAAACTCTTTTCACATATGTATAAATAAAGGTCAGTTGTATTTTCTTTTCAATGAAATGTATAATTATATCCTTTGTAATTGTTTTCATTGGGTTTCTGGTCTTATATATGTGGTCCTTATTGTGCCGTGAGAATTAATTCGGGCTGGCCTGGAATCAGCCTGAGCAGGGTTTTTTAAATTCCTACAGGACACTGATCTCCGGACAAGGCATGAAACATACAAATTAATAGTGTAGCTTTGTTATCATGGGTATGAGGATTTGGGGGGCCAGATTATACTATCTTGTCAGCATTGTTCATTGATGACATACGATTGACGATTTGTCCCTGGTTACAAAGAGACCCTGAGAAGGCTCTGCTGTTGAGGCTAGTTACCTCTCAGGAATATGTCAGGTGGTCAGCAAGACATAAATTCCCAAGCAATACTTCATTTTGGGCTCCCAAGTACCAAGGTGTCTTGTGTACACATCGGTGTTTCCTGATCCAAGAGAGAAATTGTGTCGTGAAAGGACACTTACATGGAGAGGAAGAGGTGCCTGTTGGAACCTGGTCTTTCCAGACACTTTTGTAATACACATCCTTCCTTTTATTTTATTTTATTTTATTTTTTTTTGCGGTACGCGGGTCTCTCACTGTTGTGGCCTCTCCCGTTGCGGAGCACAGACTCCGGACACGCAGGCTCAGTGGCCATGGCTCACGGGCCCAGCCGCTCCGTGGCATGTGGGATCTTCCCGGACCGGGGCACGAACCCGTGTCCCCTGCATCAGCAGGCGGACTCTCAACCACTGCGCCACCAGGGAAGCCCCACATCCTTCCTTTAATGCCTTCCTCTGCCCCTCCTCCACCTTCATCTCCACTTCCTCTTTCTCCTCCTTCCTCTTGCTTCTTGGTATCCCATAGTGTGGAGGTATCATTTTTTAATTAAGTGGTCCCTTATCGATAGGCAATTGCATTTTTTTCCATCTTTTTTTTTCTTCCTATTGCTACATGTGCAGGTTTATCAATAGGAAAACTTTCCAGAAGTGGGATTTCTAGACCAAAATTAATTCATTCAGTTTAAGATAACCCAGAGTTTGTTAAGAACAAGATTGTCATGGTTGATCTTAACAGATTTCATAAACTAGACAGAGAAGAAAACAAAAGTATGTGCCCATCAGACAGCAAGATTTTTGAGGACATAAAAATGTACAGTATGATTTTATCAACATCCTTAGTATGTACTATGTGCTTTTTGGCTATATAATAACAGATGATTGGAGATTATAGATTTATTTTTATGTATAAAACAAATTCTACATTCCATTCACTTGACAATATTGTTTCAAGATGTTGCACCTTCAGTTATTTTGCTTTAAATTGAAATTGTTCTCTGTAATTCAAGTTTCTTTCATCTTTTTACCCCAAGTAGTTAATATTTATAAAATAACACTGAAATTTGTTATACAGAATGGATACCTGAACCATATCTTTTGATATTTGCAATGTCAGTTAAATGTGTATTCTTGCAGTTAGAATGGAACTTGGCAATATTTCATTAAGAGTCCCCAGTTTTTACAGGAAAAACTGGATTATTATATGTTAATTGACTTATATGGTAGTTCTCTTCCAACTCTGCAAATCTGCTTCCAGTATTTATGTTTGATAAACAGATATTTAATTGTGAATTTCTTTTAAAAATGGACTAGCATTATATATATAAAAATATATATAGTATATTATATATACTATATGTATTTATATTTATGTGTATTTTAATAAAGTACAGAGGGAGGATAAGGTGAGATAAGGGAAGTTCTGACATTTATGATGGGGTGTGAAATTTTATTTGAGGAGATAGACAAGGTAACAATTACTTCTTGAGAGCCTAGAAATTATTAAAACATTCCTCTCTGAACTGCCAGGAAAACAAGATCATAGCTAACATGAACAAGGTCAAGTTTCCTGTACTTTGTGGAAGCAAACCTTGTACCCTTCTCTTCTTCATTTCAGAACTCCTAATTCTCCTTTGCCAGCTAATTCCTCCTAGACAGAAGAATGATTTGCCAAGGTATACAAAAAATAAGAATTATCCAGACAATAACCTTCATCTCTGTCTTGCTAAGCATATTTCTTAGTGCTAGCATGAGTGATAATAAAGGGTCTTAGTCTTGTTTCTGGAATCTGCAGTTCTGTAATTGTTACATTTTATAAAAAATTCATTTGCTAGATACAGAAACATGTCTCCAGTTTGGACTAAAAAGAATAAAGAAATGTGGTTAAATATTGGCTCAAACAAAGTTCTCACATTTACCTTAAACATACTAACTGGTACCTCAGCAAATATAAAGTGAAAAACTCATCTTAAAATAATTGTATAAGTCAAATTTAGAGCAAATGTATATTAGAAAAGGAAGAGCCTATACTGAAAACTTACAAATTGCAAGCTTTGGCATACTAACATGATTCATAACTTGAATCATGATATAAGCAATTATTTGCATCACTTTCCCCCAACAGACCTATGGTATTAGATTTGAGTTTAAACAACATGCAATTGAACATTAAAAGTTATCATTAGCATCCGAGTGCTTAGAGAGTTATATCAAATAAATGTCCCATAACTTAAATAAGGAAGCCATTATTTTATATCATTGATGTCATTTAGATGTTTCTAATTGATTTGTCTATCCATTTATAAATTATGAAGTTCCAGTTCCACGACATACATACATATAATTGTATATAACACTACATGAAGTATGTAACCTATCTATAGATTATTTTGAAGATATCCTTTTGTACTTACACTTGACACCCAAGAAAATGGAGGTTGCTAATGAGCCTATGCAGAAGATACATAAAATCACCATCACAAGACACCATGTTCCTAAACAAGGAATAGAGACAATGAAATTGAATTAGAGAAAGTAGAGGAAAGAGGTGGGTCAGGATAGGACTACACTGAGTAAACTAAGGAGTTAACATTAGACATTCCTTCTAGAGAATCACCGAGGCCTTGTAACTGTGTGTAACAGGAAAAGGTGAACTCAAACTCTTTGAAATGCAAGTCATAACTTGGAATACACTGGATTTGGAAAAATGCCAAATTGAACAGTTTTAGTAATACACTTCTCTTATCCTTATATAACACCACAAACTTAGTAACTAGTTAGATGTATTATCTTCCAACAATCTTTTACAGATGATGGCAAGCCAGGCAGCAGGCTTTAGTTTTTGAGAGCAAAGAGGCTGTCTCCAATCTCCTCATCTCTTGTCAGTGTCACTTGAGCATGACTGGTTCAAAGGTATTTCCCTTTAAACGTATGATTTTGGATGAGGACAATTTTTTAAGGTAATTTTGCAACTATTCAGGAAGGGAAAGTGAATGTGTGATTTGTTATATTCTTAATGCTAGTTACAGAAAAATGTATAAAATTTATCTTTGGATAATGTCGTAGGCTGGATAACAGCTTTGCCCGAAATGCCTATGTCCTAATCTCTGGAACCAGTAGGTGTTACCTTAGGTGGAAAAGGAGATTTTAAAGGTATAATTAAGTTAAGGATCTTGGGATGGGGAGATTATCCTGTTTTACCTGGGCACTTATAAATGAGATTTAGATTAGAGGGACAGACTGCCATATGATGGAGGAAGCAGAGAGACATTTGGAAATGTGCTACTGTCTTTTGAAGATGGAAAAGGAGCCACAAGCTAAGGAAAGCAAGAAATGCAGCTCTAGAAACTGGAGAAGACAGGGCATGGGTTACCCCCTAGAGCCTCTCTAGGGAAGGTAGCCCCATGACACCTTGGTTTCAGCCCAGCGGAACCCGTTTTGGACTTCTGATCTCTAGAACTGTAAGAAAATAAATTTGTGTTGTATTAAGCCCCTAAATCTGTGGTAATATATTACCTAAACAATAGGAGACTAATACGAATATTAAATTATAAAGACAGAACTGATCCAGGCTGATGAGTGTTTGCCAGTTTTTTCAACCTACGTTTTCTCTTTTACTTCTTAGTATTTATCAGATAATGTGCAGGGTGTTTTTACGTGGGAGCTAAAATTACACAAAATATATGATTTCTTTCACTTATTTTCCAAATCCAGGAATTCTTTGTCTTTCCAGCGAGCAAGCGCGCGCGCGCGAGAGAGAGAGAGAGAGAGAGAGAAAACCAACGTAATACATATTTGTCAAGTCCATTTCTCTTTTCCTTTTTCACTTTTACTTACTCCTCCTCCACTTCATTTCATTTTTAATATTATGCATATTATAATACTATTGCATATTATGCATCACATTATGCATATTATAATACTCTTAGGTGGGTTATCTCAGATTAGAAAAATCACCTTGGGCTCCTCATAGAACAGGAAAAAAGAAAACCCATAAACCACAAGGTCTTGGTCTAAATAAGTAGAACTGATTACCTGAATTTTTGGTGGAAGACAGATGTTTCTGGTAAGGGTTTGGTGTTGGATTATCCCACTGAAGAGAGGTGTATGTTTCTTCCTCCTGCATGCCTGAGGTGCTTTGATAGGTAAGGGGGTCCACATGAGAAGCTGAGACAAATAACTCCTTTTGTAGTCAGGAGCAGATTAATGGAAGAACTGAAATTAGCTACCTTTTCACACCAGTGGGGAAATATGTTTGAGTTTAGGGAATAGAATAGATGCATCTTCATCCAGAAAGTAGAAGTTTATGAAGTTTAAGCCAAAGCATAACTTGGTAAAGAAGGAAGTGAGAAAGAAACTGAACTCAAAACGGCCAATAATAGAATAGGTTATTGCTCTGGTTTCTACAATGTAGCAGATGTTGAAGGTGATAGCACTGGATTACTGTTAAAATGAAAAGGCCAGAAGTGCAGAGAGTGAGCTTACATTTGGTTTAGGATGTGAAGTGTGGGAATGACCTTGATAGCAAAGATACGAGGATAGCTCACATTGGGCCAACCAGTGTGGAAGGAGTTGTAGGTCACTGTACATACTTAAACAAGAAAACTGGGAAGGGATTTCATCCCTCAAATAAATTTACACACTGTATTAGTTGGGGTGATGCAGTTGCTGTGACAAGTAAACCTCAAAATATCAGTCATTTAACACAAAGTTTATTTCTCGCTCACGTAACATTTTGGCTCCAGTAATCCTGGTTAATGGGTAGTTTTCCTCCAGATGCAACCCCGCTCCTTCTATTTTGTGGGTGGTTGGAATGTCATACTTCTAGCCAACGGAAAGAAAAGGAGAAGATGACATATCCACATCTGCTTCTTAAAAGCCGTAACCTTGAATTATCATGTATGACATTCACATCCACTAATAATGCCCTGTTTGGATCTACAGTTTGGTCCTGATAAGCCTAATTTTTGCCTGGTTAGCAAACTTTTTACAATAATTTCACTCTAGAAGGGAAGCATGAATTATTTAGTGGATAGAAAGAAGGCTGTTTCTGCCACATCCTGTGACTACAGCATTGGTATTGAGAAATTTGATACTTTAATCATCATTCATATATTGGCCATTTGTCCTTAAGGCCAAAAGTAGTGTCTCAGTAATTTACAGTCTGCAAATCCCAACAATCTGCAAAATTCTTTTTGGTCACAGTGTCTCACTGGATCAACCATTAACCTCTGTAACAGAATAAAACAAATGGGGCACTCAAGGGGGCATCTGAGGGCATTTAACAAAGACGGTTTTATAAGGATTGGGGAAGGATTAAGGAAACCAGAAAGGGGTTGTGAAATATGCATTGGGGAATGATGATCACACCCAGGCCTGAAGGGTTAAGGGGAGGGTAATTATTGGAACTTTGTGACCTATCTGAAAGGACCATGGCCTAAGATACAGAACATGAAGTCTTTGCCAAACCAGGGTGTGGTAGGCGACAGCCAGCAGCGTAAACACCCGGACCGTTCTCCCCTTTCACCCCCCTGATCACTGCTAGTACCTCCCAATAGAGGAATTAACTGGAAGCCAGAGGCCAAGTTTGCCCAGATATTGCTGTACATTGGAGTTCTGCCTCCCAAGGCATAGGATGGGGCCAAGAGGATCTCAAGAGGCAAATGGAGAATATACAGCAAATTCTCCAAATATGCCATATGATTTTTATGTGACCTGAGGTCCTGACAGACAAAATAATGTGACTTAACTCCCTATAGCCTTTACATTGAAATGATTTCTATCTTGAGGTGAAGAAGAGGAAGAAACAATAAGCACAACAAATATGCATTAAGAGCAATGTCACGAAGAATGCAGGAACAGAAGTTCAGGGGTTGCCATTAATTTCCAGGGGCTCTCAAACTTTATCAGCACTAAATATCATGCTCAGAAAGATCTAGTTTTCCCCAATATAGTATGTTCTCTGATAAGTTTCTTTGGGGGAAACATTGGGCTCTCCCAGCCAAAGATTAGTATGTTACTTGTATGACGTTTAATGTTTTTAATCATACTATCTATTTATTGTTCATTATATTCCAAGCACTGTTTCAAAGTCCTTTTACATGAATTATTTTGAATCCCAAAATAGCTCTGTGACATAGTAACTATTATTAGTATGTTGTGACAAAATTGCAAATTGAGGCATGGAGAAGTCAAACTATTTTCCCAAGTTCACTTACCTGTGCTACTAAAGTCTATGCTATTCTGATTTTATGTATAAGATGCTTTTGATATGAGTATCAGAAAAAAAGAATCTTTGTAGGTACAGTTTGATTGGTTTACTTTTTTTTTTTTTTTTTTTTTTGCGGTATGTGGGCCTCTCACTGTTGGGGCCTCTCCTGTTGTGGAGCACAGGCTCCGGACGCGCAGGCTCAGCGGCCATGGCCCACGGGTCCAGTCGCTCTGCGGCATGTGGGATCCTCCCGGACCGGGGCATGAACCCATTTCCCCTGCATCGGCAGGCAGACTCTCAACCACCGCGCCACCAGGGAAGCCTGGTTTACATTTTTAATTGCACTTTTGCCATCCACTACAATACTATTCTTTAAAATTCAGTCATGAACAGTGATATAAAATTTATGCTTTTCCATTTGGGGGAGATAAAACACTAAATTTCAGAGCTATGGCTGATTTTTGGACAGTTTTCTGAATTATTAGTTCCAATTTGGTTTCTCTAAATAAACAAGTAAAAACAGGAAAATAGTGGCATTATACCCCAAAAGCCAAGATCTCAACACATTTGAAGTGGAAGCAGAATCTATAGTATTTCTATTGTTTTTCCTCAGTGCCCCCTCTTGCCGCCCCTCCCCTGTCAAATCTGCTTGTTTATTGATAGTCTAAAACAAAATAGATTCAAGTGTCTTTGGGTGTCAGTGCACAAAGCTATAAAAGTTATACATATTCATTGAGTATTAATTATATGCTTGGTACTCTGCTCAATGCCTTACATAATTATATGAAATAATCCTCACAATAACTTTATGAGTAAGGTAATAATATTAAACTCATTTCATAGATGAAGAAACTGAGTTTTAAAGAGACTAACCAATTTACCAAAAGCCAGATAGGGAGTAAGTTCCAAAGTAACAGGTCTCGAAATGTATTAAAGGATACTTTAATCAAGTCAGGATGCTTATTAAAAGCATAGGACTCTGTCTCCTCAGCCTTCCCACTGAGCACCATAAGTATTTGTGTTTGAACATCTGCATGTTTTAACAAGCACCTCAGTTGAGATGTTTGAGAACCATGTTCGTAAATTTTATTGCCACGAATTTAAGGAGAAAGAGTACCTTCAGGGAAGTTGTGAAAAGAAATGAAATTTTTGCCTATTATCCTGTTAAAGGGTGCCTCTCCACATATCTATAAATACTGCATGAGTTACTCAGCAAAAGCCAAACATAGAGCTGTCAGGAAAAGAACTATATAAAGCATTTTTGCTTGCTGTTCAACTAGGCTGTGCAACTTGTTAAAAAGCATTTACTCATTTTCAAACCCTGTCAGTTTTCTTGCAAACTTTATTTTCCTTCTCTTGGACAGAAAATTACTGCTCTTGAGCCTGACCATAGGGGGACTTGGAATAGAAATTATATCTGTATAGTGTTTTACTGGTTGCTGTGCTTTCTAATGAACTATCTCACACAAAGAGAAGCAAATATTTTTCTGTTTCCTGTGAGCCAGGAGCTGTGCTTGCTGGCATAGAATAGAAAATAAGAAAGTCATGGGGTTTGCTTTCATGGAGTTTCTGATATAATTAATACTTGGAAGTTTTATTTTAGGTTGTGGAACTGTGAGGTATATAAGACAGGTGTTATCCTATTTTAAATATTAGAAAATGGAAGTTAAGAGGCAACATGATTGAGCCATGGTTGTACTTGAGTGATCATGCCATCTAAATTTTTCTACTGACTCCAAGTTTAGTATACCTTCCACTACCTTATGCTGTCTTTCAAACTTAGATATTTTGCATAGTCTCAGACTTAGATATTTTGCACAGCTTGAGTCATTTAAGCGCTAACCTTTCTTGTTTCAATGTAAAATGTATATGTTTATGTCTGAAGATGCAGTGAATCATAGCATGTTGAGATAATTAGGAATGGAAGACAAGAAGAATGAAAATTAATGGAAGCAGAACCATTGGGAAACAATCAGCTCATAGACTGGTTTCTGGATGTATAAAGAAGGCACTAAGTTACTTCTCAGTATAAAGAGTTATATAAAGAAGGAACTAAGTGGTGTTGGTAGCAAAGATAATGCAAAGATGACTCTAAGGGGAATAAAGGGAAAAATAAGCAATTCTGTGGCTAGTGATTCCTTCATCCAGATCTCTTATTGTACCATCAAGCACTTGTCTGTGACATGCTGTGCATGTCTTTGCATTAAAGTAGTTGGTCCACCTTTGCCATGCCTGCCTTCCTTTCACACATTAAATAATGTTTGTTCTCACAGAAGGTAGGGTGAATTTTCCCATTATGAAAATAAGCACAATTCATATTTTCTGTTGCAGTTCCAGAAAGCTTGAACCTGTGAATGGAAAAGGTAGCATGAGTTCGTTTGAAAGCTAAATAAACAATCAACAATCAAACTCTGTGTATAGTATTTTGTTGCATAAAGTGGAGATAAGAAGTACGAGGCAAAAAACTAAAGAGCAACATTCAGATCATTGAGAAACTTCCAATCTGCTTGGGGGTATAAAGTATGTACATTTGAATAGCTCAGTAGCAATTTAATATGGCATAAGATTAAGCAGAAGTGAACTGTAGGTACAATAGGAGCTCAGAGGAAAAGATGGATGGGTATCTGAAATAATGAGAAAGGGTTTACCTTTTCATCTTTTCATGGAAGATCATACTTAGTTCTGCCTTGAAGGAAGGGTAGGATTTAGATAAACAGAGAGGAGCCCTGTAGGGCAAGTAGCTGCACAGGTTGGAAATGAGCTCAAGGAAAATAAGTTGATTAAAAATTTTTGAAATGAGGATTTATGTTATAGGGCAGCTGGATACAAGACTGTATTGTAATTGTTTGTTATATTTCCTGCTACAGTGCTATGACAATAGGACAAAGAATGTATATTTATTCATTCATTTGCAAATATCTATGGGATATCTACTACAAGCCAAAGTTGTTTTATGTGCTGATGATAGAGTGGTAAACAAAGGCCAGGTCCTTTCTACTGGGGAACTTACATTATAATGAGAGAAGGTTGGTAAGAAGCCAACAAATAAATAGAAAAATTCAGAGTGGTAAGAGTCATGTTGAAACAGACAGTGTGATATGATAGACTCAAGTGCATGTGGTGGAGGGAGGCTAGTTTAGTTTGGGTAATTAAAGCTGGTCTCATTGAGGAAGTGATGATTAAACAGACTTGAGTGACAAGGGGGAGTCCTTCATGGAGTTCTGGAGGCAGAGCTTTCTAGAAGGGAAGAGCAAGTGCAAAAAGCCCTAAGACCTCAAAACATGTTTGATTCATTGAAAGAACAGAGGGATCACCAGCGTGCCTGCACTATTGTGAATGAGGCAACAAATGATAAGAATAAAACCCAGGTCTATGAAGAAGCTTGCTTATAGTCATAATATTCTTGACTCCTACCCATAGTAAATGCTTAATAAATATCTGTTGAATAAATTAATTAAAACTTTAAGTAATGATCAGATTGTATAAGTTTTTGGTTATAAGTTTAAATTTTAACTGGAGAGACATTGCACAAGATTAACAAAAGGTGATTAGAGATTGGAAAACCATATTAAGTAACCCAATGTAATTGGTCCCTTTGCCTGGATTGTCTGTAGAAGGTTACAGACAAATGGCACGAACTCAAACTGGGGCCGATTGTGGTCTGGTTCTTTCTAGCTGAGGTCTGGGGCTCCCTTTTGACATGAACATTAGAATCACCTTGTGACTGATTCTTGGATACCCCTAAGGTAAAAGATGAGGTAAAATGATACTGAAAAGTCAAAAGAAGCCTCAAAGTAATAACTTTCAACCATAAAATAATGAGGATGATAATTTTGTTCTGAAAATATGTGAAGAGAATCAGGTCAAGCTAAAAAAACAAAACAAAACAAAACCACATACCTAAAATGTTCCAGTGGTGAAGTTAAGGGTAGAAATGAATGGGAAAAAAGTATCAGGAACAGAGGTGGATTGCGACTTAGATAAAAAGCAGAGGAATGGCAGAGTAGGAAAGTAGAATCTTATTACAAGTGCTCTCTTGTTAGGATTATGGTGTAAGTGACTCAGCCAATGCTTATGTAACACACAGTGAAACACAGAGCCACCTCCCAACTTTTAAGTAACCTGTACTCAAGAGGGTAGAAGACCTCAGGACTCAAAATTCCTAGTTGTGCCTTGTATTCTGAGCATCTAATAACTTACAAATTTTTGGAGGGAACTGAGCCGTCTTCCCACATCCAGATGTCACTGGATTTCTGGCGGGACAATCCAACCCAACGAATTAATCCAGTCCTGCTACTGATGTATTGCTATTGCAAACACAAGTAAATATAATGGTCAGAGTGTTTCTACAGTTCTTGTAACGGCATAAAGACAAAGCTTCATGATAAGATGCTGGACATAAAAAGTAGATTATATGTCTATATTAATACTAATTAATTATATTTGATATTTAGAATTGTTCCAAGTTCACTTGTTTTTGCATAAAAATGCTTGCAGGATACAGGGAAAACTGTAAGCAAGATAGATAATATTCTAATATTCCTATGTGTTTATCTTCCATCAGTTGAAGTTTAGAATCCCAAATAAAGTATCAAATATGGCTCTTAAATGAAATAAGTGGTAAACAACTAGAGAAGGAAAATGAAACGAAATACATTGTTGATGAAACTTTATATTCCCTAGAATTAAGCTCTACTTGCTTTGGTTTCATTGCTTAGCTTGCCTACAAAATCTTGCATACAGGAATATTCATTTATTTTAGTTGACTGGGTAAAAGGGTTATAGAATGTCTTTCTCAAAGGGATTTACAAATGACGTACATCTACTTTTTTCTACTTTGAAATTATCACTATTTACTATACTATATACTATACTTGTTTATTTTGTTCTTTGCCTATTGCTCCAACTGGAATAAAGTTCCATGAATTTAGGAATTTTTGTAGGTTTTATTAATGCATAGGTCCAGGTCCTGGAATAGTTCCAGCACATATTTGTTGACTTAATGGATGAATAAATCAGTCAATCAATCTATCTATGGGTAACAGAATTAAAAAGAGGTCAAATGTTCACGTACTCACATACCTCCCGGAAAAAACAAGTGAGGACACATTCTTTGCAAATAAAAAATGACTTGAGCATCTTGGCAGACATGTGAGACACAAAATGGCATTCCATAAGAGATATTTTGTGAGGGTCACTTATTTCTTAAAGCTTGAGCTACCTGTCACCTTTCTGTTAATTTATGTTTTATTTTTTTCTTTAAAGTACATCCATATTATATACTTCACTATAGGACCTGACAGACACAGTCTACCTGAAATTTAACTATTTTTTATTTCTCAAAAATTACATTACTTCTTCTTTTAGTTGCTCATCTCCAACCTGATATCAGCCTAGAGTAATAAGATTCAAGACTTGTTTAGTCTCCAATTAATCTCTTTGTAATAGAATTGAGATTTCAAAGCAGGTACTCTCTTATTTTGCCTGATTTGAAAGAAGTTAATTTATCTGAATATCTTCTCTATGAGTCTGAGCCACAAAAAAAGTATATGGTACAGCAAGTTAGAATAACAGGACACCCAAATGAGCATGAACATCACTGGGCTGATTTCCTCATGTCTGGTCCACTACTGGTTACTTCAGCTCTCAGTAAGGTACAAGTCAATTTTGCTGATTACCTATAGCAGTTCTGTAGAAAACGGCTTGCCTGAATATTTGAATTCTATTGAGTTTCTGTCTGCATAGAGCCCGAATCCTGATCTTCTATTCCAATTTATATTTGCATTTATTTTAATATGCAAAAATGTGAATAATTACTATATTAGAAATTGTAGGATAAGTACATTAAATAATTTCTGCCTTTTTAAAAATATATGTTTTGACAAACTGTTATTCGGTAGAAGGGAGACTCCAAGGCTTGGTTCCTGGCTTGCTCCCAGGATTTATGAAAAAGAAAAGCTACATTCAATAATATAGGGAGAGTGCAGTAGTGGATGTGAATGTACATTGCTTGAAAAGAGAGCTTTTGTTAGAAGCTGTCAAAAAGGGAAATATAGAAGAGGAGACATGTTTAATAAAAAATTTTCAACTGAAATCCTGTCTGTTGTGCAAATAAGATTGTGCACCAAACTACATCTGGGAGGGCCTATGAAAAGATAGAGTTTGCCTCATGGTTCGTTCAAAGTGTCAACAATTTAGCAAAAACTGAGAAGGCATGTAATGTTGGGATAACACTGATATTTATATTTTACAATCATATTGAGTTTCCTTATACTTTCAGATCCTTTTTGAATTAATAAACAGAGTTAAGGAAGCCAAGAAATTATCTTAACTCTTGTTGCAGAGACAAGACCAGAACTCAAAGTTTCATTAGTTCTATTTCAGCACTTTCTACTCTCAAATGTAATTTTTACTGAGCTTGATAAGGTTCTGAGATTAGCACAAACTGCAAGACATAAATATGTAAAAAAAAAAAAAAAAGGCAAGTGTTTCATTTGAGATTTCTCTCCTTATGACTCCAAAATATTTGACATAGAAATATTCTTACCAGCGTGTCCTCCCTGGTGATCTTCAGAAGAGTAGCATTTACATCAGCACAATACTTCTTACTGTCTTTCCATGTCAAGTTGTGCCTGAAGAATCCATAGCAACTGTCTCCATAATATCTCCAGTTTACGTCACATGGGCTGCATTTATGGCCTTAAGGAGAATCCAAGCATAGGATCCCTTTCATTCTGAAAGGATGGGCTTACTTTTTCCTCATATTCAATGTTTCCTGAAGATCTCAAGATTCCTGACAGATAGCATCACAAAAATACTCCAGAGTTAGGGGAGATGAAGAGACTACCCAATCATACTTACTTTCCTTTTGTCCTGATTGTTGTAGTAAATCTTGACAGAACTTCCTTGCTAATTGTTTCAGAGTTCCTGAGAGATGTTCATTCTCAGCTTGTAGGTAGTTCTGCTGCGTGACAGCTAGACGTAAAAATTAGATAATAACTTGTAATTAGGATAATAAGGAGTGATGCAAAAAAAAAGTCCTCTCAATGAACTTTATGTTCAGTAGCGTTGTAAATCTATGAAGTGTTTACTAGATACATTATGAGTAAAAGAGTGCTGAAAAGGGATCAGGGTAAAGGGGTTATAAAGAAAACATTAAGTGCCAGGCAGAATGACAACCGAGAGTTCTCCAAAAGAATAGGTGAACTATTTGAAGGAGATGACCACAAGTAAGAACGTGCCATAATCAAATCGCATGCCCAAAGCAGTTGTTTTGACCTTTCCTTCAACACAGATTTCTAAGCACATTTCACAGAGGTGAATGACCTCTGCTATTATGTTTCCTATGTAATGCCAGAATATCCGTTCACTTAAAAAATACATATTGAGGACTGCCCTGGTGGTCCACTGGTTAAGACTCCGTGCTCCCACTGCAGGGGGCACAGGTTCGATCCCTGGTCCGGGAACTAAGATCCTACATGCCCTGCGACGTGGCAAAAGACAACAACAACAACAAAAAGTATTGATTTCTTGTTGTGCTCGAAGTACTGTGATATTCAGGTAAATCAAAGTAGTGAATGAAAAGTTCTAAAATATCTTATGAAAAAATAAACAAGTATCTGAACAAGCAACAATTATACAGACGATAATGTGACGTTGGAGGGCTTTTAGATGTATAGGAAGAAAAAATATTTATCAATTAGGTGGGATATGAATTGTCTCAGTGGAAGTAAATGCATTCATCTTAAGAAATGGGAAGGAGGACATTTTAGGAAGAGGGGACAGAATCAGCAAAATCTCAGGCAGGGGGACATAGGATTTATTTGTGAAACAGAAAACTCCACGTTGGCTGGATCTTAAGATGCACAGAATAGGGAGGAAAAAAAGAAAGTTTCAAAAGATAGTGTGGATCTGTACTGAGGAAGGTCTTAAAGACCAGCTTAAAATTCTTAAGCAATAATGTTTAATTAATTTAAGAAACCTAAAAGGTAATTTTAATCAAAAGGTAAAGTGCAGAGTTCTCCTTTATTGAGAGTATCCTGGCAGCTATGTATAGGATAATTGCAGTAGCGAAAAATAGATAGTGACAGTTAAGCTTCATGACATACACCAGGACACTTACGTATTGCCTTCCTCAGATCAAGTCATTGGCAATAAGTCAATACTTACACATAATCCCCAGAGCCACCAGCCCAACAGCTATCCCCATGCACAAGATCAGCAGAATCAAAGCCATCATACGCCACAAAGAGGCAGAAGCAGGGTCACCTGTGGGCATACAATAAAGATGTTAGGGGACAGGCAGTATGGCATAGTTTTGGGGGACAGCTTCACCCCCATCCCCTGCCCTCTCAGGATTGTCCAAGTGATATAAACAGCTTCTCTGGCCCATCTTGCCTTTGCTGCCTTGGTAATCACCAGCAGTAAACACAACCCACTCCATCCTCACTCCCACCGGACTTCTCTCTGAGTCAAAATGTAACTAGCAGCTAAGGTCTTTTGTGTCTGTGTTTGTCTTTGTTTTATTTTGTGCTCACTCCTCTAAATAATAGTGTTTATAAGCCACAACTGTGGAATCACACCCACTTGCTGACATCTTAGAAAGTGGAGTTTTCAAACATTTTCTCCTCTTATCCCTTAGATTTCTATTCCCTCCAGCATTTAAATCTATAAGCCTTAATGTAATGTGCCCTGCTTGTATCATTTGTTGTTTATATTCTAAATAACATATGTAGTCCATGTACATACCACTCAAATGATGTAGGGAAAGAAGGTCATTCAGGAAAATAAAACAAAACTATCTATGCTATCACTAGTAGAAAAAAAGAAACTAGGGTGGATCCATTTCAACAGATAATTTCCAAATTGCTGCCTCTGGGCATTCTTACCTGAAGTGAGAGCTGGTTTTTGAGTTTTAATATTTAAGGTGACGTATCCATCTTCATCCTGCATGGCTTCCCTTAGAATGAAAGTGAACTCAGCATTCAATGACTTTGCAAAATGTAGTGTCCACTCTTATGATTTCAATGTCTACCCGCCTGTGACCCTCCTCTCTCTGGTAAGGTGGAGACGTATGAGTTGGGGCACATGATTTTTTGTTTTTTGTTTCTTTCCAGGAAGCCCTTTAATAGCTGCTCAGATATACATGGACCTTGAACACCAAAACACAAAAATAATAACTTGTGGTAAATGAGTAGATATGGCATTTGTTTCCTGTTTCCTTAACTTCCATTCTGACTATTCCATCGTGTATGTCCTTTCAAAGAACAGAAGTTCATGCTTCATCGTAACCTTGGCAGAGTCTAAATCATGTTGTTTAAATGAACTTATTTCTGATGAAAACTCATGGATAAAACATCAACAGATATACAGTCTATCTCACTGTGGTGTAAGAGTCTAATATAATTTGATCTAAGATGAGCTATATTAGATGTTTCATGGTCTTGTGGTAGAAGGTCTAATTATGACCTACAATTCATCCAAATTCTTGCATGTTTTGCAAATCAAAGGGTTTTTTTAGAGTAATTCATCCGTCCATTTATTTGATTGCATTAAAATGAAAAACTGAACAAGCTGACATTTTAAGTAATGAGTCGAGGATATTCAAATCATATTATACTCTTTAGCCCCTGCAAATCAAAGTTTTAAAAAATTTGAGAACTCCACATGAGGCAGGATTTATATGGCTTAAGTTTAGGCATCAAAGGAAAACAATCTAATAAAGTGAAATAATACAAAGTTAATGTCTTGATGTATTGTCTTTCAGTAATGTTTTCACTTTAAAGTAAATTTCCAGGAATGGCTTTTGGATCTTTGATAACTTTAACCATAAGCCGAGTGTCTTATGGCTGGATCTATGCTTCATAAAAATATATTTGCCTTTATTTGTATCCATCAAGCATGACTTCGTGGTGTTAGAAATATGCTGGGTAAGTACAGAGGCTGTCAGGGTCAAAGGAGGCCCTGATAACATTAGTCTTAATTCTGCTTCCTCTCTCCACCTACCCTATAAATACAAGCTGAGTTACTCAGCAAAAATTAAGCAGAGAACTGCAGGAAAAAACGATAGATACAACAAAATTTTCTTTTCTCTTTTCCGAAATCCAGAGGCTTTTCCAGCTATCTCTCAATTACCCTATAAGGCCTATCATCGACATTTTATTTCTACTTGCATATTTTATCGCTCCCGCTTTTCTTGGCTTAGGAAAGTATAGCTGAAGAAGTCTTTATTCCAAATATCCTGATGAGTTTGAATTTGGAATAAAAACCTTTATTTAGGGCTTCCCTGCTGGCGCAGTGGTTGAGAGTCTGCCTGCCGATGCAGGGGACATGGGTTCGTGCCCCGGTCCGGGAAGATCCCACATGCCACGGAGCGGCTGGGCCCGTGAGCCATGGCCGCTGAGCCTGCACATCCGGAGCCTGTGCTCCGCAACGGGAGAGGCCACAGCAGTGAGAGGCCACAACAGTGAGAGGCCCGCGTACCGCAAAAAAAAAAAAAAAAAAAAAAAAACCTTTGTTTAATATTGTAGAGGTTGAGTGTTATATAAGTTATCTCTTTTATTTTAAAGCAAATATCTCATTAATTTAATTATGTGTCAGACACTGAAATTAATAGCGAGTATTCATGGAAAAAGTCATGGCACTAGTCCTTATGGAGCACAGAGTCTTAGACTTTAGGTACTTAACCTTTGCCTCTTAGAGTTTAGAACAACTTTCCACTCCACCCCACCCCAGGCCACATTTTTGTTCCTCTTTCTTGTTTCACTCTTTTCCATTGCATATGTGTGTGTGTGTGTGTGTGTGTGTACATATATATATATATATATATAACATTTTTGTCATGTATACTCACAGGAGTGTATTCCATGTCTCCAAAACAGTGACTGACATACAGTTACCACTCAGTAGAAATTTGGTGAATGAATGAATGAATGAATGAGTATATGTAAAATGGGCATTTATTGGAATATTACACACGCAGAAAGCAATTTAGGGAATCTTGGGAATTTTCTATGATCATGCTTTTTGCAAGAAGCATCACCATCTACCCAGTTTCCAAGTTCCTTCCACTGTACTATGATGTCTTTCAAATTTAGGTATTACCCAGACTCCATTTTCTATATTTATAGCTGAAGAACCAGTAAAAGACACTAGGATCACAATGACAAGGTATAGATATGAAAACAAAGGAAATCAGTGAAATGCATAGCATGGTGGATAGGACTGATCAATATATAAAGATGGCTAGAGGATGTGTAAAAAAGAAAGACAAAAAGAAAATGATGTTGACTAGTGTGAGTGTTATAATAATGTCTCTAAACTGAAAAAAATATAAAGAACATCAACATTTTGCAGTTAGTGATATCTTTTTATAGACCTTTTACTGTACATCACCTTTAAGCTAACCCTTAGGTGCATTTATCAGTGATATCCTGTTTCCTCTCTCAGTCCTCTGAATTCAAATTGTTGGTTCACTTCTGACTTTCTAGCCTTCTACACACATATCAAATACTGTTTATCTTTGGGAAAGGCTAGAATTTCCTGTCATGGAAAAAATGCCTAATTAATATTTTCTCTTTCATTTTCAGAAAGTTTAAACCTGTGGACTGAAAAGTGGAATGAGCTTTATTAAAAGTGAATAAACTAAATGTATAACTACCAGACAACAACTGTAGCAGAGCTTTTGGTTACAAAATAGTAGATAAAATGAAGGGGAAAATTGTGTTAGACCACATTCACAACACTGAGACGTTTATCATGCATGTGCATTCAAATTCCCTGTAAGTAAGGAAGTCAAATAATATTCAAATGGAATAGATAAGACTTAAGATTTGACAAAAAGGCAAAGATTGCCTAAGAAGAGAGAGGAGAGGGGAATATTTATCAGGGAGGGCACGCATCTGAAACAAAGTTAGGGAAGTTGGAAGGAGTATGGTGTGATCCGTGATCAAGGAACGTGAACTGATCAAGCATATTTGAACTGAGTATTCACATCACAGTATATTGGGATACAAGGTGTCCTATTAAAATCACTGTAAAACTTACATTTCAGGGACAATTAACCAATCAATTATTTGCACATATATCTATTGATCACCGTGTATGTCCCAAGCACTATCCTATTTTCTGGGGATCAAGTGATGAACAAAACACACAAGAGTTGTGCTCTTATTGAGCTTACGTTCTAGTGGAGAGTGGTGAACACAGAGAGCAAAGAAGAAAAGAAAGAAAAGAGCAAGACAATTTCAGATCATCATAAATGCTATGAAAAAAGTCATACAATAGAGCTTTATTGGTGGGGCTTGGAGCAGCCCTGTTTGTGCTCATTGGAACTGGTTTGTTTAACCTTTACGAGAAGGGGGTGGAGAATTGCAGTTTTCTTCCATTTTTTAAAATTGAAGTAGAGTTGATGTAAAATATTATATTATTTTTCAAATGTACAAAATTCAATGTTTTTATAGATTACACTCCATTGAAAGTTACTACAAAATAATGGCTATATTTTCCTGTGCTGTACAACATATCCTTGTTGCTTACTAATTTTATACATAGCAGTTTGTATCTCTTAATCCAATATCCCTATCTTGCCCCTCGCCTGCCCACTGGTGACCACTAATTTCTTCTCTATATCTGTGTTTCTGTTTTGTTATACACATTCATTTTAACTTTTAGATTCCACATACAAGTGATATCATATGATATTTGTCTTTGTCTGATTTATTTCACTAAACATAATACTCTCCAGGTCCATCCACATTGTTGCAAATGGCAGAATTTCATTCTTTTTTATGGCTGAGTAATAGTCTACTGAATATATGTACCACATCTCCTTTATCCATTCGTCTGTTGATGGACACTTAGATTGCTTCTATATCTTGGGTATTGTAAATAGCGCTGCTATGAATATTGGGGTTCTGTATCTTTTCAAATTAGTGTTTTTGTTTTCTTCAGATATATACCCAAGAGTGGAATTGTTGGATCATATGGTAGTTCTATTTTTAGTTTTTTGAGGAACATCTGTACTGTTTTCTGTAGTGACCACACCAATTTACATTCCCACCAACAGTGTAGGAGGGTTCCCTTTTCTGCACATCCTTGCCAACATTTGTTATTTGTGGTCTCTTCGATGATAGCCATTCTGACAGATGTGAGGTGATATCTCATTGTGGTTTTGATTTGCATTTCTCTCATGCTTAGTGATGTTGAGCATCTTTTCATGTGCCTGTTGGCCATCTGTGTATCTTCTTTGGAAAAACGTTTATTCAGGTCTTCTGCCAATTTTTTAATCAGATTGTTTGTTTTTTTGATATTGAGTTGTGTGAGCTCTTTATATAGTTTGGACATTAACCCTTATCATCATCATTATTTTGCAAATATTTTCTCCCATTCAGTAGGCTGTCTTTTCATTTTGTCAATGGTTTCCTTTGCTGTGCAAAATCTTCCGCTTTTAAGAGCATCCAAAATAATTTATGCTTAATTCTGATATAATAACAATGATACCATTTATTATTGCTTTTATATGCTTGTATTAATTGCCTTTGCGGTAGGTGTTATACTTATGCCAATTTTACTAAAAAGAAAAATAAAGCACAGAGGTTAAGTGACTTGCCAAAAGTCACTGGACAAGTAAATGTTTTTTGGGTTTTTTTTGCGGTACGCGGGCCTCTCACCGCTGTGGCCTCTCCCGTTGCGGAGCACAGGCTCTGGACACGCAGGCTCAGCAGCCATGGCTCACGGGCCCAGCCACTCCACAGCACGTGGGATCCCCCCGGACCGGGGCACGAACCCGCGCCCCCCACATCGGCAGGTGGACCCTCAACCACTGCACCACCAGGGAAGCCCAACAAGTAAATGTTGATCCAGGATTTGAATCAATCAGTCTGTCTTCATAGTCCTTTATTTTAAACAGGATATTTTATTACCCTGATTGGATGAGTATGTTGATATAATAAGTCTGTCTTCATAGTCCTTTATTTTAAACAGGATATTTTATTACCCTGATTGGATGAGTCTGTTGATACATTTCAAAAATAAATTCTTTCCTATATTCATCCTCTGGCTCCTCCTTGTGGTCATTTGTTGTTGTTGTTTCTGCTTTTATCTTTTCTTTAGGTCTTTTGGTACCTCCAGGTTTAATTTTCAATTTTCTCCATTCCTTTTTGTAAATAATTTTGAATTCATTCCTATTCTGCTCATTCTCTGGGTACTATCCAATATAGGTCCCTCTTTGAAAGTGTTCTCTGACATAAGCATAATATGTGGGAATGGAATGATTATTGAAGAACAAAGTGAGAATACAACTTCCCATTTTGTAAACTCATTATTTCTTTTAATGTATCCCAGGTGAACAATACTTCTCTATTTAAAGCCTGTGTTCCCTTATTTTCTGCAGTGAACAGTATTTTCTGATGGATTTAATTCATGTGAGAGCAGCAAGGGAAGTCAAAGGTGATTTTAAGTTTTTTGCTGAGGAACTGTAAATGTGAAGTTCTCATTTACTGAAATGGAGAAATGTAGAGTGAAATGATTGGAAAAGCGTTGTTCATTTTTTTAATGTGTTAAGTCTGAAAATTCTACCACATATTAAGTGAATATGCCAAGTCTCCATTCAGATACCTGAACTGGCCATCAAACTCTGGCATGAAGATATACATTTGGAGGTCATCTAGGTATGGTTGTTACTTGAAGCCCTGAATCTGGAAGAGCTCATCCGGCAATGAGAATACACAGAAGATAGAGGGTCAAGGACTGAACTCTGGGGCTCAAAAGTATTTTGAAGTCAGCTAAGGAGGAATCAGCAAATCTGATGGAAGATTAGGTAATGAAGTAAAAGAAAATCAAGATAATGGTGTCCTGGAGAGCAAAGTATTTTGGAGAAGAATTTTAAATTAAAGGGAATAATCAGTTATGTCAAATGCTGTTTATAGGTTGAGTAAAATGAATCCTGAGAAATAGCCATTGGTGTGTTGATATAGAGGTTAACAGTGACTTACTAGCATCTTACTAGAAATAGTGAGGGGAAAAGCCTGATTAAAGTGGGTTCGGGAAAACAGGAAGATCCAGCAGGCATAGACAGCTTTTGAACCCTTTTGTTGTTAAGAGAATTAGAGAAATGGGGTGATTGTGTGTGTCTGTGGCAGGGGTGTAAGCAAACATTTTTTGGCTTATTTTTAATGGAGATATTATATCATGTTTACAAGTTAAGGTGAGTAAACCACTAGAGATTAAAAAAAATGATGATTCCAGAGAGAGAGAGATATTTACAAGTTAAAAATATTTGACTAAGCAGATGGAATGGACTTCAATTTGTAGATGGAGATTGACCGTAGATCAATCCAGAGTGTGTAGAATTTAACCACAGAAAACGGTTGAAGATGATATTGCTTTACATATACAGATGTAAAATATTTTTTGTATATTTGCTCATGGGGCAGAGGAAATGCTCTTCTGATATTTTGGTTTTCTCAAGATAAGAGGCCAGGTTTTTAATTGAGTTTGAGAAAGGAGAACAGAAATTTGAGAATTGAAAAAGAAAGAGAAATTGGGAGTAATCTTCTAGCAGATTCACAGAATAGACTGATTAGTAAGACTGCTGGCAAATTATCATTCAAAAATGTAAAATAAGACCAGAGAATGCGGTCACATTTAGCTGCTCATACGCAAGTACAGAGTAGGTAGAGTTGGATTCACTGGGATGCGTTTTCCGGATAGGTACAGTGAAGGAAGGGACAAGCATTGAACTTGTAGCTGTACGTAAGGAAGTGATCATTATAATTGACCCTGATAAACGGTCTAAGCCAGGTAAAACAGGAAATGAGACATGAAGGATTTAGGACAATGAAAAGGTGGCATGGTCACTGAATTTGATATCCCAGGGGGCATCAAAGTACCATAGGCCGTAAACTCACTCTAGGGAATGAGCTGGAAAGAAAAGACTTGGAAGTTAGAGAGTAGAAATCTAAAACTGAAGTAATACAGGGGGTGTTCACATTGGTAATGAAATTGTCTGGATCTAGTGCAGCACTGTCCAATAGAATTTTCTGTGATAATGGAAATGTTATACATTGTGCTGTCCAGGTCCACAGCCAAGAGCCCCACCTGTGGCTATTGAGCACTTGAAGTATGACTAGTATGACTGAGGAAAGGAAATTTTTTTTTTTTTCGGTACACGGGCTTCTCACTGCCGTGGCCTCTCCTGTTGTGGAGCACAGGCTCCGGACGCGCAGGCTCAGCAGCCACGGCTCACGGGCCCAGCCGCTCCATGGCATGTGGGATCCTCCCGGACTGGGGCACGAATCTGTGCCCCCTGCATCGGCAGACGGACTCTCAACCACTGTGTCACCAGGGAAGCCCAGAAATGAATTTTTAATTTTAATTCATTGAAGTTTAAATAGTCACATGTGGCTAGTAACTACAATAATGGAAAGCATAGCTTTAATGAATGATCACCATAATGAGTGGTCGATTTGTGGTGTGGTCAAAGGTGACTGGAGGTAAATCCAGGACCTGAGAGCACAGGGTATGGGAATTTTCACCTGCAAGAATACTGAAATTACTGATAATCATGACAGGAATAGAAGTGAACAAGGAGATTTAAGACATTTGAAAAAATGGTAAAGAAATGAGAAATGCCCTGGAATTTGTAGACGCTTGCAATGCATTGTGTTATTTGATAGTATAATCTGATATAATGTGCTACAGAGGAGCTGGATATTTTTAAGGGGGAATGTATAGACAGTAATTTCTAAAATCAACTAATAACAGATAATATAGCATTTTAGGATCATAATAGTAGAAAGTGTGTAGGAAGTATGATCAATCTTCTTTGCTATAGAAATAATTAGGAAACAGATGAGATTCCTCATCATGGTTTTACCAAAGCATTACTTCATATAAGATAGTAAGAAATTAAATACTTTTTAAGGGAACTTTAAGGCATATGAAAGAATTAGGGAAATTAAAATGAAAACACAGTCTTTGCAAAATTAAGTGAAAGACCAGGACAAAGAAAAACACCCTTGAGTTCTCATTTTTTTTTTAATGGTCAGCTAATTTTTATTTATTTTTTATTATTTATATATTTATTTTTTGTCCGCGAGGCTTGCGGGATTTTAATTCCCCAACCAGGGATCAAACCCGGGCCCATGGCAGTGAAAGCGCCAAGTCCTAACCACTGAACTGCCAGGGAATTCCCAAGTTCTCATTTTTGTAATCACCTATTTGATTTAACTTTTGCTTATATCAATGGTCTGTGCCTTTACCTAGAATAGAAACATAAACATGGATTTATTATTCATTTTCACATTTTTGGTGGTGGGGTTTAGCTGATTATGACCCAGAGCCTCCACACATTTTTCTTTTTTTTTTTTTTTGTACTGAGCTCTCCATCAGTTTGAAAAAACATAAACAAGAAATATATGTACATTTCTGTATTTAGAGATCATGCAAAAGTGTTACTGAAGAATTATTATTGCTACATTGCATTTCTGCAGCCCACTGGATAATCGTTCACACCCCTAAAGCAGCTCCAATTCTTTCTGGAGACCTGTGACTAAGATCATCTTCACACAGAGGTGAACCTTGGGAGGTTCTGGATCACTCCCCCAGCCATCTGAAAACAAAAAACCCAACCCATGGGCTTCCCTGGTGGCGCAGTTGTTGAGAGTCCGCCTGCCGATGCAGGGGACGCGGGTTCGTGCCCCGGTCCGGGAAGATCCTACATGCCGCGGAGCGGCTGGGCCCGTGTGAGCCGTGGCCGCTGAGCCTGCGCTCCACAACGGGAGAGGCCACAACAGTGAGAGGCCCGCGTACCGCAAAACAAAACAAAACAAAACAAAAAAACCCAACCCACATTCTCTTCCTGAGTACAGTTACCTAATCTTCTCCTCCTTACCCCAAAGGAAACCTTTAGAAATGATTCCTCAGTTTCCTTCCTCATGTATTGCCCACAAATATTTTTTGAGCTCTGTATTTGCTGCTTTACCAAAATCACACAAAAATAGCTTAAACAACAAAAAATTATCGTCTCACAGCTCTGTAGGTTAGAAGTCTGACCCGGATCTCACTGGGGTAAAATTAAGGCTGAGCTGTGCTCCTTTCTGAATGCTCTGTGGGAGAATCCATTTCCTCAACTCTTCATCCTTTAGCTTGTTTATATTCATTGCTTCCTGGCCCCCTTTCTCTATCTTCACCCAGCAACACTGTATCTCTCTGACCCTTCTGTGTTGTCACATCTGTCTCTGGCCACATCTAGGAATGGTTCTCCACTTTCCTATGATTAAAATGTGCCCACCCATATAACACAGGATAATTTCCTCACCTCAAAATCTGTAATCTTAATCACATTTGCAGTGTTCCTTTTGCCATGTAAACTACCATATTCATAGGTTCTGGGGATTAGGACACAGATATCTTTGGGGGGCTATTACTCGGCCCAACACAGGTTCTTAACAACAATTTACTTTCTTGAACAAATGAGTATGTTTTAAGAGCTCTGTAAATCCGATACTTGTTGTGACTAAATGACCAGCCACATGTGCAGTGTGCTGTCTTTTCTCATGTTCTTCCAAAAAACAGCCAAAACACTTTCTATATAAATTGTCGCCTCTTTATTGCTTATGTGATGTTGTTGAAACCTACAGTATCACAGGGTAAATCCTTGTGCAGTGAGTTTACTTCAGTTTTATTGGAAACATCTTTTCAGGGCATTTTTAGGCCTAAGAGGAGATAGAGGTTGGTTAGTTCATCGGGTTATTTTTTTAATGAAATGTAAATAAATTGTAGCTGAAAGAGGCTTCAGGCATAAAGACCCTCTGGAGATTTCCCCATATCCAGTGTTCAATATGGGCATCTAGCACTGTGCGTGCCTGTGGTTACCCCAAACTCTATCTTCTGATTTGGGGGACCTGGAAGACGGTAAGTTTTCTATAGTAATTTCAGCTGCGCCACAACTGTGACTGTGGGCTTCCCTCAGGCTAAAAGCCAAGCAAGCAAACAAATTAAAAACAGAAACAAAAGCACCTTCCCATGTGCCAGCCCCATTCTCTCCAGAATCTGCCTGCTTTTTTCACTCTTCTAAAACAGCAGGAGGTCGTTTTTAAAATCTTGCCCTGAGTATTACTTGTTACCTAAAGGAGCATTATTCTTGTTAGGAACATAGCCATGTAAGAAGGAAACTCCCACTCATGCCCAGTTTTAATAGCTATTAATTTCTTCTCCGAGCACATTGCCAACACCATCTGTCTGTCTCTCACACACATTTGTTTTTTTAAATCTGCAGCCAGGTGTGGGTGGTTTTTAACTATACAGCTTTTCCTGTCTCAGTATGTATAACTACAGGGCTCTTGCTGTTTTAGTATGTGTATCTCCTTGATATCTGATATGGCTGAGTGTAAACCAGACCTAAAGCCTCCATACAGGATTAGCTGACCTTTGACACATGTGAAGAGGACAACCTGAGCCTTTAGTAAAACAGAGCAGCCCCTGCGCTGAGGATTATGGGAACTTCCCCACGAAACCATCATCCCTGCTCTGCTTGCAAGTACCCCTTCTTTGCTTCACAGCAAGAAACAATGCCGAAGGAGCAAACAGTTTACATAAATTTCCTCACTATACATGAAACCATGAATCCAGGGACACTGTTTTCTTAATATGTTCTGTTGTAAACCCATAGCTTAGCCCAGTGAATTGAATTTTTTTTAAATAAATTCATGAAATGCTACAGAAGATGGTATATTAAAATGCCAAGGTTATCAGTGTAACTGTTATCAGGTAGAAATGGACCATAGTGTTGTGATCTGTCATAACTCCCTTATATTTATATAAAGCTGAAACATGGAGTGATGCAATGTCAAACTTATGGTTTCCCAGCTATTTAGTAGCAGGGTAGACTCAATGACTTTCTGTGTATAACATAATTCTATGGCAACAAAGGCTCTAAGGTAGGAAAAAATTTCAACATTGAATGAATACAGAGAAATATCAGGAAAATTAAAATTTTCCCTGAATGGTGTCTTTAGAAATCTAAATATTTTGCAAAAAAATGAAATTTGAGAATTAGATTCTAAAGGAACTGGATGCATGAGGGGAGTGTGTGTATGTGAGTGCGTGTGCACAAGTGTGTGTGAGCATGTGCCCTCATGTGTGTATACATGTGTGTGCACATGTGATAGTTTGGGAGAAAAGTTGAAGTAAGATATTACATTATTTACTGAGAAGTGAAAAAAACATTATAATAAATATATGATGATTACGAAGGTTGTGTAAGAACTCAGTTGAAAGTCTAGCTTTCCAGGAGTTTACGGTTTAAAAATCCTGGAGGAATAGATTTTCATATTGAATATTTAACAATTTGGAATCAAAAGAGCCTTAAAGAAACTTTCTCTCACCTTTGTTTCAGGAATGAGAAAACTGAGTGTCAGAGGGTAAAAAACTTCTTCACAATCGCATAGCTATTTTCTGGTGAAACCAAGACTTGAAACTTTGTCACCTTACTCTTCACAACCTGCAAAGCAAGAGGGACACAACTGGTTGTATTGAAAACTGACAAGTAAAATTCTGAATTTTGCTTTGTCTCTAAAGGATTTTCTTAGGTGATACAAGTGTGTTTCTGATCACTGGATTTGGCGAGACATGACCAAAGATCAAACAGGACAATGGGTGAACAGAAGCACAGTTAACAACTGGTGAGTTTCTTTCTTTCTGGGATTATTTAAATTTAGGTAGTGCAGACTGCTCTAGAACCTGTACATTAGCTATATTGCTCTAGAGTCCACGATTTGTTTGCATGTTGGAAAAATGGAGCAGGGAAGACTGTGGCATGTACTGAGAGTAGTTTCAAGAGTCAGCCAGAGAGGTTGGAAACCAAGATGTAAGGGGAAATACCTCTTAGTTGGTTTCTTTGAAAATAAAGACCTGAGATTCACATACACAGTAAAAATAAACTTTTGCTTGATTTTAACCTGTTTTCTCTGATTATATATCTATTCTGCGAGCTTCATGCTACCTGTTTGCTGACAGCTTTTACAGTGTAAGTTAAACTTGTTTATTTTAACCTGCTTTTATTTGCACAGATATTGCAATTTTTCCTGGACTTCATACCTTCCATTTTACAATATGGAAAACTGGACCTAAAAGACTGAGTTCACTGCACTCATGACCCCAGTATAACCACCCTAAATGGTGACTGCCAGCCACTTTGCCACTTAATTTATGTTAGAATTTCCCAATAGCAATACCACTGACAGTTTGGACTGAATCATTCCTTGCTGTGTGGAGGGAGCACTTTCTTGTGCATCGGAGGATGTTGGCAGCATCTCTGGCCTCTACCCACGAGACAGTAGGAATTCCCCCTACCCTCTTCCACTTGTTACAACCAAAAGTGCCTTCAGATATTTCCAAGTTCCCTTGCAGGGGCGTGGAAGGCAAACTCACCCCGGGGTAAAGAACCATTGGTTTCTACAAACTGGTGGCTCTACTCTTGACATGGAACTGCATGTCAATTTAACAAATACAAATTCTTGGAAGGGAGATTCTTATGGTCCAGTTTGGTACAGGTATCTTAACCCTAGCAAGAAAGGACTGTGTAACAGCATACTTTTTCAGAACTCTAGACAGATAATATTTTTTAAAAGGTGTCATTGAGCAAGGGAGAAATTACAGGACTCCCTAATACACAGTGTTTAATTCCTTTATTGTAGGTTTAATATGACAGGGAATGAAATATGTTTTTATCTTAATGAAGATGGTGTTGCAAAAGCTAGATGGTACACAGAAAGAAAATGGATTTGCAAGAAAAGAATGCACTGAGTAGATGTTTCCGGTAATGGACTTACAGCCATGGGTAAGATGGTTTTAATATTTATCAACTTTTCTCTCCTTCTGTTGAACTTTCAATATTTCACTGCTTTAATATTATAGCCTGATGATACATCTTGGTGATTATTAAAGTAATTTCCTTATTATTTTTCTACTTTTCAAATGGCCTGGATCTTTGCTTTTCTATATCAACTTTAGAAGAATCTTGTAATTTCACAGAATCTATAGGTTAATTTTGGGAGGATTGTATTTATGTATTATTTTCTTATTCATTTACAATGTATATCTTTTACTGATTTTTGCCTTATATAACTTACAATTTTTCTAAACAGTTACTGCATATTATTTATTACATGTGTCCCTATTATATATATCTAATGCTTTTGCTGGTGCAATTATGTAATTTTATTATCTTTTAAAATAGTTGTTTTTTTTAGAAACGTAATGGTTTTGGATATTCTTGTCCTCTTCAACATACATCCTGAAAATTCATAATTTTCTAATAATTTGTGGATTCATTTAAATACTATAAAACATAACATCTAGTAATAACAGTTTTATTTTTCCTGTATTAAAAAATTACTTATTTCTTGTCTAATTAAAATGGGTAGGACTGCCAGGACAATACTGATGGTAAACATTGTTCCACATTTTAAAGAAAATGCTTCTGACATTTAAACATTAGTCATGTTTTATCTAGTTTTTTATACCCTTTTTTAAAAAAGTTAAGGCAGTTCTTTTCTATTTCTGTTTGCCAAGAGATTTTTTTTTTTTGTAGGAAGAGATTTTTAATTTTCTTGTATGCTTTTGTTTTCTGCATCTATTTTGATGGTCTCATGGTTTCTATTCCTTAATCTTTTAATGTAGTGAATGACATTTATAATTTTTTTAATGTTACAGAATTACTTTGCATTCCTAGATAAAATTCAATTTAGTCATGATGTGATATTATATTTATTCTACATAGATTCACTCTGATATTTATTTTTTCATATTCTGACATCTAAATTCATGAGTGTGGTTGCTGTAAAATTTTCCTTAGGAAAGCAGGGCTTATGGTTTAAATAATTCATTGAAGACATGGTTGGAAAATGTGTTGCTTTACAATTATGCTATAAGATTGTGCATGATAAATTTCCTATTTCTAAAAAATTAATTATTGGTCACATTTTCTGCATATTTTTATTAGATTTGCACTTGTGATCTTCAGTGAAGAAAAGTAGCAACATTGGAGAGAGCCGCTAGAAAAACGTATTCATGGACATGTTGATGTAATTACACCAGCATTAAAGAATGGTGCTGAAGAGCTGCAACCTCTAGAAGATTCATATTGTTTCAATGAAAACAAACTTGTAATTTTCTCATGGCATGAGAAATGAAATTAGGAAAGACACATTAGAAAATAAGGAAGGCATATATTGTCTCTGGCTCTGAACAGGAAGAAATACCACCTGAACACTATAAACAATCTGCATGCACCTTCACTGGACAATAAGCCAATATATAACCAATATTTATTGATAAATAATAATACTCCTCATGGGCTTATGAATTCTGTAATGCACTTTAACCAAAGTGTTTGTTTAAACAGAGATGTTGTCATAAATGTTTGCCCAGGTTCTCAGATCCAGGGGCAAGTCTTTACAAGACCAAATATCTAGCAATCAGTAATTACACAGGGTCTTTGCAGTTGAGGGTAAATTATAATTTTATTCAGTTTGTTTAATATTTATGAATATTTAATATGAAAAATTACATGATCTATCTCAGGTGATAGAAGTAATTTTTGTGAACTTCTAGTTATGTATAGGTTCAATAAAATTCCTCTTCTTCTCTCTTATGTGTTGAATTATAAGCCTAAAAGATTGTGTTGAAATTCTAACCCCCAGGACCTCCAACTGTGGCCTTATTTGGAAATTATAACTGTGGCAAAGGTAATAGTTGATATAAAATCATTCCTATGGGCCCCAATCTCTTTAGTTGTAGTGGTGTTATAAAAAGAGGAAATTTGGGTTCAGTGACAGACTCTTACAAAGGGAAGACTATGTGAAGACAAAGGGAAAAGACAGTCATGTGACTGAAATGATTACCTATAAGCCAAGGAATGCTAAGGATTGCCAACAATTACCAGAAGAAGAGGCAAGAAAGCACCGTCTCCTAGATCAGTCTGAGAGAGTACGACCCAGAGGACATACTGATGTTGGACCTTCCCGTCTGCAATACTTTGAGATAATAAATGTTTTAAATTGCATGAAGTGCATGGCATTTTGTTATGGCAGTGCTAGCACTAATAGATTGTATTATTGACATCAGTTTATTTTCATTTCTGTTTCATCTTTCTCAGATACAAGCCTGACCTAGAATGTCCATTTCTCCTTTCAGGGCCCATCTTTAAATTAAGGAAAATACATTCTCCCAGCATGTCCATCCAGTCAAATCTAGTTTTATCTATCACTCAAAAAAAGTGCATGAAAGCTGTTCTCACCGTATCATCCCCCATGTTTATTGCTACATCCAGTGATATCCAATATATCCTTGTAGCTTATTTATAACATAGTGGTTTGTACTCTTAATCCCCTACCTCTATCTATCCCCTTCCACTTTCCCTCTCCCCACTGGTAACCACTAGTTTGATCTCTATATCTGTGAGTCTGTTTCTGTTTTGTTATATACATTCCTTTTATTTTTTAGATTCTACATGTAAGGGATAACATACAGTATTTGTCTTTCTCTGTCTGACTTATGTCACTAAGCATAATACACTCCAGGTTCATCCATGTTGTTGCAAATGGCAAAATTTCATTCTTCCTTGTTGTGCTGAGTCGTAGTCATATTCCACTTAGTATATGTGTGTGTGTATATATATATATACACAATGGAATGTGGTCCCATCATCCCTTGATGGGCCATTAGGTTGCTTCCATATCTCGGCTATTGTAAGTTATGTTACTATGAGCATTAGGGTGCATTTATCTTTATGAATGAGTATTTTCATTTTCCTTGGCTATATACCAAGAGTGGACTTGCCAGATCATATTGTAGCTCTATTTTTAGTTTTTTGAGGAACCTCCATACTGTTTTCCACAGTGGCTGCACCAATTTATGTTCCCACCAACAATGTAGACAGATTTCCTTTTCTCTACATCCTTACCAATATTTGTTTTTTGTACACTTTTTGATGGTAGCCATTCTGACAGGTGTGAGGTGATGACTAATTGTGGTTTTGACTTGCATTTCCTTGATGGTTAGTGATGTTGAGCATCTTTTCATGTGTTCGTTGGCCATCTGTATGTCTTCTTTAGAAAACATCTATTTAGGTCTTCTGTCCATTTTTTGAGTGGGGTGTTTGTTTTTCTCATATGGAGCTGCATGAGCTGTTTGTATATTTTGGAGATTAATCTCTTGGCAGTTGCTTCATTGTCAAATATTTTCTCCCATTCTGAGGGTGGTCTTTTTTCTCTTTTACAGTTTCTTTTAATGTTCAAAAGCTTTTGAGTTTAATTAGGTCCCATTTGTTAATATTTGTTTTTATTTTCATTACTCTAGGAGGTGGGTCAAAAAAGATCTTGCTGTGATTTATGTCAAAGAGTGTTTTGCCTATGTTTTCCTCTAAGAATTTTTTGGGTCTTGCCTTACATTTAGGTCTTTAATCCATTCAGGCACCCACTGAAGTTTGGCTCCTACCCTCTCAAAGAAACTGAGAAACAAAGGTGCAATCTTTCTTGATGATTGCATTTCAAAAGGATGGCTCCCAGGTCCTGGCGAAAGACATTTCTAGGCTGTAAAATGTTTAAGAGGCTTCTTAAAAGATTTACATCTCTTAGGGGTAGAGAAAGAATTTCCAGTAGCAAGTTTCCTAGAGAAAATGCTCTAAAAAGGGGGAAGTCAAGAGTGCATCAGGAAGAATGAAACTTGTCTAAAGTTTAGTCAAGCCCAGGGGAATGTTAAGGCCATCTTGGTCATTCCCAACAAAATATTAATTGATTACAAAGGGAAAAGAGAAACTTTCCAGTGAAGTCTGGTAGGCACCACTTTAACCATGTGAATAAAGTGAGCATCATCAATAATGGAACAAATAAAACTGCATCTTCTGAAAGGTTGCAGTGAGAAAAACAAAGCTTCATTGCACCATTGCTCTGCTATTCAATAATCAGACAAATTTAAACTGAAGAACATTTTACAGAACATCCAGCTTGTAGTATTTAAAAGTATCAGGTCATGAATGTCAAGGAAGGCTAAAGGAACTCTTCTAGATGTTGAGAGACTAAAGAGACAAAATAACTAAATGCAGGAAATGATTCTGATATGGATGTTTTACTCCAAAGAACATTATTTGACAACTGGCAAACCTGGTAGAGAGTTAGAGATGGTAGCACTGTGTCAATGTTAATCGGTTGATCGATAATTGTATTGTGATTAAGTAGGGGATTTTTTTGGTAGGAAATATACACAAAAGTATCCAATGATACGTGAAATTTTATAATGAAATTCATCAAATTGGCAACTAATTCTCAAGAGGTTTGGGGAAAAGGTAGGTTTTTTTTCCCCTGTACATATAATCTTCTTATAAGTTTGTGATAGTTTCTAAATTAAGACAAAAATTGTATAAAGCCAACCAACAACATTTTTAACACTTTTTACCCAGAAAGTCCAATTTTAAAGTTTACATCATAGAAATAAAAGTGCTACTATTTAGAAAGAGATTCAGAATATTTATTGCAGCATAGTTCATGTAGCAAAAATCTGAAAAAAGTTAATGCTCATCAGTAAAGGAGTGAAAAATGTATAAATCCACACTATAATGCAACTCAGAACTATATGAAATTTCCATAGGATATTGTTAAGAATAAAAGAAAAGCAAAATAACAGAAAAGCAGGCACTATTTGTTCACATTTGTTGTAAAAGAAAAGGTGAATTAAATCATGAATATAAATGCATGGGTTCACTCTGGATTACATTATCACATAAAGAATCAGAGGGGTATATTTTAGCTTGCTAACATGGGTTACTCTGTGGCTAGGACCCATGAAGATGATCGAGGGAAAATAGAAAAGCGAGGCTGGTGTTTAACTGCAATTTTAAATTCTTACTCCTGAAGATTAATGTTAGGCAAAAGAAATTTGATCCTTGATTATTCCACTATCACTTTTAAAATTTTAATATTGGCAAATCCAATTGAAAACACTGTTGCAAGTTTCAGAGTAAATTCTGTTTTCCTTGATGGCAGCACAGCTATTTTCTTTAGCTGGTCTTTTATGAAGAATCTGCCGAAGAGTAGATGAATACTTAGTTAATCGCTGTTGCTGAAGACATCCATTTGTGTTTTCAGTTAATACCCTCCCTTTATTAAAAGGTAATTCAAATATTCAAGGAATTTTCAAATACCTTGACTCATTAAACATTCCAATATCTCTGTAACTTAGTATTACTGTCTGTGATTGGCAGACAGTTCCCCGAGAGTCTGTTTGCAAATGACAGAGCTAAGAAGAAATTTGTGCCCATAACTCTATGCTAGTATTCTTTCCATTGTTCCATGTCATCCATTAGATTAAAAACAGGTTGAGACACATGAACTGCTCACTTAACGTTTCTTGGCTTTTCATATCTTATTGTACAATAGTTATAATAATATTTATCTCATGATATTGTTATAGAGGTTAAATGAATTGATGTTTGTAAAGAACTCAGTACACAAACTGACCCATGTAAGCCCTAAATAAATTGTACATTTGTTGTATTACTTATCTATAAAGCAACATGTTAAATACAATAGTAAAGTTATCTCTAAACTACTGTAGTCTTAGTGATTTATTCTGTTAGGAATTTATTTAAACTTAGAAAAAAAGTTCAAGAAGTTATCATGGAAAAGAGACCCATGATCATCAAAGCTCCCAGAATAATAATAGACAAGTATTGGATTTTCATATTGGAAAATACACTGTTATATTTGAACTTATACACCTTTATATTTGAATTTTGTATAGGTGGTGTTGAGTGAATTTGGCATGAGGAGAAAACCCAGGTTAGCATCTTCATAAGTAGCCAATCAGGTCATGTCCAGTGATACAACTCTACCCTTAGGTGACACACATCCATAATTTTATTCTCCATTCCAAAGATGTCTTCAGATGACTTCTTTAGATTGATTAATTTAGAGCAGTTAGATAGAAAATAAGTAATATTTAATGATGAGATAGGAGTGAAGGGAAAATAACACATACTATTCATTAAGTTGGTTACCATAGTGAATGTTTCTTATCACTGCTGTAATAAATTGCCACAATTTTTGTGACTTAAAACAACACAAATTTCTTATCTTACAGTTCTAGATATCAGAAGTCCAAAACTGTTCTTAAAGGATTAGAATCAAGTGTCTGCAGAGCTGCCTTCTGTAGGCACTAGGGGAAAATTTGTTCATTGACTTTTTTTTTTTTTTTTGCAGTACGCGGGCCTCTCACTGTTGTGGCCTCTCCCGTTGCGGAGCACAGGCTCCGGACGTGCAGGCTCAGTGGCCATGGCTCACGGACCCAGCCGCTCCGCGGCATGTGGGATCTTCCCGGACCGGGGCACGAACCCGTGTCCCCTGCATCGGCAGGCAGACTCTCAACCACTGCGCCACCAGGGAAGCCCCATCCGTTTGTTTTTTATTTTGTTGTTCACAGTGAAAGAGTCTGCAAAATCTATTATAAAATTATTTGGAAGAACAAACAAGTGAGAATAGTTAAGTAAACACTGAAAAAGATGGAAATATGAAATTGTCAATTAGATTCAAATGTAATATGTTTTATTTACTCCAAACTTTACTAAATATTAGCATGCTTTACTAAATACCAGCAAAATACATCAGTAAAGAATGGTTATTAGCATATGCCGCTTGAATAATTAAGAGTTGCAAATTTATTATTTGCAGTTCCGCGAGCTCCTTTTCTGCACTAGGCCACATTTTGGTTTCCAAGTGACATCTACAAACTGAATGTGAGAAAAGTTTTCAAAGAAGAGCCACTACATTTTGTGGTCTTTCATGTTAACATCTCTATTGTCCAAAACAGACTTTTTCACCTTGTGAAAAACATATTTTAAATTTTTTGACAAGCTGAGTTAAAAATTGGTATTTTAAAATGTCATATTTTATGCATGGTAAGGAGGTGGATGACTGGCACCAAATATTCACTTTCTAACAATTAATTTTAATTGAATGTGTATATTTCCTAAGTATATCCTTAATAATATGAGACAGAATATTACTTTAAAAGCCAATATCTGTTAGTCCCACATTGATAAATGAGGTAGAGACAGAGAGAGACAGAGAGAAAAGACAGAAACAGAGACAGAGAGAGGGAAACATCACAAAAATGTAACAGCCCAAGAACAGGAAAAAAAAAAACCAGAATAGTGGAAACTACTATCCACATTAATATTCATATTAATATTAACTCATATTAAATCCACGCCCATATTAATCCACAGCAATTAAAAAAAGAAAAACCCTGAATTCTCTACCTTGACATTTAAGTTGGGGTATTTGGATAGAACTCCTTTTTTTCAACTGTACGTTCAAGGTCATGTATCTTTCTTCAGCTTGCATCTTCAAATGTGAGTGAGTGTGTGTGTATGTTGTTTTTTTTTAATATGTAATAAGAGAAGAATAATAAGCCTGCTGCTCTTCAGATATTGTCCTCAAATGGTCAACTCAGGGCATGTAAAAGGGTTCACAGTTTCATCTACTGGTGAAAACCTCACAGGAAATGTTACTTTTTAAAGTTTATTTCCCATGACAAACATAACACATAATTTCTCAACTGTCCACCACATATTGAACTTAATATTATGTTTTGTTCTTTTAAAAATGCCTCCTGATAAACCTGTAAAGTCAGAAGAATGAAAATTATACCCTTTTCAAGTTGAATTAAATAATATATAGCTAGCTGCCTTTTGCATTAGCTTAAATATGTGAATTTTCAATTACATTTCCTAATATATTAATATTTATTTTAATAGCTTGCAATTACCTAACAATTAAATTATTTCTTGATCCTAAAACAACACTGATTACAAATTATATTAATAATTTAATAGTATAATTTAAAGAAAAAATACTGGCAGTATTTTTTTGGCATTCTGAAGACTCATTCTATGTAGAAAAAAATTTCAGGGAGAATTTAGGAAACAAATCATATTTTCCAATGACTTTTTCTGATATTTGAAGAGGTTGCCCAATATTCATGAGATGGGCAGATATTTGAGATTTTTTTTCTCTTAGCTTTAGTGAGGTCTAATTTACATACAATGAAATTCACTCATTGTAGGTATATGATTGTATGATTCTAAACAAATATATAGATGTGTGCAACCATCACCAAATCCAATTTTGGAAATTTTTTAACACTCTAAAACATTCCTCGAGCCCAAACTAAAAAGAGTAACACAGTTCTGGAAATACTAATTTTAGAAGTTGAGATAAAGGAGTTTAAAATTGGGGCAACTAAATCCCAAATCTCTGGAATTATAGCAAACCTAGAATGGAAACCCAAAGGTTTTATCCATGAGACTTCACTGATGAGGCAGAAGACTGAGTGAAGATACTTTGAATGCCAGTCATCCTCTCCCCATCCATCCTGGAACTTATTAAATGGACCCCTGTAAAATTGTCCAAGACAGCAAGGATGGAAGCTATCTAAATGCTCAATAATATGGTCTTCCCTAATCAAGGTTGATTTTGGTAAAATCTCTGCTAAATGCCCAATCTGTCAAGGGCAGAGACAAAAGCAGAGTACATTCTCTTAGGGAGACCAGCCAGCCACTTGCTGGCAGATCTATTACTTAAGCTCCTGCCATCACAGACTTGATAGTGCTTTATCTTCATAGAAATAATCACATATTTTCATAACAGATTTGACTTCTCTGCCTGCAGTACCTGCAGGAAGGATGTCCTGTGTTCATGGACTGGAAGACCCAATATTATTAAAACATCCAACTACCCAGAGCAATCTACAGACTCTATGCAATCCTTGTTAAAATCCCAGTGGCATGGAACTTCTCTGGTCACGTAGTGGTTAAGAATCCACCTGCTAATGCAGGGGACATGGGTTCTATCCCTGGTCCAGGAAGATCTCACATGCCATGGAGGAACTAAGCCTGTGCACCACAACTACTGAGCCTGCGCTCTAGAGCCTGCGAAGCACAACTACTGAGCCTATGTGCCACAACTACTGAAGCCCGCGTGTCCTAGAGCCCATGCCCCACAACAAGAGAAGCCACTGCAATGAGAAGCCCGTGCACCGCAACGAAGAGTAGCCCCTGCTCACCGCAACTAGAGAAAGCCCAGCACAGCAACAATAACACAACACAGTAAAAAAAACCCAGTGACATTTTTTACAAAATTAGAAAAAAACAATCCTATAATTTATAAGGAACTACAAAAGACCTTGAGTAGGCAATGCAATCTTAAGCAAGGAGAACAAAGATAGAGGCATCATGCTTCATGATTTCAAAATATATTTCAAATACACAGTAATCAAAACAGAATGGTACTGGCATAAAGACAGACATATAGACCAATGGATCAGAATAGAGAGCCCAGAAATAAATCCACACATACAACTGATCTTTGACAACAGTGGCGAGAATACTCAATGGCTAAAGATAGTCTCTTCAACAAATGGTGTTGGAAAAATTGGATATCCACTTGCAAATGAAGGAAATTAGAGCCTTATCTTACACCATACACAAAAATCAACTCAAAATGGATTAAAATTTTAAGCAGAGACTTGAACACTCATAAATTCTTAATGTACTCTGGAAGCAGATGATGGATTAAAATTTGAAAAACCAGTTTTGCGAGTTTGTTAGCATGCCTGGTACAAGCAGTCTAGTATCCACAGAATTGTTCTTGGCATATATACTCTCAGTTAAAATTAAACAGGAATGATCATATTTTAGCATTCTACTAGTCATTCAAATTTACCTAATGTTTACTGAGAGATTATTACATGCCTGACACTATCCTGGGTATTTATTTCAAGCAAACTGTTTTTTTGTTTGTTTGTTTGTTTTGCGGTACGCGGGCCTCTCAATGCTGTGGCCTCTCCCGTCGTGGAGCACAGGCTCCGGACGGGCAGGCTCAGCGGCCATGGCTCACGGGCCCAGCCGCTTCACGGCATGTGGGATCTTCCCGGACCGGGGCACAAACCCGTGTCCCCTGCATCGGCGGGCGGACTCTCAACCACTGCGCCACCAGGGAAGCCCCAAGCAAACTGTTTTAAAGGTAAAACTTTCATGAAAATATAGTTGAAAATTTTAACATATAGTCATTAAGTTTGTGATTCAGATTCATTGTTGTGGGGAATTTAATCTGTTTAATTAAATGATATATAAAAGATATGCCACATAGTTATTCTAACTGCTCATTAACACAGCTCCCTGAAATTTCTGGAAACTTGACTTTCAGGTTTAGGCACCCTGAGTTGGAGAAAATACTTGGACCACGTTGTTAGCTTGGGAAAGCTCAGGTTAAGCATTAAAATTGTGTTCATATCTGAGCATACTACCTGAGTCATATGGTATAACTCCAAGAATAATGAAGCCCAAAAAGAGGTCCCTGGAATATATCATGACTGGCCTGAAAGCAGAAGTTTTCTTAGGGAAGAACCTGCATGGTTGTAGAAAGTCTATCTTAATACTCATTCATTCAGATGGTATCATTTACAACTGTGGATTCAGTGATACTTAGGGAAAAAAAATCTATTCCTTGCTCTGGCCTGGAAAAATGTTACTAATTGATCTTTATTCTCCTTTGGCACACTTTAAATAAATATATCCTGCTTGATTTTCTCATGGGGTATTTATGCCTGGTTTTGCACAAATCCATATCTACAACTGATATTTTTCAATATAGTAGTCTTACAACAAACGAAAGTAAATAGTTTTGTTGTACTAAAAAACATTAGATTAACATAGTACTGAGCTTTGAAAGAAGAACTTAATTTTTAGGAAAAAATCTAATTTAAAAGAATAGAACTCATCCAATGTCTGCTCTCAGGTTGCAATGGAATTAACTGGATATCATTAAGAAAGATAACTAGAAAATCCCAACTACATGGAGATTAAACAACACACTTCTTTTTTTTTATTTTATTGGAGTATAGTTGATTTACAATGTTGTGTTAGTTTCAAGTGTACAGCAAAGTGGTTCAGTTATACATATACATATATTCATTCTTTTTTAGATTCTTTTCTCATATAGGTTATCCCAGAATATTGAGTAGAATTCCCTGTGCTATACAGTAGGTCCTTGTTGGTTAACTATCTTATGTACAGTGGTATGTGTATGTTCAACCCAAGCTCCTAATTTATTCCTCCACACCATGTTTCCCCTTTGGTAACCATAAATTTGTTTTCAATATCTGTAAGTCTGATTATGTTTTGTACATAAGTTCATTTGTTTCATTTTTTTAAAAAATTAGCTTCCACATATGAGTGATATCTTTGTCTTTCTCTGTCTGACTTACTTCACTTAGTATGATAATCTCTAAGTCCATCCATGTTGCTGCAAATGGCATTATTTTCTTCTTTTTTCATGGCTGAGTAATATATATACACTACATCTTTATCCATTCCCCTGTTAGTGGACATTTAGATTGCTTTCATGTCTTGGCTATAGTAAATAATGCTGCAATGAACATTGCGGTGCATGTACCCTTTCGGATTATGGTTTTCTCCAGATATATCCCTTGGAGTGGGATTGCTGGATCATATGGTAGCTCTGTTTTTAGTTTTTTAAGGAACCTCTGTACTCTTCTCCATAGTGGCTGTACTCATTTACATTCCCATCAACAGTGTAGGAGGGTTCCCTTTTCTCTAAACAACACACTTCTAAATAACACATGGATCAATGAAGAAATCTCAGGAGAAATTAAAAATATTTGAACTAAATGAAAATAAAACAGAACTTATCAAAATTGGTGGGATGCAGCAAAAGCAGTCCTTAGAGGGAAATTTATAGAATTGAGTGCATATATTAGAAAAGAAGAGAAATTTAAAATAAATAATCTAAGTTTCTGCCCTAGCAAACTAGGGGATAAAAGAGAAAATTAAACTCAAGGTAAGCAGAAGAAAAGAAATAATAAGAATTATAGCAAAAAAATCAATGAAATTGAAAACAGAATGTGAATATAGAAAGACAATGAAGCCAAGAGTGGGTTCTTTGGAAATATCAATAAAATTGATAAGCCTCTGGTCCGGCTCACTAAGAAAAAAAGAGAGAAGACACAAATTACTAATATCAGAAATGGAGCAGGGGATATCACTACAAATTCCATGGACATCAAAAGGATGATACAGGAATATTATGAACAACTCTATGCTAACAAATTTGATTACCTAAGTGAGATGGGCCAAGTCCTTGAAAGATACAATCTTCCAAAACTCACAAATGAAGAATGACTGGATGGGAAGGTAGGATTTGGCAAAAAGTATTCTGTTGGGTGAAGGAAGGTGTTTTCAGGGAGAGCAGCATGAGAATCTTCGCTTCATTCTCCACCCAGATGTGTTTATCTCACAATCACATGGTAGCAGACTCTTTCTTTAAGCCCTCACATTACCACTAGAGTGCACCAGTTCACAAGTGGAGCTGAGGTCAGCCAGGGAGAGTCCTTGCTGGAACAGAGAAAAAGAAGGCTGAAGGCAGAATTGTCAGAAAATCAGCCTGCCGATTTCATTTCCTCCTAGGTAGTAATTTGAAACACAAAATCATCAAGAAGTGTGCCTTAACTCACTGACTCCCTCACATCTATTAATTAATCTAATTCTTTTCTTGAGGCATGCAAAAACAATCTAGTTATGTTTGTTTAATATTGAATAATCATCTATACTGATCTGGTCATTGAGCTCAGTTCAGTACTGTTACATACTATCTATTAATATCTGCCTTCATTCTCCAAGTCTATTAGGCAGGGACAGTGGATCATTCTTTTAAAATTTAGTTTTTAGGACTACCTTCCCTACCAAAAAATTAAAATTATTAAAATAAATTGAACTAAAGTGACTTAGATTTAGAATTTTTCTGTATTATTTAATACAACTTGAGTTAACTGAATATGCATTTCAAGTTTATGGCTGAAAATAATCAATATCTATGCTATTGATTTAGTAATTTCATTGTACTAAAGTCAGCTTCCCTGAAATCAAATCAGTTTCTTTTTTTCAGTTTTATTGTTTGAAAAATATATAGGCCACAAATAAACAAAGTTATTACTTTATAAACATGTTTCCTCTTCAGAATGCTACTTACAAAAATAAACTTACCAAAAAACTTAAAAAAAATAACTTACAAAAACTTAAATTGAAATATTCTCAGTGCCAATTTGTTTTGGAGACCCTATGTCAAATACCCTTCAACAGGACTGAAGACTCTAACATTATTGTAAAATTAATAAATTTTCTTTCTCTCTTTAAGGAGTAAAAAATGGAATTAATGAATTGTGTGTTAGGTATTGAGTCAAAGTAGGTCACAGTAAGATCTATGTAAACCTTTGCTAAAAAGTTACATTTCAAAAATTGCGACAAATGAAAATATGTGATGTTTTCTTTTTTCTGAGAAGTCATTGTCCTAAATGATGCTGACTCCCTGTTTCATGTTCTACTGAGAAAACAAAGTGGAACATGTCCCAGCCCAAATAATATCTGAATGTTTCATATCCTTTTGAATTGAAATCAAAACAGCGAAAAAATAAAACAAATCTATGTCTAGTTCTAATTTATTCAGAATCTTAGAATTTGACATTTTTATCTCATTTTTCATTTAAAAAGAAATAAAAATTAGGACTACCTCGAGAAATGGAGACATAATTCTGGCAATGGAGATACACACACACACACACACACACATATATATATATATATATATATATATATATATATATATATATGGACACACATACATATATATATATACTTATGGGAGAAAATTAACAAAAATCTCACCAGTGAGTATGAAATTTCAATGCAGACTCATGAAAATAACATTCTACATAAATCCTCCACTGTCATTTCAGATCACATAGCAGGCTTCGTATTACAGTTACAAATATGACTAATTTAAATATAATAATAAATAAATAAATCATCCAAGAAATTTCATATGGGACAAAGAATAACCTTTATGCATATTTCACATGAGAAAAATGATCGTGGTGGAGTCAGAGGGAGTGCTAGAGGTAGTGAAGATGGGAATCTTGATATTAATGATATTATTAGTCCTACTTCTCTAGCAAACAAAGAAAGTTTATAAAGGAAAGGATAAGATCATTATATGAAATTCTTCTGAGAAGTCCATTAAGAAGAAAATTGAGTACTGAATATAGAATATAGCAACGGGTCAATAATGACCATGACAATATTGGAAAAATGATTTTAAGATTTATCCAGAAGAAGACAGCAGAAAAGCCAAGATTACTTTCCCCCTGAAAAAATAACATTGTAGTATCTTCAGCTATCAGATATTAATGATAATAATAACAACAACAATAATGTTAATATCTTCCCAAACTAAAACATGATCACCATATAGGTCTCAGCTCAATTTTTAATTTTTGAATAGTCAGACTGGTTGTGAAGACTAGATGTCAATCAAGTAGATCTGCCAAAAACTCATGCAAAGGCCAACCTGTTCATCACACAGTATGTCAGCAGTCTACATACCACTGCTCCTTGAATTTCTATCATTCTCCTATGAAAAAGATTTGAAAAGTTTTGAGGATAGAAACTTAAATTACAATAAATGTTTGGTGGTTAACTGACACAAGAAGAGAAATCAGTGCAATACAAACCATATGAAAAACTTTGATTACTCAGACTAGATCCCCTGCAAATCCACAGTATCATCTGCCCAGAAAAAAAAAAGAGTAGGAGATTTTTCCACAGGCTCAAGCTGGGTATATAATGAAGCATTGGTAATGAGGTTGTTTGGGAGCTACAGAGTCATGGCATCTTTCAAAGCAGGGTAGAAGTGAAAAAGTACATGGCACCCCAAAGTTAAAAGGCTTCTGTGGCTTATTCTTGGACTTGGTATTGCACATTGTTTCTCCAGTGTCTGATTCTTTCTTGGGCACTACTGTAGCCACAAATCTGTAGCCTAGAAGAAATCTGAATGATTCAGAGAAGTCAGCTTTTCTAATATGACCACCCTCAGTCTACTCACTTTGTTGCTATCATATGCACACATTGATTATTAATTAATTCAAAAAATAATTAGTGAACATCTATTCCCTGGCAATGTTCTAGGTACCAGGGATAGAGCATTGAATACAACAAAACTGATGATCTCCTGCTGCTTACATGCATATGGAGGGAAATAAGCAATCAACCAACAAACCAACCAACCAAACAAAAAACTATGTAATTCAGTTGATGAGGAAATGCCTTGAAGGAAAATAAAACAAGGTCCCAGCATAAAAAAGGGCAGTCGGTTTGCAATTTCTGCAAGGGCAGAAGTTGAAAGATCACAATTAAAAACCTGTTACAATGACAGGCAAGAGTTGGTTGAAATACAGTGGTAGCACTGGAGGTGGAGACTCCGTGTGTATGAAGGATGAACTCACAGATGGGTTAGATGTAATACTGAAGACAAAGAGAGGAGACATTGATGCTTCAGGATTTTTTGGCCTGAGTTACTGGGATGAAAATACCATTAACTGAGATGTCAATAACTGGAAAATAACCCTATATGAAAGGCAAAATGTGAAGATTAGTTTTGAACATTTTTAAGTACAAGATGCCTATTTGACTTTGAAGTAGAGAGGTTGGGCGAGCAGTTGACGGAGAGGTATGGAATGAGAATGTAGGTAGCATTTAGGCTGAATGGGTTCATCTAAGAAGCTGATGAGTATTAAAAGAAAACAAAAGAGGAAAGAAAGGATTCTGCAGACAGAAAAAGTACCCAGTAACTTAGAAGGAGAGAGAGTTTCATGCAAGTCAAATAGAGAGAGGGAGTGAGACAGAGAAAGGGAGAAAGAAGGACGGATGGAGAGAGAGATAAAGAAATCTAGAGTTGTATATACTTCTAAAAAGAGACATTCCAATGTGGTTTTGTGTTATTCCCCAGCTAGATAGATCTATTCAGGCACAGGTAAAATGTAGGCACAAAAGTGGATTAAATTACAGAGGAATAACCAAATTATATTGGTTAAGTCACCTAGCTGTGACAAGAGACATGCAAAGGTGATTCTGTTGTTACTAAAAGAAATTTACAATCCCAGTTTGTGCTCATACAGATACAAACATTTAAGAAAAAAGTTTTTTTTTTTTTTGCTTCACTGGATTTTAAGGTGCATCGGGTTCTGTATTTACACTCCTTATCATCATTCTCATTTTATTATCCTTTCAATTAATTCAGTTATTTGCTATTTTGACCTATGTTTTGCATTAGGGTTTTATTATAATAGTGTTACAAACTGTAAATTATTATAATAAGTTATAATTAGAGTTACAAACTATGACCTTAGTTACTTCTTTATCTTGAGATTTGAATGAAATTGTAACCTTACAGTACCCCTAAAAAAATACCCTTTAAATGTGTAACTTCCTGTTTCTAAGAAAAGAAGTTCAATTAACTTCCTGTAAATTATGTAGCTTTTGTGGTGAAATCAAGAGAAACATGTAAAGGAAACGGAAGTGTAGGAGTTACATCCTTATTTGGGTGCAAATAAATTCTGAGACTTTAATGAAAAATGAAAGGTGAGTTTTCCTCAACCCTGGCAACTTGAAAAGTTGTTCCAGCATTGAAAGCAAGATTGTTACCTATATTGTCTACAACTGGTTTATTATACAGCCCCTTAGCAAGGCTTATTATTAAACCTCTCCTTTTTACCAACTTGGGTAATTATGTCATTTCAGAATTATACTTTTGCAGGTAAAATGATTTATTTATAAGGTTTATATCTTAAATTGGACTATAGATGTCCAGGGCAGGGGCCATGGCATTCATCTACTTCTCATGGTTCTTATTTTTCTGATATTTTTTGAGAAGCATGGGACACTAGTGCTTTACAGTTGAAAATCTGGATAAATAAAGATATTTCCTATTTTATTCATCAATTTAATATTGGATATGTTCTGTTGTATTCTGGGATATTAGATGCTTATTGACTTTACCATTCAATCATATTCAATTCAGTACACCTATCATTCAAACCAATTAGTCACTTGGTCAATGAAAAAAATGTATATAGATGTGTAGCCTTAGTTATGATAATTATAAATATAAATTTTGTTTTCCCAGCATTTTTCTTCCTATTTCTTTGGGAAAATCATCTGCACACATAATATGGCCTTGGGAGGTTGTCAGCCAGACTATACCATACTCCTGGTTAAAGTGATTTCTTAAAAAAGGGCAGATGACCAGTGGGTACATGAAAAGATGCTCAACACCACTAATCATCAGGGAAATGTAAATCAAAACCACAGTGAGATATCACCTCACACCTGTCAGAATAGTTATCAAAAAGACGACAAATAACAAGTGAAGTGAGGATATGGAAAAAAGAGAACCCTGGTGCACTGTTGGTGGGAATGTAAATTGGTGCAGCCATTGTGGAAAACAGTATGGAGAGTCCTCCAAAAATTAAAAATAGAGCCATATGATCCAGCAATTCCATTTTATCTTAAGCAAATGAAAAACTTAATTTGAAAAGATGTATGCACCACTATGTTCACAACAGCATTATTTACAATAGCCAAGATATGGAACCTAAATGCCCATAGATAGATGGATGGATAAAGAAGATGGAATAGAATATTAGCCACAAAAAGAATGAAACCTTGCCATCTGCAACAAGATGGATGGACCTGGAGGGTATTATGCTAAGTAAAATAAATCACACAAAGACAAATACTGTATCATTTCACTTATACATGGAATCTAAAAGAATAATGAACAAACATAACTAAACAGAAATAGAGTAATAGACACAGAGAACAAACCGTTACCAGAGGGGAGAGGAGTGGGCGGAGGAGTGAAATTGGTAAGGAAGATTAAAAGATACAAACTTTCCTCACTTTTGTGTACAGCAGAAAGTAACACAACATTGTAAATAAACTGTACTCCAATAAAAAATTAATTTAAAAAAGACACAAACTATCAGTTGCAAAATAAATGAGTCACAGTTATGAAATGCACAGTGTGGAGAAATAGTCAATAATTATGTAATATATTTGTACGCTGACAGACGAAAACTAGATTTATCATGGGGATCATTTTGAAATTTATAGGAATATTGAATCACCATGTTGTGTACCAGAAATTACCGTAGGGTTGTAGGTCAACCATACTTCAAAAACAAACAAACTCATAGAAAAAAAGATCAGAATAGTGGCTACCAGAGTTGGGGGGCGGGGGAAAAGGAAATTGTATGAAGGCGATCAAAAGTTACAAACCTCCAGTTATAAGATAAATAAGTACTAGGAATGTAGTGTACTACATGATAAAGGTAATTAACACTGCTGTACATTACATGTGAAAGTTGTTAAGGGGCTTCCCTTGTGGAGCAGTGGTTGAGAGTCCGCCTGCCGATGCAGGGGATGCGGGTTCGTGCCCCGGTCCGGGAGGATCCCACATGCCGCGGAGCAGCTGGGCCCATGAGCCATGGCCGCTGGGTCTGCACGTCCGGAGCCTGTGCTCCGCAGTGGGAGAGGCCACAACAGTGAGAGACCCGCGTACCGCAAAAAAAAAAAAGTTGTTGAGAAAGTAAATCCTAAGAGATCTCATCGCAATAAAAAATATTCTTTTTCTATTTCTTTAATGTTGTATCTATATGAGATGATTAATGTTCAGTCAACCCATTGTTGGAATCATTTCATGATGTATATAGGCCAAATCATTGTATTGTATACCTTAAACTTACACAGTGTTTTATGTCAATTATATCTCAACAAAAAAGGATGGATGAAGCTGCTGATAAGAAAAAATATGGATCTATATATTCTGACCTCAGTAAATAGAACCATGTTTGCTTTTCTTCTGTATGAGTCATTTTTATGTTTTCTACAAATGTGGGGTGTTTCATGCAAAAATATGCATTTCCATGTGTTTATTGGAGAGTCAAAACATTCATTGTAAGTGTCCTCCAGAATGTCAGATGCAAGAGAGCTGGAGAAGCAGCTATTGTCAGAAAAATTCTACATTTTCTCATTCCTTTGTAGTATTGCTCCCAAGAAGAAAAGATTACATGAATCATCCAAAAAATAAATAGACCAAGGATGAAACTCCACTTTTTTTTGCTAAGCTTTGCCCCCAGTATTTCTTCAGACTGTGTTGCAGGTCAGTTCCTCAGGAAACAGACTCTCAGAAGGAGGTTTGCATACAGGATGTTAATTCGGGAGGTACCTCAAAATCAACACCTGTGTGTGAGAAAGAGAAACTTCTGTTTGCTTAGAGGGAAACTTCGAACTGTGATTCAGTTCCAACAAAAGCTTTAGTTGCCACTATAGGGAGTTCTGAAACAGAGTGGTCCTTTTAATTTGTCCTGATATAAGGCGAGAGGTCTAGGTGTTTATAGTCTCACATGAAATAGTCACTTGATGCAGTTGTTCCTGAGGGGGGGAGTGTGACTTTGAGAAGGTGGTATCTTTTGGCAAAAAGCCATACCATAGGGCCTCCCTGGTGGCGCAGTGGTTGAGAGTCCGCCTGCCGATGCAGGGGATACGGGTTCGTGCCCCGGTCTGGGAGGATCCCATATGCCGCGGAGCGGCTGGGCCCGTGAGCCATGGCTGCTGAGCCTGCGCATCCGGAGCCTGTGCTCCGCAACGGGAGAGGCCACAACAGTGAGAGGCCCGCGTACCACAAAAAAAAAAAAAAAAAAATAATAATAATAATAATAAAAAAAAAAGCCATACCATAGAGATTCAAATGAAGACTGTGACATGCCAACACCTGTCAACTGAGGGAGTGAATTCTTTAGTCGAGAATGGGGCCATGACACTGCATCCACTGCAGATAGAAAATTACTTTCTAAATCAAAAAATAGAAAAGTCAGAACATATATACATATATATGTGTGTATATATATATACATACATATATACATATATATATGTATGTATATATATATACATACATATATACATATATATGTATATATATATACATACATATATACATATATATGTGTATATATATATATATATATATACATATACACACACACACACTCACACACACACACACACACACACACATATATATATATATAATTTTCTTGATTAGGGCTTAGGGCTAGAACCATATATCTAAATGTCTATTAAAAATACCCAGGTGGATCCCCCAGAGTCCAGAAACTGACCTCATCATTTTGATTCTCCCCTGAGTCCAATCTTTTTTCTCTATATTATTTAAGGAATACTGCCCACATTGTCTGTATCAAAACACAAGGACCATATCTGACCTTCTATTTCTGCATCTCCTCTCCTTGAATCCCCTTATCCAGTTAATCATAGACTGTTTTACTAATCGTGTCTTTAATTCGACAACTTTCCTTCATCTCTACTGCCACACACTTGTCTTGAATACCATCACCTTTTAATAGCAACAGTTTATTCCAGTACATCCTATATTACTCAGCCTGAGTGATTCCTCTAAAAATGAATATCTGATCCCAGTTAGTACCCGATTTAGAACACTTTAGAGACTTACCACTGTACTTAGAATAATTCTAAACCATTTAACAGCAGTTATTTTGGTTCTTTGTAATTTAACTCTGTCCTCTGCTTCACTCTCTAGTCTCACTTCATTCCAGCTTGTTGGATTTCTGTCAGTCCCTCTAATTGGCTATTCCTCCTCCCGTATTTGAGATTTGTACTATTTGTCCCTGTCTAAAAGTTCTTCTTCTGTCTTATTTACCTGGAAAATCTATGTTCAAATTTACTCCTCATATTAAACACTACTTTTTACATAAAACTATTCTCATACTTGAGAAATTCCCCAATATGTTTCTATAGCTCTCTTTATTTTTATTATCAAAATAATAAACATACTTCATCATAATTACATGTAAAATTTTCTAGCCAAACATCAGCGGGAACAGAATTATGACCTACGAAAAGCTATCCCTTTATAAAGTCAATAAGAACATTGACAAAAAATGTCAAAATCAACTTTCTCAGAATGCTGGAAATTCACCAAAGACTTGCAAAAATATACTATAAGTTATTCAAGAAAACAACTGCATCTCATTAAGAACAGTAACTGTTGTGGAGTTTTCACTTTTTCTGTTCCCATCCCCTTCTTCTCAGCTTCATAGGAGCCTTGAAAACCAACAGTCTTGCAACTACAGTAGCTGTGAAAACCAGCAGCAGAACAGGAAGTGGAGGAGACAGAAAGAATTTGGAAGTCCTCAAAAAATGATTCTCAGAGTAGTCATTATTTGAACTAGCTTGCATTCCCTGGAAATTCCCATCTGTAGGGCATGTTTTTTCTTGACCTGAGAGAGTCAAACAGAACTTGCTCAGTGCAAGCAGCCTTTTCCCCAGGGGCATTTGTCAAAAACAATCTGTACCAACTGCTGAACATTATAGCTTCCTGAGGTAGCAATAAGTGTTGGGGCAAAGAAAAGGTTGATAAAAAAAACTTAAGAGAGAAACTTGAGGATAAGATGTTCATAGTGGGCTTTGAAAAATTTAACATACTGCTAGAAATATGGAATGCTACGTGCATGTGTAGGGCTGTGAACATGCTCAAGGAAGACCCGAGAAGGCCCTAAATTCTCACTTCTGACTGACCTTAAGGCTCTGTACAAGCAAAGGTTAAGACAGAGCTTCTCAATCATCTATTTTAAATATTTTCAAAGGACTAAAGCAACCATGTTCTCAACCATGTATGAGAATAATGTCTCAGCAAGTAGAAAATCTCAATAAAGATATAGAAATCACGAAAAAGAAACAAATAGAATTTCTGGAGTTGAAAATTATAAGAAGTGAAACTAAAAATTGACTAGAAGGGCTCAACAGCAGTTTTGGCTAAAGAAAGAATCAGTGAACTTGAAGGTGAATTGATCGAGATTATCAAGTCTGGGAAACAGAAGAAAAAAAAAAAGAATGAAAAAAAATGAACTGAGCCTCAGAGAGCTGTGGAACACTAACGAGCATATCAATCTAGGTATATAGGAGTCCCAGAGGAGAGGAGAGGTGGGAAGGAGTAGAAAATTTGTTTAATTATAAGTATATAAGTTTCAGGTGTACAGCATTATAATTCAATGCCTGTATACACTACAAAGTGATCGCTAAATACCAACCATCATTTTACAGTTGAACTTCTTCAACCATTTCACCCAGCCCACCAACCCCCTTCCCCTCTGGTAACAATAATCTGACCTCTTTACCTCTGAGTTTGTTTTTGTTTATTTTTTTGGTTCGTTTTGTTTTTTTGATTCCACATATAAGTGAAATCATATGGTATTTGTCTTTCTTCCTCTGATTTATTTCACTTAGCATAATACCTTCAAGTTCCATCCATATTGTTGCAAATGGCAGGATTTCATTATTTTTTATGGCTGAATAATATTCCATTGTGTATATATATCACAGCTTCCTTACCCTTTCATTCATTGATGCATACTGTGTTGTTTCCATATCTTTGCTATTGTAAATAATGATACAATGAACATAGGGATGCATATATCTTTTCAAATTAGTCTTCCAATAAATACCCAGAAGTGGAATAGCTGGCTCATATGGTAGTTGTATTCATAATTTTTTGAGGACTCTCCATACTGTTTTCCATAGTAGCTGTACCAATCTACAGTTCCACCAACAGTGTACAAAGGTTCCCTTTTCTCCACGTCCTCTCTAACATTTGTTATTCTTTGTCTTTTTGATGATAGCCTATTCTAACAGATGTGAGGTGATATCCCATGGTGGTTTTCATTTGATTTTGCATTTGATTTGCATCATGAATAATTAGTGATGCTGAACATCTTTTCATGTTCCTGTGGCCATCTATATGTCTTCCTTGAAAAACTGTCTATTCAGATCTTCTGCTCATTTTTAAGTTGGGTTGTTTGGGTTTTGTTGTTGTTTTTTTTTTTGAGTTGTATGAGTTGACAATATATTTTAGATATTAACCTCTTGTTGGATATGTGATTTGCAAATATCTTCTACTATTCAATAGGTTACCTTTTTTGTTTTGACAATGGTTTCCTTTGCTTTGCATAAGCTTTTTAGCTTAATATACTCCCATTTGTTTATTTTTGCTTTTGTTTGCCTTGCTTTTGGAGTCAGAGCCACAAAAACACCATTAAGACTTATGTCAAGGGGTGTACTGCCTATGTTATCTTCTGGGAATTTTGTGGCTTCATGTCTTACATTTAAATCTTTAATCCACTTTGAGTTTTTTTGTGTGTATGATATAAGATAGTAGTCTAGTTTCATTCTTTTGCATATAGCTGTCCAGTTTTCCCAGTATCATTTTACTAAAGAGTCTATCTTTTCTCCATTGTATGTTCTTGTTTCCTTTGTCATAAATCTATTGTCCATAATAATGCAGATTTATTTCTGGGCTCTTAATTCTATTCCATTGACCTCTGTGTCTGTTTTCGTGTTAGTACCATAGTATATATAGTTGTTTCCTATAGCTTTGTAGTATGGTTCAACATCAGGGAGAGTAATACTTCCAGCACTGTTTTTCTTTCTCAAGATTGCTTTGGCTATTTGTGGTCTCTCGTAGTTCCATACAAACTTTAAGATTATTTGTTCTAGTTCTGTGAAAAATGTCATGGGTATTTTGACAGGCATTGCATTGAATCTGTAGACTGTTTGGGGTAGTACAGACATTTTAACAATATTAGTTCCCAATACATGAGCACAGGATATCTTTCTATTTATTTGTGTCTTCTTCAATTTCTTTCATCAGTATCTTATAGTTTTCAGAGTGCAGATCTTTTACCTACTTTGTTAAATTTATTCCTAGGTATTTTATTCTTTCTGGGCAATTGAAAATGGGATTTATATTCTCTGATAGTTTGTTATTAGTGTGTAGAAATGCCACAGATTTCTGTATATTGATTTTGAATCCTGTGACTTTGCCGAATTCATTTACTAATTCTAGCAAGTTTTTTGGGTGGAGTTGTTAGGGTTTTCTATAATAGTATCATGTCATCTGTAAATAGTGACAGTTTTACTTCTTCCCTTCAAGTCTGGATGCTTCTTATTTCTTTTTCTTGTCTAATTTCTTGTAAGTAGGACTTCCAATAATATGTTGAGTAAAAGTAGTGATAGTGGACATCCTTGCCTTGTTCCTGACCTTAGAGGGAAAGCTTTCAGCATTCACCATTGAGTATAATGCTAGCTGTGGGTTTGTCATATATGGCCTTTATCATGTTAAGGTACGTATTTCCATGCCCACATTGTTGAGGGTTTTTGTCATAAATGGATGTTGAACTCCATCAAATGCTTTCTCCGCATCTATTGAAATGATATGATTTTTACCTTACAGTTTGTTAATATGGAGTACCATGTTGATCCATTTGTGGATATTGTATCATTCTTGCATCCATGAACTAAATCCCATTTGATCATGGTGTACAATCCTTTTAATGTACTGTTGAATTCTATTTTCCATTATTTTGTTAAGAATTATTGCATTTATGTTCATCAGTAGTATTGGCCTGTAATTTTGTTTTTTTCTGGTGTCCTTGTCTGCTTTTGGCATCAGGATAGCGCTGGCTTTGTAAAATATGTTTGGAAATAGAAAACTGAATCCAACATTAGAATTTTAAAAATGTGTTAAAAATGGGCAGAAGACCTGAATAGACATTTTTTTAAAGAAGACATATAGATGGCCATAGGCACATGAAAAGATGTTCAGCATCACTAATTATTCGTGATGCAAATCAAATGAAAACCACCATGGGATATCACCTCAAACCCATTAGAATAGGCTATTATCAAAAAGACAAAAAATAACAAATGTTAGAGAGGATGTGGAGAAAAGGGAACCTTTGTACACTGTTGGCAGAACTGTAAATTTGGGCAGCCACCATAGGAAACAGTATGGAAAATCCTTTAAAAAGTAAGAATAGAACTACAATCAATACAACCAACTAGACTTATCAGACATCCATAGAACACTTAACAACAGAAGAATTATTTTCAAGTGGACATGAAACATTCTCCATATCGACCATATGTTAAGTCAAAATAAGTTAAAACAAGTCTTAATCAATTTAAAATAACTGACGTCATATAAGTTATGTCCTCTGATTACCAAGGAATGAAATTAGAAATTAATAGCAGAAGGAAATTTGGGGAATTCATAAATACATAGAAATGAAACAACACACTCCTAAATAACAGTGGGTCAAAGAAGAAATTACATGAGAAATTAGAAAATACTTTGAGATGTATGAAAATAAACATACAACATACCCCCCCAAAAACAAAACCTTTATGGTATGCAACAAAAGCCGTGCGTAGAGGAAAATGTATTGCCATAAACACCTACAGTAAAAAAGAAGAGAGATCCAAATCAATAAGCTAGACTTCTCCCAGAGAAAACTAGAAATAGAAGAGTCAACTCAACCTAAAGCAAGAAAATGGAAGGAAATAATGAAATGTGAGAGAAAATGGAGAATAGAAAAGCAATACAGAAAAATCAGTGATACCAGAAGGTTTTTTTTTTTTTAAATCAACAACATATTAAAACTTTGGCTATAATGACCAAGAGAAAAAGAGAAAAGACTAAATTACTAATTGTTTGGCTTACTTGATAGACTGAACACTCATTAAAACATAGATATCATGACTGTTTTGCCAGTTCTGTATCTCCAGTACCTATTTCAATGTTTTCCACAAAGTAGGTACCCATTAAATATTTGTAAAATGAATGAGCACAATTCAGTTAAATAGAAGAGCTTCTCTAAGTTCATCCATTAATGGCAGCTAATCTTCAAATTGCATCCATTTATGATATCCTACCTAAGGCTCTACCATTTGTATCACAAGGCATGTTAAACCTCTCCATTTCTGGCTTTGACTACTGATATAAACTAGCTTTATTTTTTTCCTTTTTATCTGATCTTGCTACTCCCCACCCATTTCTTTAACTTCTCTACCACAGAAAACCTCTATGGTGTTTGGACAATAGCGCTTAAAAATTTTTTTTAGTTACCTGATGTGGTTTTAAAATTTCCTGTTAGGAGACTAAGATAAATGTAAACTAGGGATATAAATTTCCAGAGCTTGAATATGAAGATCAGCAAAAAAGATTTCTTTTTGGTAAATCTTTTGCAACAATTGTTGCAGGTTGTTATGGTTTCCTACCCAGTAGACAATTCTTCTTTTCACCCTTCCTAATAGAAATTAGAATCTATTCAGGCTCTTCCATGTAGCCCTGGTATTTCAGGAGGCAGTAGATAAGATACCATTCTTTAACTCAGAAAATAAATCCTAACTGGTCTCCATAATTATGGTGATATCAATTCTTTGCCAGCAGTCAGATTATAAAAGACCAGTGAGGTATAACAGCTAACACTTGTTGAGCACCAACTTTAAGCCATGCACTGTTTTAAGGGTTTTACATGTATTAACTCATTTTTTGTAACTACCTTATATGATAAGTACAAATATTATTTTCACTGTAAAGTTAATAAAATTTAGGGACAATTAAAATAACTAGAACTTAATTACTCTAGACTTGATATCCCCGGATAAAGAGGAATTGCATAGATTATCGGCAATAGACTTTCTCAAAGATATGCAGCATATGGGCTAGAACACTGAAATTACTAAGATTCTGGTCCATGTGTGAAGAATCTGAGAAAAAATACTCTAATAACTAGAATGTGAGTTATCTCCAGGCAGGAAGAAGCATAGGAAGTAGGAAGACAGAGAAAAGAAGCTTATTTCAAAGGATATGGCAGTAACAATGGCCTGAACGTTGTGAGAATTTGATCAGGCTGGAGAACACAGAAATGCTTACAAGGTCCTAGCAAATTCCCACTGACAGATCACTTACACTTCATCTCAGCAGAAGTGAAAGATTAGATATTAGAGAGTATAATATATATATTTGTGTATATATATATATATTCCTCTTTTTCACTGGTTGTTCTTGTGTCTGCAATATCAGGAACAGAAGAGTAACTATTACTGCCTAACCTGTAGACATGAAAAGGATAATAAAAGCATATAATGAACCAACAAATTCAATGACTTAAATGAAATGACCAAAATCCTTGAAATTACAACTTAAAATGATGCAAGAAGAAACAGAAAATGGCCTTGTATCTATTAAAGAAATTGAAATAGTCATCAAAAATCTTCCCTTAAAAAACAAAACAAACAACAAAAAACCTCCAGGCCCAGATGATTTCATAGGTCAACTCTTTTAAACACTCAAAGAAATAATAAGTGCAAACATAAGCAAAATTTTCAGAAAAATAGTGGATTTGAAAACACTACCAAACTCGTATTATAAGGCCAGCCAAATCCTTGAGCAAGTAGAAGATTTTTGAGGAATATTGGTCAGAGAGAAGACTATGAGGAAGCATGTACTAGGCTCCTTTTAATCGAAAAAATAGGAAAATTTAAACTGGCATATTTGCAGCAGGTGAGAAGAATTTTGACAGATGATCAGAAGGGAATCAATAGTATTGGCATGGAGAAAAGAATAATAGGTATATGAAATGTATTTAGTTAAAAGATGATTAAGATGTGGTTACAATTTATGCTTGTAGATGTTTTATATCTTACATTTGGAATAACCAGGAAGCGTAAACTTATTTGGGCTAATATAATCTATGAGATTATTAGCTTGATAAAGGGTACTACTAAACTGAGTAGTTAGTCATCTTTATTTCTTCTCTATGACAGTTTACATTTTCTAAGTTATCAGCTCTTCTTACTAGCTCTTTTCACATACATATTCTTCATGTCCTATTAATCATCTCACATATAGGATATTGTAAAGATATAATTAACTTATTTCTACCTTCAGTTTCCATCCACTTCCTCCTACTCCTCTGAGAAATGTCTACCACTGCTGTAGCCTGAAATGATTTATTTTTTCCGATAGGATTTTTAAACTAAACCATTCATTTAGCAAATGATCTAGTATGACATTATCACATATTTATATTACTGTCTTACATGCTTTTCAATCTTTATTGTATTTAGATTTGTGGGCTTATTTATCCTGTCTATGTTGTCAGGTCTTAGAAGACTATAACTAGGTTACAGATTTCTCTGTGTCCTCTATAGTACATCACTACAGAGCTTGGAACTGGTAAACAATAAAATGTTTTTGTTCAAGGATTAGTTTATTAATTACTGGCATATTAGCGTTTAATATGATCGAAGCATTATTCTCTATAGATAGGGGAAAATTCAATATAGTTCTGTTTCCCATAATAAATTTCCTACTGCCATAGGTTTACACAGACAAAAGAAATACTTATAAACGCCAATTTTATAAAGTGCTGCTTCTGCTGTATTTGTTCTATTACTATTGGACAATTACTTCACCTACGGAAGCTAATGTACCTTTTTCTTAAGCTTGCCCAAGCACCCTACATATTTGTCATAGAGTTTCTGTTCCAGAAGAGTTTTAATCTTGGAAATATAGTCCAAGAAAAAGAGATTTCACTTGCATTGATGCAAGTCACATTTGTATTGCCTCTCTAACAGTCTTTGTTGTATTTGTCTTAACAAAGTAACAAATTATTAGCTATTTGGAGTTTGTCATTAAAATCTCCTCTCTCACTTCTGTTTTAACTAGTTCATGGCTCTAATGATCCATCTTTTGGCCATCATTCGTATTTTATAGATCACCAGCCTAAAATATTAGACTTTTAAAAATAATTCTTGATCTTAAACAAATTCTTGGTTTAAAAATCTACTATAAAGTTTGTATTTATAGTCCTTGAATTTGACTACATAATAAATTTCTAGTTGCCTAACTTGAGGGCAATAATCTTGCAGTACGGAAATGCAGCAACAATGTCAGCCTCACAGACAAGAGCAGTATGTGAAACAACAGTTGAAAACATGGGTTCAAAAGTCAGGTTGTTTAGTAAAATGTACTTCTAATGAGCAAGTTATTTATTTACTTGAGGTAAAAATAAAAAACCTGTTGCGTTTGTTTCTGTGCAGTGTTTACAATATAAATAGAGCTGGCTGAATGAATTCTGAAATATTGAATTAAATGTGATTATTTAAAAGTAGCTTGTGTTTTTTTAATATTTCTCATATTTTCCCTTTCACTGTTCTTTGTCCCCTTACGGTTACTTCTTTATTATAGAAACTATTCTTAGATATAGATTTATGTCATATAACTGAAATATTTCTCTAGCAATAGATACTGTAAGATGTTTAGAAGAAAAGATATTATGGAAAATAATTAGGAAGATTAAACCATTCATAGGAGTGGGGAAGATGGATTTGTTATGAAAAACCATAGGAAATAGAAGAAGAAAATAAAATCAGCAGTTAAGCAGTAGCATCAGTAGACAAGAAATAAAAATTATGGGCTCGGCAATAAAGGATAATTAGTTCTGAGGTGGCTTTTAGAAAGCAGTCAAATAAAGTTCAAACTGAATATAATGAGAAACGCTATATCCATGAATTATAGTTGCCAGATATATTCACTTTCAAAATGATTTTATATGTATGTAATTGTGTGTTTTGTATAGAAAAATATTGTAGGAGAAACGGGAGAGGTTGATTATTCTCACAGCAGGGACTTTTAGCTTATGCTTCTGTAAATATATCATATTGAACTATAACATCCTTCTTTTATCATAAACACAAAGTTAGGTTGGATAAATATTACAATAATACTAAATATTTGTCAGTTTACTTTTCATGTTTAGGTTTACAATCCATGAGGAATTAATTTGTGTGTGTGTCATAGGGATCAAGTTAGTTTTTTCTCACATGGACATCCAATGTCCCAGCACATTTATTGGAAAGGGCATCACATAGTCAATACCTTGCCATATCATTTGTATCATAAAATAGTCTTTGCGTACGAATGGGTATCTCTACTCTGCTCTGTTATCAACTTCTCTATCTGTACCATGACACACACTCTCTAAATTACTGTAGGTTTATAACTATGGATGACTGGAAAAGCAAGTCTTGCAATCTTGTTCTTTGTTAGGAGTGCCTGGATCACTTACAGACTTTTGAAAAATTAACTAAAATTAGTACCAGTTTGTCAACTTTCATTTTAAAATTTGTTAAGATTCTTCAGTGGGATTACAATGAATTTAAAAATCAATTTGAGAGGGACTTCCGGGTAAGACGGCGGAAGAGTAAGACGCGGAGATCACCTTCCTCCTCACGGATACACCAGAAATACAGCTACACGTGGAACAACTCCTACAGAACACCTACTGAACGCTGGCAGAAGACCCCAGACCTCCCAAAAGGCAAGAAACTCCCCACATACCTGGGTAGGGCAAAGCGGAGAGATTCCCGCACAGAGGATCGGTGCCGAGCGGCACTCACCAGCCCGAGAGGCTTGTCTGCTCGCCCGCCGGGTCGGGCGGCGCTGGAAGCTGAGGCTCGGGCTTCGGTCAGAGCGCAGGGAGAGGACTGGGGCTGGCGGCGAGAACTCAGCCTGAAGGGGGCTAATGCGCCACAGCTAGCCGGGAGGGAGTCCGGGAAAACTCTGGAGCTGCCGAAGAGGCAAGAGACTTTTTCTTCCCTCCTGGTTTCCTGGTGCGCGAGGAGAGGGCATTAAGAGCGCTGCTTAAAGGGGCTCCACAGACGGGCGCGAGTCACGACTGAAAGCGCAGAGCCCAGTGACGGGCGTGGGACGCTGGGGCTGCTGCTGCCGCCGCCAAGAAGCCTGTGTGAGAACGCAGGTCACTGTCCACACCGCCCTTCCGGGAGCCTGTGCAGCCCGCCACTGCCGGGGTCCCGAGATCCAGGGGCGGCTTCCCTGGGAGAACGCACGGCGCGCCTCGGTCTGGTGCAACGTCACGCCGACTTCTGCCGCTGCAGGCTCGACCCGCACTCCGTGCCCCTCCCTCCCGCCCGGCCTGAGTGAGCCAGAGTCCCCGAAGAGGCTGCTCCCTTAACCCTGTCCTGTCTGAGCGAAGAACAGACACCCTCCGGCGACCTACACGCAGAGGCGGGGCCAAATCCAAAGCTGAGACCCAGGAGCTGTGAGAACAAAGAAGAGAAAGGGAAACCTCTCCCAGCAGCCTCAGAAGCAGCGGATTAAAGCTCCATAATCAACTTGATGTACCCTGCATCTGTGGAATACATGAATAGACAACAAATCATCCCAAATTGAGGAGCCAGGAGTCAGTGCTGTGCCTCTGAGGTGGGAGAGCCAACCTCAGGACACTGGTCCACAAGAGACCTCCCAGCTCCACATAATATCAAACGGCGAAAATCTTCCAGAGATCTCCATCTCAACACCAGCACCCAGCTTCACTCAACGACCAGCAAGCTACAGTGCTGGACACCCTATGCCAAACAACTAGCAAGACAGGAACACAACGCCACCCATTAGCAGAGAGGTGGCCTAAAATCATAAAAAGTCCGCAGACACCCCAAAACACACCACCAGACGTGGACCTGCCCACCAGAAAGACAAGATCCAGCCTCATCCACCAGAACACAGGCACTAGTCCCCTCCACCAGGAAGCCTACACAACCCACTAAACCAACCTTAGCCACTGGGGATAGACACCAAAAACAACGGGAACTACGAACCTGCAGCCTGCAAAAAGGAGACCCCAAACACAGTAACATAAGCAAAATGAGAAGACAGAAAAACACACAGCAGGAGAAGGAGCAAGATAAAAACCCACCAGACCTAACAAATGAAGAGGTAATAGGCAGTCTACCTGAAAAAGAATTCAGAATAATGATGGTAAAGATGATCCAAGATTCTATTTCCCAGATCCAAAATCTTGGAAATAGAATAGACAAAATGCAAGAAGCAGTTAACAAGGACCTAGAACAACTAAAGATGAATCAAGCATCGATTAAAAACACAATAAATGAAATAAAAAATACTCTAGATGGGATCAATAGTAGAATAACTGAGGCAGAAGAACGGATAAGTGAGGTGGAAGATAAAATAGTGGAAATAACTGCTGCAGAGCAAAATAAAGAAAAAAGAATGAAAAGAACAGAGGACAGTCTCAGAGACCTCTGGGACAACATTAAACGCACCAACATTCGAATTATAGGGGTTCCAGAAGAAGAAGAGAAAAAGAAAGGGACTGAGAAAATATTTGAAGAGATTATAGTTGAAAACTTCCCTAATATGGGAAAGGAAATAGTTAATCAAGTCCAGGAGGCACAGAGAGTCCCATACAGAATAAATCCAAGGAGAAATACGCCAAGACACATATTAATCAAACTGTCAAAAGTTAAACACAAAGAGATCATATTAAAAGCAGCAAGGCAAAAACAACAAGTAACACACAAGGGAATCCCCATCAGGATAACAGCTGATCTCTCAGCAGAAACTCTCCAAGCCAGAAGGGAGTGGCAGGACATAATTAAAGTGATGAAGGAGAAAAACCTGCAACCAAGATTACTCTACCCAGCAAGGATCTCATTCAGATTTGATGGAGAAATTAAAACGTTTACAGACAAGCAAAAGCTGAGAGAGTTCAGCACCACCAAACCAGCTTTACAACAAATGCTAAAGGAACTTCTCTAGGCAAGAAACACAACAGAAGGAAAAGACCTACAATAACGAACCCAAAACAATTAAGAATATGGGAATAGGAACATACATATCGATAATTACCTTAAATGTAAATGGACTAAATGCTCCCACGAAAAGACACAGGTTGGCTGAATGGATACAAAAACAAGACCCATATATATGCTGTCTACAAGAGACCCACTTCAGACCTAAAGACACATACAGACTGAAAGTAAGGGGATGGAAAAAGATATTCCATGCAAATGGAAACCAAAAGAAAGCTGGAGTAGCAATTCTCATATCAGACAAAATAGACTTTAAAATAAAGACTACTAGAAGAGACAAAGAAGGACACTACATAATGATCAAGGGGTCAATCCAAGAAGAAGATATAACAATTGTAAATATTTATGCACCAAACATAGGAGCACCTCAATACATAAGGCAAATACTAACAGCCATAAAAGGGGAAATCGACAGTAACACAATCATAGTAGGGGACTTTAACACCCCACTTTCACCAATGGACAGATCATCCAAAATGAAAATAAAAAAGGAAACACAAGCTTTAAATGATACATTAAACAAGATGGACTTAATTGCTATTGATAGGACATTCCATCCAAAAACAACAGAATACACATTTTTCTCAAGTGCTCATGGAACATTCTCCAGGATAGATCATATCTTGGGTCACAAATCAAGCCTTGGTAAATTTAAGAAAATTGAAATTGTATCAAGTATCTTTTCCGACCACAAGGCTATGAGACTAGATATCAATTACAGGAAAAGAGCTGTAAAAAATACAAACACATGGAGGCTAAACAATACACTACTTAATAACGAAGTGATCACTGAAGAAATCAAAGAGGAAATTAAAAAATACCTAGAAACAAATGACAATGGAGACACGACGACCCAAAACCCATGGGATGCAGCAAAAGCAGTTCTAAGAGGGAAGTTTATAGCAATACAATCCCACCTTAAGAAACAGGAAACATCTCGAATAAACAACCTAACCTTGCACCTAAAGCAATTAGAGAAAGAAGAACAAAAACATCCCAAAGTTAGCAGAATGAAAGAAATCATAAAAATCATATCAGAAATAAATGAAAAAGAAATGAAGGAAACGATAGCAAAGATCAACCAAACTAAAAGCTGGTTCTTTGAGAAGATAAACAAAATTGATAAACCATTAGCCAGACTCATCAAGAAAAAAAGGGAGAAGACTCAAATCAATAGAATTAGAAATGAAAAAGGAGAAGTAACAACTGACACTGCAGAAATACAAAAGATCATGAGAGATTACTATAAGCAACTCTATGCCAATAAAATGGACAACCTAGAAGAAATGGACAAATTCTTAGAAATGCACAACATGCCAAGACTAAATCAGGAAGAAATAGAAAATATGAACAGACCAATCACAAGCACTGAAATTGAAACTGTGATTAAAAATCTTCCAACAAACAAAAGCCCAGGACCAGATGGTTTCACAGGCGAATTCTATCAAGCTTTTAGAGAAGAGCTAACACCTATCCTTCTCAAACTCTTCCAAAATATAGCAGAGGGAGGAACACTCCCAAACTCATTCTACGAGGCCACCATCACCTTGATACCAAAACCAGACAAGGATGTCACAAAGAAAGAAAACTACAGGCCAATATCACTGATGAACATAGATGCAAAAATCCTCAACAAAATACTAGCAAACAGAATGCAACAGCACATTAAAAGGATCATACACCATGATCAAGTGGGGTTTATTCCAGGAATGCAAGGATTCTTCAATATACGCAAATCAATCAATGTGATACACCATATTAACAAATTGAAGGAGAAAAACCATATGATCATCTCAATAGATGCAGAGAAAGCTTTCGACAAAATTCAACACCCATTTATGATAAAAACCCTGCAGAAAGTAGGCATAGAGGGAACTTTCCTCAACATAATAAAGGCCATATATGACAAACCCACAGCCAGCATCGTCCTCAATGGTGAAAAACTGAAACCATTTCCACTAAGATCAGGAACAAGACAAGGCTGCCCACTCTCACCACTCTTATTCAACATAGTTTTGGAAGTTTTAGCCACAGCAATCAGAGAAGAAAAGGAAATAAAAGGAATCCAAATCGGAAAAGAAGAAGTAAAGCTGTCCCTGTTTGCAGATGACATGATACTATTCATAGAGAATCCTAAAGATGCTACCAGAAAACTACCAGAGCTAACCAATGAATTTGGTAAAGTAGCAGGATACAAAATTAATGCACAGAAATCTCTGGCATTCCTATATACTAATGATGAAAAATCTGAAAGTGAAATCAAGGAAACACTCCCATTTACCATTGCAACAAAAAGAATAAAATATCTAGGAATAAACCTACCTAAGGAGACAAAAGACCTGTATGCAGAAAATTATAAGACACTGATGAAAGAAATTAAAGATGATACAAATAGATTGAGAGATGTACCATGTTCTTGGATTGGAAGAATCAACATTGTGAAAATGACGCTACTACCCAAAGAAATCTACAGATTCAATGCAATCCCTATCAAACTACCACTGGCATTTTTCACAGAACTAGAGCAAAAAATTTCACAATTTGTATGGAAACACAAAAGACCCCAAATAGCCAAAGCAATCTTGAGAACGAAAAATGGAGCTGGAGGAATCAGGCTCCCTGACTTCAGACTATACTACAAAGCTACAGTAATCAAGACAGTATGGTACTGGCACAAAAACAGAAAGATAGATCAATGGAACAGGATAGAAAGCCCAGAGATAAACCCACGGACATATGGTCACCTTATCTTTGATAAAGGAGGCAGGAATATACAGTGGAGAAAGGACAGTGTCTTCAATAAGTGGTGCTGGGAAAACTGGATAGGGACATGTAAATGTATGAGATTAGATCACTCCCTAACACCATACACAAAAATAAGCTCAAAATGGATTAAAGACCTAAATGTAAGGCCAGACACTATCAAACTCTTAGAGGAAAACATAGGTAGAACACTCTATGACATAAATCACAGCAAGATCCTTTTTGACCCACCTCCTAGAGAAATGGAAATAAAGACAAAAATAAACACATGGGACCTAATGAAACTTCAAAGCTTTTGCACAGCAAAGGAAACCATAAACAAGACCAAAAGACAACCCTCAGAATGGGAGAAAATATTTGCAAATGAAGCAACTGACAAAGGATTAATCTCCAAAATTTATAAGCAGCTCATGCAGCTCAATAACAAAAAAACAAACAACCCAATCCAAAAATGGGCAGAAGACCTAAATAGACATTTCTCCACAGAAGATATACAGACTGCCAACAAACACATGAAAGGATGCTCAACATCTTTACTCATTAGAGAAATGCAAATCAAAACTACAATGAGATATCATCTCACACCAGTCAGAATGGCCATCATCAAAAAATCTAGAAACAATAAATGCTGGAGAGGGTGTGGAAAAAAGGGAACACTCTTGCACTGCTGGTGGGAATGTGAATTGGTACAGCCACTATGGAGAACAGTATGGAGGTTCCTTAAAAAACTACAAATAGAACTACCATATGACCCAGCAATCCCACTACTGGGCATATACCCTGAGAAAACCATAATTCAAAAAGAGACATGTACCAAAATGTTCATAGCAGCCCTATTTACAATAGCCCAGAGATAGAAACAACCTAAGTGTCCATCATCGGATGAATGGGTAAAGAAGATGTGGCACATATATACAATGGAATATTACTCAGCCATAAAAAGAAATGAAATTGAGCTATTTGTAATGAAGTGGATGGACCTAGAGTCTGTCATACAGAGTGAAGTAAGTCAGAAAGAGAAAGACAAATACTGTATGCTGACACATATATATGGAATTTAAGAAAAAAAAATGTCATGAAGAACATAGGGGTAAGACAGGAATAAAGACACAGACCTACTAGAGAATGGACTTGAGGGTATCGGGAGGGGGAAGGGGAAGGGTAAGCTGTGACAGAGTGAAAGAGCGGCATGGACATATATACACTACCAAACGTAAGGTAGATAGCTAGTGGGAAGCAGCCGCCTAGCACAGGGAGATCAGCTCGGTGCTTTGTGACCGCCTGGAGGGGTGGGATAGGGAGGGTGGGAGGGAGACGCAAAAGGGAGGGTATATGGGAACATATGTATATGTATATGTATAACTGATTAAATTTGTTATAAAGCAAAAAAAAAAAAAAGTAAAGGAAAAAAAATCAATTTGAGAAGAATGGTCAAGCTTACAATATTAAGTTCTCTAATCCTTAAACAGGATATGTCTAATATTTCGTAGTTTTGTTAAATGTCTTTTGCTAGACTTATTCTTTAATATTTGATTTTTTGATACAGTTGAGAATGTCTCTTTTAAAAAATTTATCTTATATTTCTTATTCATTTATATAAATTCAATTATATATACATTTATTCCTCTACTATCAAGAAAATTAGGTAAACTGTCTTAAATATTCTAATAGTTTATTTAACAGTTTATAGATTCATTGGGGTTTCTTATGTACTCAATAATAACAACTGTGAAAACTAAAATTTATGAATCTACTTCTGAGAAGATATGAAGTATTTTCCCTATTCTCCCCACTAAGTACAATAAAATCCCTGGATATTACATATGAAATAACCATAAGAAGAGTGAAAGATTGTGAGGATAAGGCAGACTGGAGAATTCAGGACTAGAAAAATGGCACAGTGGTGAGTGCCATGGATTTTCTCTTTGTCTCATTCATCCCTGACACGGAGCTGAAGAAGCCAGCAAGCCAGAAATGCCAACCAGTGAAAACAGAAAAACATCCACACCACAAAACCATGCTCTCCACCAAAAATCCAGGAAAAGGGCAGCCTAGCAAAACAGAAAACTTTTAGCTAATAACTACTCTACTCTAGCCAAGCACCACAGAAAAAAACATGGTCCCACTGTCATGCACAGCAGCAAACTCCAAGGTGCAAACCTGAATTTCCACATTGCCTATCTGTAACAAGACACTCCAACTGCCCCCACTCCTAATGGGATGGTGTTAGAGATAGCCACCTAAGGACCCAAGACATTCATTCTCACTGGGCAGTAATGAATGCTCTCCTTCCCCAGGGAGTCACTGGCAACTCTGTGCAAAAACTAGACTTCTTCCCCTACCCAGCAGTTGGTGTCAGAGGAAGACTTTTACCAATGCCCAGTGGTGTTAGGTTGCACAAATATTTGCAAATGAAACAACACATTTCTAAATCATTCATGGATCAAATGGGAAATCTGAAGAAAAATTAAAAGGACATTGAACTGAATGCAGTGTTTTTCTGACTTGATCTTTTTATATTCTCTAGAAGAATCTGAAATTTCTTATTTCTTCCTTAAATATTTGGTAGGTGGGAACATAAAACTCTCCGGGCATGGTGTTTTTTGTTTGTTTGTTTTTGTTTTTGGGTTTTTGTTTTTTTTTTTTGCAGTATGTGGGCCTCTCACTGTTGTGGCCTCTCCCGTTGAGGAGCACAGGCTCCGGACGTGCAGGCTCAGCGGCCATGGCTCACGGGCCCAGCCGCTCCGTGGCACGTGGGATCTTCGCGGACCGGGGCACGAACCCATGTTCCCTGCATCGGCAGGCGGACTCTCAACCACTGCGCCACCAGGGAAGCCCGGGGCATGGTGTTTTTTACTTATGTTTTCATGTTTTATTTATTTCCCAAGGAGGATGTATTTAATTATGGGTTCAATTTATTTAAAAATTTATAAAACAATTAAGATTTTAAAAAATTCTTCTTGTTTCAGTTTTGTAAGAGGTGTTTATCTAGGGTGTGTCCATTTTACTTAAATTGTCGAGTATGCTAGCTTAAAATTATACATAATACACTATTATGACCTTTCATGTCTGCCTCGACTTCTCCCACTTTCTGGCAAATTCCCTTCCATGGGTTTCATTTTCCTTTCCTAACATCTTGCCTCAGTAAAGGCCAATTCAATCCATCAAGAAATATTTTAATACATACATTCAAACTTCAAATTTATTGGGCAAAAGTGTGGTAATAATCCCTGAATGTCTTCTACCTGGAGATTTTTCTCTATGTAAGTAGGTACAAACATATCTACAGGAGGTGGGAGAAGCAGCTCAATTCATTGTGCATCTATCAAGATTCAGATACAAATGGATATATATTTTTCATCACTTAGTGACACAGGCCCTTACCTACCTAAAATTTCTGCGTGTTATATTTGCCATTTCAACACTATTGTCTTTGAGAATATTCCCCCAAAATATTTCCTACATGTAAGAAGCCTGGAATTAATTACATAAAGATATATCTCATCTTTGGTATAGTTCTTTTATGCCTTTTACTTTGAACTTACTATGTCAAGTTAGGAAGAAGAAACATACCAGCTCATACTTTCCAAACGAACTCATTTCTATGTTTTAGATGTTCCACCAAAGAGGAAAATTAGAAAGTTCAAAGGATGAATTCAGAGAGGAGGGAAGGTTAGAAAGTGGCTAGAAGTGGAAATTCCCCACTTACTTACTCATGGTTCCCTCTTCTGACCTTTTACGATAACCAGTGGGAGAGCACACACACATCTGTGATTTAAAAATAAATTTTACCAATTTACGTAATTTGTATAATTCAATAGGTGAGACATTAGAATTGGCAGCTTTGATTCCCAAGGAGATTAAAAGCCATTCAGAAACCTAATTCACCCATTGAAAGAAAAAAAGAAATTTAAAAAAAGATGAAAAGTTTGCCTCTGGAAATTCTATCAGGTCTGAAGTTTGCGGTCTCTGTGAACGTGGGCCACCAGAGCATCCTGCTGAGCTGCTGCCTGATAAGGACTGTATATCCTGTCTTCTCTGTACCACTTTGCATGCAGCTCACATTACTTCATTTCCTTTCTGGAACCTTCCCCCGGATTCTTCATATAAGGTCAAATACGAAAGAGACCTGCGTTGAGTTCTGGTGTCCTGAGTGACTTCTTCCAAATTTGTCCAGGCACTAATTTCTCTCTCAATCTCTGCTTTCTCAACTGAACTATGAGATCTTAATGATCATCTTTACCCTGTGGATATCCCTTAATGTTTTGATGTATTCTTTATGAAATAAAACATAGAAAATATCTCTGAAAAAATTGAAAGTTATGTATTATGACCACACGTGCTTTGTAAGGAGATTTTAAAGAGTTTATCTGCACAAGTTTTCTTTCTTTAGGTTTCTTGATGTGTTTCTTTGCTTTAGAGAATTGAAGCCATCAGGTCTGACCACACAGGAAGTTGGCTTTCACATTTAGATAAATAAGGAACAACCGAAAAACCTTCTGACCCCCAAATCTCTACCACACTGCATCCTGACTCTCTACACTTTGCTTTGTCCTATTTAGTGTAATTTCACAGGTGAGATACCTTCCTTTGATTTAACAAATACTGATTAGTAATATAAACATGTAATTCATTATATATATAATAGGAAGACACTCTTGCAAGTGAAATAACATGCTTTTAATAATCAGGACAACAGGTATCAACCAGGACTGTGCTGGGCAACCGCTATTCATTGCTCATGCCTCTGCATGGATTTAAGTTGACTGTTTTCTCAGATCTCAGGCAGATTTCTTACACATAAAAAATTGATTGTGAAAGGAGATGGAGGAGTAATAAGAAAATAATTAATTTTTCAATAAAGTTTAAGTTATTGTGGAGGACTTGAATAGCATGAGGGCCAGTGGATAGCTACAAAGCCCACTGATAGCATATGTTCTTGGTAATTTGGCTGGTTTTTATGTTTTCAATGCCTGCTTACTGCCACCTGTGTAAGTGCTGATTTCAACAAAATACTTTGGCTGCTCTCCTAAAAACAAGTAGAGAAAAATGATTTCAGAATAAAAATAATAGATTTTGATCAATGTTATAATGTTTAAAAATGTTTATTTTCATAAAGATCTCTAGACATCACTTTCCTGTGTCCAATGGCATATAAAACAAATATTACATACATTATACACATATATGTTATATATAACATCAATTACATATATTACACAATGGTATATATAACATATATTGCATATATTATACATTTATTATTACATATATTATACATTAATATATAAATATATATGCATGTGTTTGTATATATAGACATATGTAAATATATATATATAATATCCATTCACCTGATTATGGCTGTGGAAGCAAGAAAACTTAAACACATAAAAAAGTGTTTTAGTGTCACGAAAGTTGTTAAAGTTGGTTGTAGGAGACTGCAGCTTCCTCTGTCTGTCTGTACCCTAGACAGACAAGAGTCACATTACATCATATCAACAATTATGCTGAGACTGTTCAGTTATTATCTTACATGAAATGAGGAACTTTTCTTTCTCATGACCTGAATCAAACTGTTATTCCTTTACTTATCATTAATTACCTTATCTACACAAACACTGTGGTAGAAAATTAATTTTCTCATTTATGATGTTTTCTTCATGAAAACTTTATAAGTTGGATGCTGATACTTTCATTGTGCACATAACGAAACCAAAATCCAGTGGAATTGTATAACTTTCCCAAATCCGCATAGCTAACAAATGCTTGAGTTGATATTCACATACATTATTTCATGTGTATAGCCAACAAATATTCATTGAACTCCTTCTATGTTCTAAGCCTTATTATAGGTACAAGTTATTCATTGTTGTATAAGACAGCCATGTCCCTGCTCTTAAAGACCTTATTTTCCAATAAGAGAAGTAAATATTAATAATTATTATCTTAAAAACTATATATATATATATATATTTATATGCCAATGAACTACAAAGTCTCAGATGATATTATGTTCTATGAAATAAAAGAGTGAGGTAATAAGTCATGACTAATGGGAGGTAATTTGTGCAGGTGGTCACAGAAGGTCTTATTGAGTAGGTAACATGTAAGGTAAATATAAATGAGAAGAAAGACTTAGCCATGAAAAATCTGAGATCAGAGGGAATAAGAGCAAGAGCACAGCCTATAAAATGAAAATAAGTTCAGCTTTTTCGAGGAACAGAGTGAAAGTCAACATAGCTGGCCTGTAAGGAGTAAGAGGGAACATTGTGGGAGATAACTATCTGTAAAAAACTACACTATTTTGCGTTCCTGTTAGCCTGCTGATTGTTCTGAAACATTCAAACTTCGCAGGTAGTCGGTGTCCAGCTAAGAAAATTAGAGTTTCACACTTATATGGGAATCATCAGAGAGGAAAACGTACATTGGAAAATGGTATAACTGGACCATGGCTTTTGTGTCAGCCCAATAAGCTGTTGAAACACCCTGCTTTGCACTGGAAGAGACACAGCAAAGGTTATCAGTGTGTGCAAGTATGTATTCTTTCCTTCTCTTTATACCCCATGGACTTGGAAGATTGCAGATTTATATATATATATATATATTATCTCACGCATTCTTCACAACGTACTGTGTGCAATTAGTGTCAAAGTGTGGACATTAACCCAGATTCCCAACTCTAGGAGATGAAATAAACATTTAAAAGATCGAAGTTTCTTTAACCCAAAGAAATTAGTAAAAACATCAGCTATTCCCTTAAGTACCAAACTTCACTTCCCCTTTGTCATTCATCAGCAGTACTCAAGTATGCCCCTGCTACCCATTGGCAATGTAAAGGCATTCATTTCTCAACCCTACTATCCCACTAACCTCCCTGAGCAGCACTCTATATTTTGGAACTTTTATGTTTTTTTATACATACTCTTTCATTAACTCATATTTATTTATTCACTCATTCAACAAGTATGTACTGAGTACATACTAGGTTCCAGTTACTATGTCATATATTAGAGTCACAGAAGGAACAAGTCAGAAAAAGTCTTTATCCCCAAGCAGCTTACAGTCTGGTAAAGGATGTAGGTGATAAACAATAATGTAATGTCAGATCTTGACAAGTGACATAGAGGAAGATAAAGTCATGTGGAGTCATAGAGTAGGAGGTTCTATTTTACATAGAGAAGGCAAGTGAAGACCTCTCTGGGTAAATGATAGTTGAACAATGAGTGAACTGAATTAAAGGGAGGGCAAAACATGCAACTAGATGGAGGAAGAAACTTTTAGAGAAAATGCATGACCCTGTAGTGGGAGGAACCTTGACATTTTTGTGGAACAGCAAAGCCGTGACTATTGGAGAGGGCAATGGCTATGGTAGGAGAGGTAGCCAGGGGCCAGGTCATGGATAAGGCAAAGTCTTCTCAAATATACAAGAAGGTCTTTGGATTGTACGGTAATTTTGATAAGAAGCCGTGTCGAGTGGGAGAAGTGAAGAAGTGAATTCTCACCAAAATGATATTACTTAATTATAAAACAACCCCTCTAGCTGCTATGTAGAAAACATACTAGGAACTGAGTGAAAAATAAAGAAGAACAAAGGGAGTTTTAGGACCAACGTGTACCTCTTCATGTCTTAGGTAAACAAATAAATATGATGGTCTAACTAGCCTACAGTAGATGGTAATTTTTTACCCACTTAACCATAACATTTTCACAAAGGCTTTATTCTGAAAACAGAATATCTGTACTCTGAAGTCATATTAATGATAAAATTTGAGGACACTAAGATTATTAACCAGAGTGATATTTTTATCCCTTCCTTAAATCACTAGACACAGATATTCTACATTCATTTTGTGTTGACCTTAATAACTTATCTGGATGATACTGATACTATGGCAATATATTTTTATAATAATCATTTTCAGATGTCCAAAGTGTCAGAGATATATGAAAATAATAATCTAGCAGATTGGAGAAAAATAGAATAAGATATTACTGAGGGGAAATAGGGCAGTGTAAATGACAGTAAAATATGACATGAAAATTAACAGGAGATAAATGAAACAGATCATTTAAGATAAACAGTTTTAGAACATAGAAAGGAAGTTCCAGCCACAAGGTTTCTATTTCCTCCATTAAACCAGCTACTTACTAAATGATACCTTGAAAAACTAGTCCCCAGGGAAGAATCGAATGACACATTTCTGAAAGCCAGTTTATAGCTTGCTAAGTTAAACTCTTCCAGACTGGAGAAAGGTCCATGAGAATAGAGATGGTAACTTTCTTATTCAACAATAAATCCTCTAACAGTGTCAGGTTCATAGTAGATGTTCAATAAAATAATAGTTGTTAAGTATATGATTATATGAATGAATGGGATTCCAGGGAAATATTACTCCCCACATTATTTCCATCTCAAAGATAGGAATCCCTAACTTTTAATTCTTTGCTTAGATATTCTGTTTCCTAAATTATTTGTTTTCTACAAATTTAAGAAAGGATATCTCAGATTCTGGGAAAATCTCACTTGTCTCTTCATGCTGCACCTACAGTTGTGAGAAAGCACATTTCAGACAGCAGGGAAAACCCGTAGCTCACCACAACACCACATTGTAAACTGTTTGGGCCACTAGAGCATGAATTAAAGAGGACAGGAGTAGCTGAACGATCTGGAGGTGAGAGGAAGTGGGTGGAGACAACGTAACTGAATATAAATGCTGAGCTATCTCAGAGACTCAGAGACTGAACAAGAGCTCCAGCAAAGACTTTCACTGCAGACTGGTTTGACCCGGGATTAACCAAGGGATCGGGACGAGGATAAAGATGAATTCTGAAGATTGTTCTGCAACAGAGAGCAGCTCCTTGCATCTGAAAAGAGGACAACAAAGTAAGTCAGGTCTTACTCCTCATATACTGGTAGCATCTATCAGTATATCTATATTTATATCTATCTACCTACCTATCTATCTATCTATGATATATAATGGTAGTTAGGGGGAAAATGAAGCTTGTCTTTTGAAGAACTTGGTTATGTTCTATTTCAGTTGGGATAAAGGAGAAAATGGGGAAGAGGTAAATATTTCTTTTTCTATGAGAAGACAAATAGAAACTTGAGAGGAAATCACAAGGGTGAATTTCAGAAGCTCTCTAAATGTTTGTTTCTTTGTTTCAGTTTATATCAGCTCAATTTTTCGTATTTAATTAGAAATCTCACTGCCCTAGCCCAGTGAACTGTCCATCATTTTCCCATATCCATCCTATAGGAAGCACTGCCTCTCTTTATGGAAAACTCTGTTTTCCACATAAACAATTACCTTCTTGATTGCCTTTACCTTGTACCATTTTGTGCTTTCTGTGTGTGCCGTATCTTGTGTTCTCAAGACAACATCCTCCAGTTGCTGGGAACAAAGGTTTCTAATTTTTGAGAGAATATCCTTATAAACATCTGAACATTTACAGTGTCCAATGGTAACTTATTAGGAGAAAGTCATGAAAGAATTCTTGAAAATGAAATCTTCTATATTCTTTATGGGACTCTTTTCCTCCATTTCGCTTTTCTATTTCACCCTTCTAATCGTGGGCTTCAAATTCTACATGAATCAGATGTTTTTCTTCCTTTCTTTTATTTTTCATCAAAATATGATCATCTTTGCTATATACTTTTTCTTCTTTTCTATTTATCTATTCTGTCCTCAGACCTTTCTATTTTCTATTACCAGGATTTTCCCATTGTTTTACAATAATTTGTTTTGGTGAGGCTTTCTTGATTTGTTTCATTTATCTCTCTTCCTCTCTAATTAATGAGGTGCCCCAAGCACTAGCATGTAGGAACTAGAGTTTACTTGTAAGCACACCTAACCAGTAACAAAGAATGTGTTATGAAGAGCAGAGCTAAAAAAATCTAGAGGAAGGGATTGTTTTCTGAGTATGGGTCTAATAGAGTGGTTTGCTTTAGAAAAGTATTCATTACCTCTGATAAACCCATCCTTCACTTAAGAACACAAAATCAAGTGTGGATAACAAGTACAAGCCACACAAATTTTTTGGTAACCAGATAGCCATAACTTGATGGCTCAGCTGAGCTGCCCAAAAGAAAAAATATATTTAAGAATAAAACCACTCGGTAAACAGCATAGTTGAAAGAAGAAGGAACTATTGTAGTAATTCTTAACTTTTCCTGAGATCATTCCAATTTTCTGTTGAATATTTAATTTATGAATATTTAGTCTACGCTGCTATTTGTACTTGCTTCATTAGTATAAACAATTATTGAACACCACCCTTGGTGATTCAATATGTACTAATGAATTTGTTTTCGATTTCCCCATTAATGGACAGGGCTTGTAATCAGAGCAGAAGTATGCTCTTAGGGGAGTGTTTTGTTATCTAGGTGATAAGTCAAGCTGTGAGTAACAATAGCCCTCACTAATGGATATAAAGTACAGTCTGAGAATCATCTCCATAGTTTACCCACTGGATAAGCCAATAGAGTGAGTCCAGTGGATAAGCCAATGGGCTCTGGCATCCATGAGTTACTTGGATGTGTTGGTACTTGCTGAGGAGCCAGAGCTGTCCCTGCATTGGGTTTGAACCCCGTGATTGAGTCTCACATGGTGAGAAGTGAAACTAGACAGAGAGTTCTGAACTTGCTACCCTAGCTACGAAAGGCTGCTTCCGGTGACAGTTGTATGCTGGTGAAAAAAGGAAGGTTTGCTTTAAGAAGCTGAGAGAAATAGAACCAGATAGGAGTGAAGTAAAGTCTTCTCTTGCAAAACCTGAATGCAGATCTATGCTGGGAAAAACAATCCTCAGACGAAGCAACAGTTGATGCTGACATCCATTACATAGCAAAATTACTGTGAAAGAAAGCAGCATCTCTTTGCCTAGTTTAACCTTAAAGAAATGCTTTAAGGAAAAAAAATACATGAATTTCAAGTTGTGTCTGTATAGACATCCTTTTAATTATGAAAGCCACCCATACTGAAAAATAGGATATTTTTGCATATTGAGACTATTTTTCATGGTAAGTTTTAATATCATTCAAGTAGTTATTTTACATTTCAGTTTTTGAGAGCATAATAGGGATCTATATATTTCCTGTGAGGCCAAATTTTAAATATCCTGATAGCTCATCCTAGCAAAAATCAAATTCAAACTCGGAGTCACAAAATTCCCCTCTCTCCTTTCTCAATTATTTATTTCTAATCTAGAACAGATATCCTTCTAGCTTTGTTGTTGGTGGTGGTGGGGTTTTTTTTGGTAATTAAGAATCATCATTCACATCATATTCATATTCTAAATCCTTCCACAAAAATATTCCTCATTGATGAAATAAAACTTTTACTTGGTTTTAGCATTATAAAAAGAATAAATGAAAAAAACTGATTTCCACCCAATATTTAGTCTATAGTACTGTTAAATTTCCTCTATTATTTTAACTTCTCTTGGAAAATTCAAACATCTTATTTTTCACTCACCTGTTATTTTTAAATGAGGTAAAACTGACATACTATGTATTCACAGATCATACATATACAGTTTAATGAGTTATAACTACAACTCCAATCAACATTTGACATTTTCCATCACCCTGGAAAGTTTCCCTGTGTTCCTTTCCAGTCAAATTAATTTTCCAACACATAAAAGCAATCACTTTTCTCATTTCTATCATCAAATTTAGTTCAGCTATTCCTGAATGTCATATAAATGAATATATACAGTATATAATTGTGACTGGATTTTTTTCGCTCAACATTTTTTTTTGCGATTCATCTATTTTGTGGCATGCATCAGTTGTTCCAGTTTTTAAATTTCTGAGTAGAATTTCTTGTATGGGTATACCATAATTTGTTTATCCATTTTCCTGTTGATGGATACTTGGTTTATTTCTAGGATTTGGCTGTTAAGAATAAAGTTGCTCTGAACATTCTTATATAAAACATTTTGAAGACGTATTTTCATTTCTCTTGAGAAAATAATAGGAGTAGAGTTTCTCCATCATAGGATAAGTGTATATTTAATTATGTAAGAAATAGTTTTCCAAAGTATTTTTTTTCCATTTTACTCTCCCATTCAGTAATATGGACATTTCAATGCTTCACATCTACCAAATTCACAAAAAAGTACCATCCATCTTTTTTTTAATTTTTAGTCATTCCAGTTGTATATATTTTTATATCAATTCAACATTTTTTATTATATCACCCACATTTATACCCATTTATACCATCTCCCTTAAACAGTAACTACAGAGAAGTTAAGGGATTGTACATAGGGTGTTCTTTTTATATGTCTTCTAGGGTAATCAGGTATTTACTAAGTGTTCTTATTGTGATTAAAACAATACAATTATGATATATTTAGAATTTTCATAGCTACTGAGTACATATTTGGGGGAGATATTTTATGATATCATTATTGTGACTGGATTGTTTTATTTCTAGCCAGAAATAAACTATCCAAATTCACTCAACACTTGAGGGAAATTAACTTATAAATTTCATATAAGAAGATAGGGAGACACATAGCTATTTTTTTATTTTAAATGCTTCAAGAGAAAATCAAATGTCTCTTTCTTACTTCTATAGCCTGCTTGAATTCATCATCTACTTTCTCTCTTCAGATAATGCCACCGGGCTTCACTTCGCAGCGTATCATGAAGGGTCCATTCAAGTTCCCATCCCATGTGCTGTAGTGAATGTGGTCTTCATCACCACTCTAATCATAGCTCTCGTTGCTTTATCAGGTGGGTCTGCACTTCATGAATTCATCAAAAGTTCTGATGAATTTAGGACAATCTCATTTTTCATACATGGCCAATTTCCTAGGAAATGCTAAATATGATTCCACATTCCTTGAATAATTGATGCAATACTTTTTTTTAGTTTTCTAGTGCTTTAGAAATATTAAAAGTGTTTATGATTTATACAACACTATAGGAGAAATTTACATGTGAGCAGATGTTTAAATCTGGAATAAAAGGGGCCAATTTAGAGTCTAAATATAGAGACGTTTAACTGGAAAAATGTGGGCTGCACATTCATTGTTGATGAAAAAAATAATATCTAAGCCATAGATTAATCAGGAATTGGTCAGTCTCTTATCTCAAAAGCCACAGAATATATATATAGATATAGAATATATCTAGAAGCTCCCAGAGAATCATTTGTGTTATGGTATTCAAAACATACAGCTATACCAAGATACATTTGTGTCTTATAGAAACATGAAATTTTACAGTTTTATGATACATCCCCAGCCATAAATTTTTGTGTATTCTGAATTGCTCCTCTGCAAAGCATTCTCTCCTCTACCTTCCAATATAGGTCTGTATATACTACCTCTTCAAATTCTTCCCCATCTGCATTCCGATGCAAAACCTTACTTGGAATTTTAATGTATTTTAGTCTTTCTAGTCCAAAGACTATTTTCAAGATTTTAAAATTTACCCTCCACTTTCTGACCAAAGTGACTCCCTCTTATTTCTTATACCTAGTACAATGATTAGGCACAATGAGAGATCAGGTAAAGCGAGAAACTGCCTTCTTCTTACTCTTCCCAGAACTCACCTTCCTTTCTTATCATTTTAAATGGAGTATAACCTATAAAAATTTTGAATCACCATGTTGTACAGCTGAAACTAATATAACATCATACGTCAACTATACTTCAACAAAATTAAAAAAAAAAAAGAATTCACCTTCTTTCCTCTCTTTGTTTATCACCTAGCACAGCACAGCATCCCCTGAACTACTTTTGCGCACTGTGGTTATTTGGTGTCTTGTGTTACTAAAACACACACGTTTCCTGTTCACAGTGGGTCAGTACAACTGTCCAGGCCAATATATGTCCTTGGTGCCACCAAACACCCATGTTTCTTCATGCTCAGAAGATTGGATAGTATACCAGGGGAAATGCTATCTTATTTCCAAGAAAACAAGGAACTGGACCTTGGCCCAAAACTTTTGCTCCAAACACGGTGCCACTCTGGCTGTCATTGATTCTGAAGAGGACATGGTAAGATAGTATTCAGAAACAATTCCATAAGATATTGCTATTCTGTTTTATATAGCTAATCTGTGGTTTCCTTTTGTTTCCTTCTGAGGGAAGACATTGTATCTGTCTCCCACCCAGGAAAATTTAGTCACAGAAAGCCACATGATCAGTCTGAGGTCAAAATGAGAGTTCAATTTAGTCTTTAAATGTGATTTGTTTAGCCTCAAAGGCCAAAAATCCACATGAGCTGAACCTACGTAGAACTAGTAAATAATCAGCTTAGCTATCATGCCTACGAGTTACAGATTTAAGAAACAAGATTTGTTACATACTTATTGGGAGAGGTGGTTTAACATACAGTTCCTTTGTGCTTTCTTCAAGATCTTTTTAAAACAACATGTGGGTAGAAGTGAACACTGGATTGGGCTGAAAAATGAAGCTGACCAGATGTGGAAATGGTCAAATGGCAAAAAATTTAATAACTGGTGAGTTTCAAGATATCTCTTTATCCTCCCCAGGATGGCAGCTCAGGGGAACCACTTTCCTTTTTTCCTTTAGAAGTACTGTTCTACATGAACGTTGAGCTCTTTATAAGCAGAACTTTAACAATCTCTTTTGTATGTTATACTCTACGGACTTCTTTAAAGAAGGGCTTTAATATTATCATTTTTTCCTTTTTATCTGCTTGGAATTCATACGATAAATGCTTCTAGTAATTTGACCTCAGCAAATTCGAGTGGAATAAGACTCAGAAATATTCCAGGTATAAATATGATGATGGGAAAAAAAATCCAACATTTCCAATCTCATATTTATATTTTATTGACAAGCGAGTAGTTCCCTTTTTGCTTTCCCAGTTCTCATCTCCACAGGGATAAAGAATAATATTTTCAATACCTAATTAGAAGCTTCTATGGATCTGACAGAAAACTTGCCCCAGAATTAAAGATGCTGGCTTTATTTCCATTACCTGTACATTTTAAAGTTTGAAGGACGTTGTATAAGTTTAGCGTTAATCTTTGTCATCTGAAAACTCAGACATGAAAGAATTTCTAGCTCCCTAAATAGTTTTATGAAAATTAAAGATACAGGAAATTAGTTTAAATCTCTAGAAAAGGAATCCTTGGTATGTATCACACCCACAAATGGGCACCAGGGACTGTTACCCTCTAAAACTCTATGCGGTAGTATACATGATTGTTGAATATTTATACTTTCTGGGAATGGTTTGTGAACTCAAAAATGAACGAGTCACTCCTGTGGTGATCCACCAACCAAACAAATGGAGCCCTCTACTCTTAATTTTGTATCTTCTCACCACATACTCTTCTTTTGGATCTTTGTCTACTGTCTCTGCAGATTACTCTGTGATCATTTGATTGGCGCACTTGCCTCATGCGTTCTTACTAAGAAAAACCAAAAAAGCAGAAACCACCACCTCCACCACCACAAAGTTGATTCTCATGTAACTGAACGGAAATGATAAACTGAAAATAATTCTGGTTTCTTTATTGTTGACAGGTTCAACCTTACAGGATCCGAGACCTGTGCATTTCTGAACAGCACAGAGGTCAGCAGCACAGAATGTGAAAAGAATTTACACTGGATATGTAGCAAACCCTCCAAATAAAGAAGAATCATATTTGCTTATATACTATTCTATCATGAAACTCAAGGAAATGTGTGTTGACGAATGGCGCTCTATGGTCAGAAGTTTCCCATAAAGACTTTGTGAAAAAAAACTTTTTACTATTTTGGAAACTTTCTTCCAAACAAGACTGTGGCAAAAAGGGAGAAAAATCCCAGGAATATCTGCACTGTGGAATACTTCTGCCATGAGCTGAAAATGTTACAGGTTGACTGATCATTTTCTCCAAGAATGAGAAAAATGACTTCAAAGCTTTTGAATGCACTTTATATTTTTTTAATTCAGAAATAATAAGGTAACTAAGTTTAGAGTTATTATTTATTGTTGAATGACTGTGAACAACGTGTACCCTTCATGCATTTGCACTGTATGAAGGAATTAAATAGTAGTATTAAAAACTGAATGTAAACAAAGGAAATTTTAACTGGCAACAGAGATATTTCATCTAAATGCATTTTTTTAACTCAGAGGACATTTATAAATGGGCAAATGCTTATGAAATGAAGCTTTGTAATGTTTCTCTCTTTTTAAAGAAGTTTGTCAAGTTACTTTGTCATTTGCCCCCCAAAGAATGGGGTGATCATATATTTATGCTGGTCTTTTTTTTTTCACTTCTTCAGCGTAGACTTGTCTTTTTCAATGGTACATAATTTATTGCCTCATACACACTGTTTTACAGAGATAAGGACAAAAACAAAGAATATGAGGAATATTTGTAAAACAGATAAAAGTGTTGGAAAATGTGCAATATGTGATGTGGCAAATCTTTATCAGGAAAAAGTCTGTATTGTTCAAATCTGGAATAATACTAGTCCTATCTGATTATAACCTTGTGCCTTTCCTGATCTATTCTCCTTTCCTGATCTATTCTATCATGTGCAATACTTCCTGTGAAGTATTTTCTAAGTGCAATAATGTGTGTTTATTTGTTTGTCTTTTGTATCCAATGCAATTATAACCTGCTTTTATGTATGCTAAAATGAAAGTAGAATAAACAAAATGGTTTCTAAAAAGTGGCCATTCCTTCAAAATATATTAAAACATATCTCATGCTAGAAAGGAAGAAACAGAATACTGTAACTTTTTTTCAAAGACATTTCTATTGTAAAACCTTAGATTTATAATATGGTTTGTACTTTGTAAGTTGTTTTCATGTGTGCTTTCAAAGGGCTGTATCTACTTTTCTGTAAACAGCAAAAGTTCAGTAAACATTCTAATTGACTTTAGAGGAATTTATGTCATTTAAAAATTTTTGACTCTATCACTTTCTTTCTTTCTTTTATTGTTTATCACCCTGAAGAGGCACAGAGAAATTTGGAGATGGCTAAAGTCACTTTGCAAGGATTTATTTATAAGCTCGTCCTCTTTCCAAAAGAGGATAATTCGTCCTCATAACTGATGTTCTGAAAGCATCTGTTCATTTCTGAAATGCTATACTCGTAGTTATTTACATAAAATAATTCATTCAATAGAAATAAGGCACTATATAATCTTCATGAGATATTTCAATAAGGGAAAATAATACTACCTTCAAAATTGTTTTATGAATGTATTTCCCAATATTCTCCTTCTCTGAGAGTTGGAAATGTATGCTATAAGTAGTATCTTTAAACTGTTGTCACTAGTATGGCATATTGAAAAGAAATCTGGATTCCAGACACTGCTTAGCAATAAATAATATAGAGTTTCTTAATCTCAGTGTCCTTCAGTTCCTACAGGATCCAAACTCTGATATCCTATCATTAATAACAACAATCTACTCCTGGGTCATGTTAGAAAGCAACATCTTGGATCCACGCACTATGAAATGTGTGAGGGAAAGTGTAGATGTTGAGAGCTGGAGTGAAAGAGAAGTACCATCCAAGTTTCATTTCTGCCTCTCTCTAGTTGACCAGCTGTTTTAGTTAGAATTCGGTAGAAATTTCGTTAAAATTAGCTAGAAATTCAGCTAGTTAATACATGAAAATGGACTTAGAAGAGCACCTGGCTCACAGTGACCCCCAAGGATGTATTAAATTTTAGTGGTGATCGTTATAAATGGGAACACCATGCCCTCAAAGTAAGTTTAGCAAAAAGCAGCATTTCTACATGATGTGTCTATTTCTACATAGCATTTTTTGAGGGTTTTTAAAAAAAAATTTATTCAGTGAATGATTATTAAGCAACACTGTGGTGGACAGTAAAGTTAAAACACTAAGCAAATTTGGCATGAAAACTAGTCTTGGGGAATTTGTGGTTTATTTGTAAAACAAACAGTAAAGTAAAGGGTTATATTATGGTGGTGATGGAGCGTTATAGCAGGGAATACGTAGGATGCTGTGGAAATATATCACAGATATCCTACTTTATTTGCTCCTGTATTCAACTTTTAACTATCACTTTTCTGTGTTTTATTTGGTTTTTCCAACATAATTTCAATTTCTTCCTCTGGAAAGGGGAATAATAGTTTACCTGCTTATCTCAGATGATTAGAGGGATTCAATAAGTTTAAAAGTATTTTTAAAAGGATAAAAGCCATTGAAATGTCAGATCCTACAGTCAGTATTCAATTGATTCAAAGTTTTTGTAATACTAATAGAGACATGATCTTTCTAAGCTTGTTTTCAATTTTCAAAATTTCGACTAGATTTTCACACATGAAAATCTATCATAAATGAGATTAAAATGCTATTAAAATTTCCAGAGAAAATATTGGAAAATAGATGACCAAAAAGACTGTTAGTGATCATACAAATTGGTTTCGTTCAACCTTTGGAAAACAGTTGAAAATACTTATAAAAAGCCTTAAAAATATTTATGTCTTTCCTTTGATGTGAACATTTTTTTGGGGGGGTGGAACTTTAAAGAAATACTCTTGGCTGTTCAAGACATAACCACAAATATGTTTATCAAAGGGCTATTTTTAGTAATGGTAAATCAGAAACCACTTAATGGTCCAAAACTGAGAATTAAATTAAATTAATTTACTGCACTATGAAATAATATGCTACCTTTGAAAAATAATAACTAAGAAGAATGTTTATGGATATGAGAAAATATACAAAGTATTATTGCTAAGTCAGTTAAAATACTTAATATATCCAATAAGATTTCATCCTGTTAAATATTGAATATTTATGTTTCATGTTTCTCTATGCTGAAAGAGAGAAAAACTACAAAGGTAAGCACAATGGTTTTCCCCTGTGTAGTAGGAGTATGGATAATATTTATTTTCTTCTCCATGTTTCTCTATAGTTTCAAAATATTTGATAATGAATAGCTATTTTACTCCTAAGTTAAAAAAAAACCTTTTATTTTAAATAAGCCTAAATATTGTAACATTAAGGAAATAATTTCATTATTTAAACTACAACTCTACTTTCTGGTGACCAATTAAAACAGAGTTCGCCTGCTGAGTTTATGATTAAACTCTCCATCCAAAACTTTGTTCCTGTCCTTGTCATTGCCCCTACTCCCCTCAGGATTGAGGAGTACCAGAGAAAAGGGGGCATTGAAAGCAAGCAGGATCCTGTGGGGTCCTCCCAGGTCCAAAATTCCCTCCATGTCCCCCGTTTGTTGTTTGTAGAAAAAATGGCTTTAGTCTCCAAGGCCTTCCCCAAGTTCCAAAGAGCAGATTCAAGCAGTTAACGATTAGGACAATAGAGTCACAGGACCCCTAGTTCTTCCTGAAGGGATCTAGATAATCTGATGCATGTCTCTGAGGTGTTCTGCAGAAGCTAAGACCTCCACCCAGGTGGAGAATGGTGACCACATGCTGACCACAAGCACCTAGACCCCAGACTGGTTGGAACCAGAAGGCTGAGATTCCAGAAACATTACCCTGTTACCTCACCACCAACCAATCAGAAGAAAGTCCATGAGCTGGTCACACATCCCAAACCCTCTCCCCTAACACTGTTTTCAAAAACCCTTGCCTGAAAGCATAAGAAACTTCGGGTCTTCTGAGTATGAGCTGCCTGTTCTCTTTACTTGGTGCCCTGCAAATAAACCTTTACTTTGCTGCAAACACCCTCTGTCAGAGTTTGGCTTTCTTTGCCTGCTATTGGCACACAAGCTCTTGCTCTGGAACACAATTACAAATATTAAAGGTAAATTTGCTCCCAGAATCTCCCTTATGCTAAACTGTCTTGTTCCCCAAACACGCTGTGGGCATGTAAAAGCTGCAGTGTCATCTAGTGGCTGGATAAAATCATTGCAGTTTTGGTTTGGTTTTGTCTGTTTTGTTGTTTCTTGGTCTAGAAGATATATTTAACCTGGGGAAAACTGTAGCTTTTTTTTTTCTTTTAAAACACAGTTTAAAGTTTATGAGTAATATAACCAGGTTTCTGTGTTTCATTATAGAGACATTGCATCTAGTTTTTGCCCAACACACAGACTGAGGAAATGATTTGCACCACAGATAGTAATTCCTAACATGTATTTTTGTTCTGCTTTGGTTTGTTTTCCAGCTTTACTAAGGTGTAATTTTTATACAAAAAACCCTGCATCTAATTAATGTATAGAATTTGGTGGGTTTGGTCACACGTATACACTTGTGTTACCATCACCACAATCCGGATAATAAGCATACCTGTCACCTCCAAAATTTCCTTGGGTTTTGGGAGGTTTTTTTGTTTGTTTGTGTTGTGTTTCAAGAACACAACATGTAAAAAAAAAACACACAAGAAATCTAACCTCGATGAATTCAGTAAAGTTTCAGGATACAGAATCAACATACAAAAATCAGTTATATTTCTATACACCAACAACAAATTATCCAAAAAGGAAATTAAGGAAACAATCCCATTTACAACAGCACCAAAAAGAATAAAATACTTCATATACATATATATGTGTTATATATATATATATATATATATATATATATATATATATATATATAAAATTGCCACCAACATACACAGAAATGCACAAAATATAAATGTAGGGTCATTTTTACAAAGCAAACATCTATGAAACCTCTACCCAAAGAAGAAGCAGAAAGTTGCTAGCACCAAAGAAGATAACCTCCTGTCCTTTCTCAATCTCTATCTTTTTCATCTCCCCCAGAAATACAGAGATTCTTATTTTCCTGATTTCTAAAATTGACATTTGAGGTTTGTTCTTGAGCCCTCTGTGAGTGGAATCATGTTGTATGCATTCCTCTGTGTCTAGTTTCCTTCAACAAAATATCTTAAATTCAAACTCCAGGTCAACATTATATGGGTGACTTTCATATGTGTAGCTGTAGTTAGTTACTTTTCATGACTATATAGTATTTTCTTGTGTGAATAGGGCATATTGATAGATATTTGGGTTGTTCCTGTTTGACTATTTCAAATAACACTACTATTGATATTCTTGTACTTTTTCTTTAGATATATGTAAGTACTAATTTCTGTTGACTACATATCTGCATCATGTAGTGTGGGCATGTTCAATTATAATAGATAATTCTAAATAGATTTCCAAAGGAGTTTTATCAATTTGCATTCCCGTTGATGGTATATCATTTCCGGTAGCTCCATACACCTTGCCAAAATGTGGTAGTACAGTCTTTTACTTTGTAGCTATTTTAGTGTGTGGATAAAGGTATCTAATTGTATTAAATAGTTTAAACCATTTGCATTTCCTTTACCTTTGCATTTCCTTTGAACATTTTTCACAGGTGTATTATTCATATTATATTTTGTGTTGTGCCTTTTCAAATCTCTTGAATATTTTTCTTTCAGGCTTATTATTACTGACTTTATTATCATTGACATTATTATTGAGGAGATTTTCAGATAGAGATATAGATGATAGATAGATGGATAGTTAGATAGATAGATAGACAGAGACAAATAGATCCCTTTACCAATTACATGTATTACAATGTCTTCCACTCTATGACTTGCCTTGTCATTCTGTTAACAGTTTCCTTTGAGGAACACAAGTCTCTGATTGTAAGGAAATGCAGCTTATGCATTTTTGTTTATTTTTGTACTTTTATCTTTTTAAAGAAATCTTTTCCTACCCTGAGGCTATGAGTTTTCCTGTTATCTTCTAGAAGCCTTATTGTTTCAGGACTAATTCACATTTGCATGTATAATCCATCTGGAATTACTTTTGTGCATGTGTGGTGTGAGGTATGAGTCAAGTTCTACTTTTTCTCAAATGACTATCTAGTTATGCCACTATAATTTGACACATTGTCCTTTCTCCAGTGCTCTAGAGCCACTCTAGTCAAAAATCAAGCTTTTCTGTGTGCGTGGTTGTTTTCTATTCTATTTCATTGATGTATTTGTCTATTCTGCCAAACCACATTGTCTTAATTACCATCACTTTATAACGAACCTTGATAGTTAGCAGAGCCACTTTTCCCACGTTGTTGTCCTTTATGGGTGTCTTGATTATTCTTGATTCTTTGTTTTTCCATATAAATTTTAAACTTGTTTTCACAACAAACCTATTGAGATTTTAAGTGAGATTCAATGAATTGATAAACAAAGTTGGCAGAAATTGACATCTTTATTAAGTCTTTTACTCCATGCCATGATTTAATTCTCCATTAAATTCTTTAATTTTAGTCTTCTTTAATTTCTATTTTTAATTTCTTTCTATACGCTATAGATTTTTGTATAGAACTCCTATATATCTCTTTAAATTTATTCCTAGGTATATTACATATGTATATATACATGTATATATTACATGTGTATGTTACCACTGCAAATGGTATCTGGTAGGTGAAGGGGAGCAGGATTTGTCACCTCAAAATATGTCTCTTTGGCTTAAGGATCATGTCACGCTGATTATTTAAAAAAAATAAAAAACAGCATTCACAGGTGAAGCTCTGAAAACTGAATAGAAGTTACCCTTTTGTAAGAGACATTTACATTTATAAGGGAAATCTCCATTTGTAAGGGTGTCTCCCTTTCTGTACAGGAAGAGAAGGGACTCTAAATGTCTATAAAATCTTAGTGGAGAAGGCAACAACTTAAATCTGTGTAACAACCTTACCCTTGTTTACTGTGCTTTTCCTGCTGGCCTCCATACCTGGCCGCCCTCTCCCTCCCCAACATCTTCTTTTGTCTTTACCTGGAAATATTATTTAAGGTTATGGTTTGGATCACTTGGTTTTGCTGGTTCTCTCCCACATACACAGGAGGTATGCATGTTATTAAACTTCTGCTTGCTTTTCTTCCATTAATCTGCCTTTTATTACAGGAGGTGTCTCAACCAAGAACCTAGAAGGGTAGAGGGAAAATTATTTTCCCTCCCCCACATAGACAAGATAGTCGCCCCAAAAGATTCACAACTTGGCAAATGTAAATATGTAACATTACATGGAAAGAAATTCAGATGGAATTAATGTTACCGACTTTCAGATAGAGTCTCCTGAATTGGCCAGGTAGTCCCAAACATACCTTGGAGTTTTACTGTGCTTTGCTTTATGGCATTTTTCACAAATTGAGGGTTTGTGGCAACCCTGCAACAAGCAAACCTATTGGTGCCATTTTTCCAACATCATTTTCTTGCTTCACATTTTTGTTATCACTTTTTGGTAATTCTCGAAATATTTCGTTATCTTATGGTGACCTGGGATCAGTGATCTCTGATGTTACTACTGCAAAAAGATTATGGCTCATTGATGGCTCAGATCGTTCCCGGTGAATTTAAGATTCTTGCCTTGTCATGAAAGAATTCGGAGACAAAGCGAGGAGGTTAAGAAAGTAAAGTGATTATTTACTTTCACAAGAATACATTCTCAGAGGGAGAGAGAGCAGACAGGTGAGGAACTGCTACCCAGGGTTTCTTTGGCAAGCCAGGTATGAGGGGCTTACAAATGAAGGAGCGGAATATTCACTGCGGAAGGAGGAGTTTGGGGGTCGTATTCCCTGATTTTCATCCCAGCTCCTTCTTCCTAAGGGGGGGGAGGGATTCTTGTCCTTATTTAGCTTAGACCAGAAGTGTCATGGCGTCTGCATGATGGGTACTTCTTATCTGCAAGGCTAATTCTATTGCAAAGAAAGCAAAATGAGCAACAGGTTACATTCGGATGCAGGAGATTCCCACTTTCCTCACCTTTCTTTGTCTGCTTCCAGGACACTTACCACCCAAAATGTCTGGCTTCCTTTCAGTCTGGAGGTTCTTGCTTTTCCTTGTCTACCCATGGACCCCCGCTGTTTACAAGATGCGTGATTTCCTGCCCCCTGCCCCCTGCCCTCATTTCTCTGCTCACATCTAGCTACCTGCCTGCTGCAACAAGATGATGGTTAGCATTTTTTAGCAATAAAGTATTTTTAAATTAAGGCATGTTGATTTCTTAGACATAATTGCTATTGCTCACTTAATAGACTACAGATTAGTCTAAACATACCTTTTATATGCACTAGGAAACAAAAAAATCTGTGTGACTCACTTTATTGTGATAGTCCCTTTATTGTGGTGGTCTGGAACCAAACTGAGGCAGGAGATAGATGGGCCCCAGGCTGAACAGACGGAGTCCGTCCCGTGTCGACAGATACTCCAAAATAGCAGGAGAGAGGAAGCAGCTGAGCCCTGCCCAGATAAGAGATAAAAGACCACATATTCCTCATTCTCGAAGTCAAGGAGACCTTCCTGACTACACATGCACAGAAAGGCCCCTTGAAGATCAAAAAGGGAGGGGGCGCCACCTCATAGTAAGTGATGCCAACTACCCATAGGCCTCTTCACTAGAATCCATCTTGGCTAAGAGATGTGTGCACACATATGGGAGGACCCTGAGATAAACCAAATACGGACCCAGAACCAGGTGAAGCAAGATGATTGGCCAAAGGAAACCCAGAAGAAATGTCCCCACGAGGGTGCAAATCTCTGAGGCCACCCGTGTGTCTATCCACACGTACTCTTTTTCTTCCTAATAAACACTACTTGTTTCACTACTTTGCATCTCTATGTGGAAATTCATTTCTACACAGCAGACAGTACAGAGGCTTGGCATTGGCCACTGGTCCCTGGTGGTCTTGTGGCCAGGGTTCAGCACTCCCACTGCTGAGGACTGACTTCAATCTCTGGCTGGGAACAGAAACCCTGCTTCAAGCCGCTGCAGGCTGAGGCCACCGGGATAAGAACCTGCAATATCTCTGAGGTTTGCCTATATATGGGCCTTTAAAAGCAGAGAGATTTCTCTAGCTAGAGTTACCGAAAAAGAGGTCAAAGAAATTAGAAACATTTTTGCTGGCTTGAAGACGGAGCAGGCAGCAGGGTAAAAAAGGCTGTTGGCCGTAAGAAGATGAGAGAGGCTGACAGTCAGCAAGTAAGTGAGGACTCAAACACGTCAGCCAAAGAAAATGGCATTTCCAACGACTTGCACAAGCTTAGAAGTGATTCTTTCCGAGGTCCTCCACAAGGAAAGGAGGCCCTGCTGAAACCTTGATTTTGCCCTTATAGACCCTAAGCAGAGAACTAACCGAGTCACACTGAGCCTGAACTTCTGAGCTACACAAACAGCAAGAAAAGAAATACGTGTTGTTTTAAGATGACGGATTTGTAGTAATTTGTTATGGCAGCAAGAGAAAACTAATACAAAGTATTTTTAAATTTTCATTTTCAGCTGGTTTCTGCTGAATAAAAATACAATTGATTTTTTATATTGATTTTGCATCCAGGGACCTTCTCAACTCACTTATTCATTCTAATAATTTATCAGTAGATTCCCTTGGATTTTCTATAAGCAGAATTGTGTCTATGGCTGATGTGTGCTATGATTTTTCCTTTCAAATCTTTATAACTTTGTATTTGTTAAGGCCACCAGTAATGATGTTAAATAGACGTGAAGATCATGAACATTTTGTCTGGTTCTCGATCTCAGAGGGCAAGTTTTCAACATTTAACCTTTAACGTGATGTTTACTATAGTTTTCTTTGCTTGTTTTGTTCTTTTTTCTCTTTTTTTTTTTTTGGTGGTGGTCGGGATACATATTATCATATTAAGAAAAATCTCTTCTATCTCTTCTGAGATCTTAATTTTAATTGTTATAGTCTTTAGTTCTAGAATTTCCATTTTCATCTTTTTTTAATAAGTTCCAAGTTTCAGCCTAAACTCTAATATATGTATTTTGTTTCCTTGAGCTCATTTTAAATAAGTTATTATTTCAAAATATTTATATTTACTTTTAAAATATAAAATATGTATATTTTAGAAATTATATATATGTAAATCTAAGTTTCTTTAAATTATATTTGAACATTCTTATGTCAAATCTGTGTCTCACTTTGCACTTTCTGGAGCCCTTGAAGGTCTTTAACAGCTGTCTATTATTTCTATTTGTTATTTTTCATGTTGCCTTATTTACTCAAATACCCATTTTTTGGTCATTGTTGTTGAGGGCTAGATCTTGTCTGTGAAGCATGGTAATAACTGTCTGAGAACTGAAATAAGGTTATATTATTTGACCAACTTGGACTTAATGTTCCTCTCACTGTAACTAAATCTTAGGTTTCTTCCTGACTACAGGCTCCTGACCTCCCTTTTCTTAGAGCACTTACTTGAAAAAACATGTAATTGAAAATTCTTTCTGTCCCTTTGAGATGTAAATCTTCTTCCAGCCTTTTGCCAGTTTGACAGCCCAGAAATGTTTTTCTCAAGGACCTGTGAGCCATCCCTTCGAAATGTGATCACCAAGGAGACAGCACCCCTACCTCCCAGTCTCTGCAGGAGGCTAGGGACCTAAACTAGGAGCAAAATACCAATGAGCATATGAGCACCAGTTAGCAAATACAAATGGCCTAAGCACATTGACCAGCTCCCCTAACATCCTCCAGCACCTTCTGACCCCAGCACTTGAAAATCTTCTTGCCGTTTGTTTCAGCAGAATTGACCTCGATTTCTTCACTTATTGCAATAGTCTTGAATAAAGTCTTCCTCTCCTGTTCAACTTATTCAGTATAATTTTTCTTTGACATCTTGCAGAAGTTAAATTTGCTTCCAGCAAATCATCACGGTCACTAACAATCTGGGATCACTTCCTTTAACTCTTCAGAGACTGAAGGAATTTGAAGTTGAGCTCTGCCTCCTTAAACGACCAGTCTACTCTCAAATCAACCTTACTCCTAGGGTGGTGTTTTTCAACCTGGGAGGATTTTGTCCCTCAAAGGATATTTAGCAATGTCTAGAGATAGTTTTGGTTCTTCAACATGGTATGGAGTAAAGGTGGAGGGAAGCTTGCTACTGGCACCTAGAAGGTAGAAGTAAAGGACGAAGGGATGCTTCTAAGCATCATACAACACACAGGACACCCCCCAACAGCAAAGAATAATCTCACTCAAATTGTCAATAGTTCCAAGGTTGGAAAATCTTGTCCTTGGGTATAGATTTTGGTGAACCAACCCAGCGAGATATACTGATTTTTCAGTCCCTTACCCCTGCTTGAAGACCAGAGTTACCCTTGCTTCTAAGACACCAAAGCCCTGTTCAGGAACTCAGCTTCTTTGTCTGTCTTTGAAAATCTTCTATAGGAAAAGCAGCTCTTCTTTTCAGGTTTCAACTTCCTCTTGGACTTGCATTATGTTATTCTTCACTAGTTTCTATCTCACTGATACCTTTAATATGGTTTAAAATATTTTACCTACTTTACAGGTTGCTCTTAGTGGGGACAGGGTTGGTATCACCTAGTGAATGCTTATCCATGCTTTTTATGAATAGCCACATAAGACTACTTGAAGTCTCCCGCTGCCTTTAAGAAATCTCCTCTTCTGAATAATTCCCAAAGTTCTTGGGGAGTGCTTAAAATCTTGTTTGTTGCTTAATATCTCTCACTCTTAGCTGTTGTTCCAGGCTTTCCATTAGTTACATTTTGCTGAATTATACCTGATTCCATGTGGTGCAGTCTTCAACTCACACTACTTTGATAAGTTTGAGGACATTTCCTCCCTGTGTTATCCAAAGTGCCAAAAATATAAAAGTAACAAAAGTTTGCATTGAATGATGATATTGTTCCAATAAACATAATAAAAATATAGCTATGTTTATAACCAACATTATTTGGTGCTTCTATATGTCAGGGACTAAATACTTTACATATGATCAATTTACTTAATCCTCACAAAAACCCTAGGATTTAGGTGTTAATTAAGATCTCATTTTATATGCAAGGAAACCAAGTCATAAGGAAACTAAGTAGTTTGCCCAAAGCCTTTACATTTCAGATCTAGAACTCATACCCAGACAATTTGACACTGAGAAAATATGGCTTATATAAGCACATAAAAATATAGAATATTTAAAACTGAATATATCAGATTTCATTGCTGTTGCTGTTTATGGCAACCACAATCACACAGCGCCCCCTACCGACATGACACTTTTTTCCTTCAGCTTCCACCCTGTTGCTAAATCTTGCCTGTTCATCTTCAGATGAGATGCTTTTAAAACCAACTACTCTTTCCCTAATTCCTATGTGTTTGTCAAAAACATCAGTGACTATTGCTTCACTTTCTAAAGCAGCAATAGTAACAGTGGAGACAAAAAGCTGACCAAAATTTAAAAGGAAAAACTTTGCTCATCAGTAGATTTTTGATACTTATTTGTGTTGTTGCATGTGGATTTTGAAAAGTGGACTTTGAACCTATTCCTGGGAAACTGGAATGCCATACACATGTAACGTGTGCATGTCCAGGAATGATTTGAAAAGGTCCAAAGGTCTCACCTCTGACTGACCTTGAGACTGTAGCAATAGGAAGTGAAGGCTAAGGAAAAGTTTTAGCTGTGTGCCTGAGTGCTGAAGCTGTGTCTCAATAGCCACCCAGGTTCCCTTAGCAAAGACTATGAGATTTATACCTTAAAAAACTGAGAAATCAATAAGAAAAAGACAGCCAACACAAATTTTTAAAGGGGCAAAAAACTTGAAAGGGCATTGCATAAAAAAGGACATCAAAATGACACATCAGCTTTTCAAAACCCTCAAATTTGTCATCAGAGGAATGGAAATCAAAGCTAAAAGGAGTGACTGCACACCTACTACAACATCAAATTTTTTTAATAAAAAGAAATGAACAAAAACATAAACTGAGAATACTAAACGCCAGAGAGAATTACATCAGTTGGAAAAAAAAACTTCTGCTTGATGACTACTTCCTTGGTTTGGTAGTCTCTACTAAAATTGAACATACAGATGCCTCATCCAGAAATTCCACTTATTTGCTAACAAAAATAAATGTGATATGTGTCCAAAGAAAGGTGCAAAAAATTCACAGGAGTTTTATTCATCACAGCCCCGGACTGGAAACAACGCAGATGTCCATCCACTGTAAAACAGATAAATCGGGGTGCAACTGCACTATGAAGCTCTGAACTCATCACACCTGTGACAGCACAAATAAGTATCGAAAATCTGATGAGGGGAGAAGCTAGACATAAAAGACTGCAAACTGTACGATTCTATTTTTCTGAAACTTTTTGAAAGCTTGGAATGACAAGGGAAACCAGCCTAACACAAATTGTTGCATATCCTGAAAGCACTTCTTTATTGCACATTTCCATGTGGTTAGTCCACTTATTCATCAGGTTTATTTCTTAATAAAATTAAGTGCCCTTTTTTCTTCAATGTTTACATCTCACTTCAAGTTTCACTTTCTCTCTGACTCATTTCCAGGCTGCAATATAACCTCGTGCATGCTCTGTTGGATAATTTTTTGTTTCATATATTAAATGTTAGTAAATGGTGTGTCTAATTGACTAAAAACTCAGTTCCCTGTGGGGAGGACACTGTTTTGAATCTCAGCTTCCAGTTCTAGGAGAAGCCTGTGAGTTTAGTCATTGAGTTTACATGCATTGGTGTCAAATAATGTTTCAAATTTCTGCTCAGCTCCTATCCTTCTGTGTGACGTTAGGTAAGTTACTTTGCTTTCTCGGCAATAAATAGGGATAATAAAATCACCTAGCTTTTATATTTGTTGTAATGCTATGAGGTTTAAATGAGCTAATGTCTGAAACACAAAATGATCTTAATAAATGTTAGCTTTTAGCTAATACAATTACCAGAATATATTTACAGATTTAATGTAAATGGAGGTTAGTGTATTTATGTAAATACCTTTACAGCAAATTTGTTAAAATTTTAAAAACTTTATATAACATTTCATGAAAATTAATCTACTAATAGAAATACACCCAATGTTTCCCTGAGCAGAAAATATTTGGAGATATCTATCTATCTATCTGCAAATAGATACGTGCCTTACAACATACATATAAATCCAGGAATAGAATCAGAAATTGGAAATATATTGTACTTTTTAATAACAATATGTCATCTGACAGAAAGTGCCACTAAAATTCAGAGGAAATGTGATACCAATCTAATTATATTCAGTCAAACTATATTTCAAGTTCACATGTGTAAAAACACATTCAGACAAATTACTGAAAACTGTAATTTCTCTCTCTCTGATACATATGTTGTCTTTGTTGACAAAAATCTCTTGACCTTATTTTGATCAAATTTCTGCACTGATAACTAAATAAATGTCTCAGGTTTTTTTTTTTTTTCCTTTTTTTTTGGTACGTGGACCTCTTAATGTTGTGGCCTCTCCCGCTGCAGAGCACAGGCTCCGGACGCGCAGGCTCAGCGGCCATGGCTCATGGGCCCGGCCGCTCCACGGCATGTGGGATCTTCCAGGACTGCGGCACGAACCCATGTCCCCTGCATCGGCAGGCAAACTCGCAACCACTGCGTCACCAGGAAGCCCCCATAGCAGCATTATTAATGAAAGCCAAAAGTGGAAATAAATCAAATGTTTATCAACTGATGAATGTATAAACAATATGTGGTATATCCATACAATGGAATAGTATTCTGCTATAAAAAAGAATGAAGTACTGATACATATTACAATCTGGATGAACCTTGAAAACATTAAATGAAACAGCCAGACACAAAAGGCTACATATTATATGATTCCATTTATATGAATTGTCCAGAATACACACATCATGAGAATTATATCAGTATGAAAATGTTACATAAATATAATGCAACTGGCTGTACTATTATTTTTCCTCTCAGAAGAACTTCTTTGTTCACTGTTCTAAATCACCATTGGTAAATATTTCCTGTCTGGGGTTAGTAGCCACATCTCTTACGTGGCTTCTGTTTCTTCTTTTCTTTCAAGGATGCTAACTTAGATTTCAGCACCTCCATTCTTTTAGGGATATAGTGAACTCCTCCAGAAGTAAGCAACACACTAAAACATCTTGATCTTTTCTTTAAAAGTCCCTAAGTAAATGCTAAGTAAACAGGTCCTTAAGGCCCATCTAAGTTAACATATAGTCAGTTACTTCCAAAAATATTGCTGTGCCACAGCAGAGCACAAATTGGTGGTTGAAATAAGAAAATACTGACTATCCTGTACTCCTACTAAATTTAGAATCTGCAGATTTAGGACCTGTAACATGCAATCTCATACTTCTCAAATTAATTAATGTGCTGTAATAACCAATGAAAATTCTCAAACATCAATCTACTTTTCCTCCAGTATAAGGTAAGTGTTATTTCTATACACACTGCCTCTGTTGTTTTATTTCTGTAGATTGAATTTCCAAGACACACTCTCTAGGTCATGGAGACACCTGGGCACCCATGGACCAAAACCAATCCGTGGATGCATTTCCTTTAGTTCACATTGAGTTGTGGATCCTGTTTTGAAAAAGAAATCAAGGCCAGCTTTTGAGTCATGTTTTTTCCCTCAGATCTGGCCTCTACTACTAAGGAGTTCCCCTGGTGTGGGAAAAATGACGGACCTTGTCATTGTTGTTGGTTTGGCATATAGGAAACGTGGTCTCTTATTCATCAGTGCTGCTGCTATTTCTGCTCCTGTTACAGCTGCCTGAGTTTTTCTTCTCCTTTTTGCTGAACGTGTACATCACTCTAAACTCATGTGTGGTAGCTCGACAGTTCTCAACTCTGGCTATATATAGAATCACATATAGGAGAGATTTTTAAAATTTTGATGCAGACAAATGAAAAAAATTTTTTAAGTCTCATATGGAGTCCAGATATCTGTATTTAAAAAAAAAAAAAAACAACTCTCCAGGAAATTTCAATGTGCAGTCAAGGTTGAGAACCACTAGCCTAGAATATTTGACAGTGTTGTAGATTACTGAAAAGGGCAAAAAGTATGTCATTTCTATATAAAATTAAATCTTTTCATGCATGCATACAAGCATATGCTTTTTAAAAAATATATATCATATATTGTTGACCTTAAAAATGTATACAATACATACACACGAATACAAATATAGCATAGGACACATAATTCTTTTCCTGTCTCCGTATTCCAAAGTAGATATTTATCAGCAAAATAAAATTTTCTCTCCCCTCAGAAGTATTCAGAGAACACACTTTCTGCCTTCCACTCTTGCCAGCAAGCACAGGAGGAATTACTTTTCCGATAAACTTTCAATCATTCACTAAGTCCTTCCTGATTCCAGATGGCATTATCTTCTCTGAGCACATTCTTTGTCACAAGTTCATCTAAGTTGAAAAAGACTCCTTCAACTCAAATGAATGACTTATTATATGCCACCCTACATCACTCACCCACACGTAACTTCGAAAAGTGAAAGAAGTGGGAATCAAAGGACAGATATTAAGCCCGAGTTTCTCCAAAGGAAGGGAGCCAACAAAAGAAAGAGGTGACACAGTGGAAGGAGCAGTAAAGTCTGGGTTACTTTTGATTGTTTCGAGTTTGACATACCGAAAAGCAGTTGGAAATGAGGACTTGTACTCCAGGAAATAGGCTAGGATTGAGAATTCGATTTGGAATCCATGCACAGAAAAGTGATTGACAAAATTATTATTAATGTTAGGGCAGTGATAAAGCTTACTTCAAGTACATATTACTCTATTATTTAGAAGTAGTATCTATCAATAATGATAACACCACATATTTAAATCACTAATGCTTAAACCTGACATTGAAAAAAGTTATACCTATGAAAGTTGTGTCACCAAATTTGAGAATATCACTATGGACACATAATACCTAAAATACAGCAGCTTAACTAAATATGTGTTACCCTTTCACATCTTTGCTGATGAGCATTTGATGAGTTTAGATTATTTAACTAAACAGCTTTATTTTGTTTCCAGATGTGTTTTATTTGGATTACTTAATAACATACTTTCCAAGGCACTGCTACTTTTAACATTCCATTATGTAATTCATCCACAAGTTGACTTTATATAAATGGTCTTTCTGGCTAAGCAAGCCCTACCTATAGGGATTTATGACACTCAATTAAAAGCCATATCTCATCGAATTTATAGATTACTACATAATGCATACCCTTTGTTACTTGGGGGCAGAGAGAGGAGACAGGGATCATTAATATTAAATTTGTAAATTCCAAGGATTTATTATATAACTTATGATAGGTTCTCCACATGCTAGTATTTGTTTTAGTGGTACATGGCTAGATCATCAATACTACTTTTCATATGATTAGAAGTCTACTTTTCAGTCAAAGGTAATTGCTCTCATAATGGAATGTTATAGTCCAGTAATAAAATTCAGTGTAGCATTAACTGATTTGATAATCCAACACATAATTCCTAAGTGTCTATTATGTTTCAGGCATAGATTGAATGATGGGAGTAGCAAGAATAATAAAACATGATTCTTACCCTCAAAATCTAGAAAGCATTATTGTATTATGGCCTGGGCTTTGGATTCAGTTTGTGATGAGTTCAAATCCTCACTCTGAAAATGGTTATGCAAACCATCTGCATGTAACTTCTCAAAGTCAGTTTTTCATATATAAAATGCAGAACAACATATAAAGTGTTATAACAGCCCAGAAAAGAGGGAGTGTCAAAGTGGTGTTAGGAGACAGAGGTTGGTGTTCAAGGCTGACCTTCAAGGTCAGAAGCCTTGTGGGGTTAGTCTTTATACTGAGAGACCCCCTACATGTTAAGAAGCCAAGATATGTTCTCTAGCTATTTGATTAATGTAGGTTAAATTACTTGGACTGGGGTCTGGGAGAGGTGACTACAGTTTAAATAACTGTTTGCAATGCATCTGGGTGGATCTTGAGGAAATCAACCTTATTGGCCATCAGCTAATATCTCCTGTCATTTTTGATACCTGCCATTTTTGAGCTCTGAGTGTTATGAGGGTTTCATGGGTAGCTGGGCTATCTCCTCAGTTATTTACATCTGAATATTCTAGGCTTCACTTTCTTTTGCCTTGTTCCATCAATTATCACATCTCCATCTACTCTCCATTTTCCAGGAATTTGTTGAATTTTTTCATCTGTTAGAACCCATTCATTTTTAAAATTGTTTTGAACTTATACATTTTTATTCCTTTAATATAATTTTAGTGGAGTTTTAGAAGAAATGGGAGATTAAAATCTATGCTTAATACATTGCATTCAATGCTAAATTTCTGTGAACCTCATTTAAAAATGAGATTCATTTTCTTTTATGACAGAACCTTGAATTATTTTGACATAGAGTTATTTCTATCTCATATAGATTATTTTTCAGTTTGGAAATCCACTGCATAATCTATGCCTCAACTTACTTTGATGTTAATATTATAAAACATAGAAGAGAAGAAATAGCTTTAAGGGTATTTTTAAAGTATTACCTAAGTAATTACAGTGCATTTCAAGATGAGGAGTCTATCAATTCTTTGTATTACATTCATATTAAAAACCCTCTTTTTTTCTTGTCCTCCCTTCTAAATTGCTATTCCACTTTGGAGAAAATGCTAGAAGGTCAAAGAGCTTCTGCCAGAGACTATTTCTTAGCTAAAAGAGGAAGTGGTTCATAGAGGAAAGTGATGCAGTATCTTCTGTGGTATTACTAAAAGTTAAAATTATTCCAAATGTAGGCAGAAAACTAACTGAAGAGCAAGAAAATACTGCATGGACAGTAGTTTTCTTCCATATCATGCAAGTCTTCAAAAATCTATTGCCTTGATTCATAAGGCTGAACACATTGCTCTTATCTTTTATTCACTGGGGAAACCCACCAAACTTGGGAGAGGGCAAGGAAATCATCCATCTCAATTTATCTCACTTACCGGAAGTTTGCAAAACTTTGGGCCTCCTTCCTCAGACTACTACTTGTGACTTTTCTCTCTTTTTAATATATGCAATGGCTGGAGATATAATCTATGCTGATATCAAACATTCATCTTCAGAACATTCATCTTCACATCAGAGATCTGGTAAGTTGGATTTAGAACTCTTATTAAAATTAAAGTTTTGATTTTAATCTCCTTTATTTCTGTCCTGTGTCTCTATCTGTCTTAACTGGAAAGAGGAGACTGGATTCAAAGCAAAACTTACTGAATGCAAGAATAAGAGTGAATGTTTTTAATGACAACAAGTGTTATAAAGTTAATTGTAACTTTAGTCTTAATATGTAGAACTTTGCTTTTGGTTTTCATAGACCCTCTATTCCTTATATTTCTTGTGGTGAACATTTATTATACTCCCATGGTGACATCAATACTCATAACCCCTTTCTGCTCTACAGTTTTACTCATTGCCAATCAAATCTGCCCTTTTAAAATAATATGATCAACTCATTTACACTAAGAAAAATATCCCTGGCAATTATTCACATTGTTATTTAGCCTTTTGGAATTTGCATATTGGTAGGATAAAAATGTTAAGTTAAACTAAAGAGGCATAAGATGTTACTATTTCATTTCCTGAAGTTTAGAATTAACGACTATCTGAGTAATAGAATATGTTTGGAACCTGAGTAGATCAGCACGCAGCTAAAGATAAGATTGTAACCTTAAACACAAACCACCTCAGAAATAATAGATTTTCAAATCCAGTGTATTTATACATGAAGCCTTAAGGAAATGTCCATGTTGCATTTATATTCTCTTCTCTAGGGTAAGAATTTTTATATTGTAAAGTTTATAAAAATGTTTAAATAACTTAAAGTCTCCTCATGGTGCTTTGTCCTTGTGGAGTGAATCTGATGTTTTGCTTTTCTATTATTTCCCAAGAATATATTTTTTCTTCTATATTTATGCGTTTGCAGTTTTCAAGTGGATCTGGTGAGTTGTTTTCTCCAGTTGCAAGAGTCTGTTATTTCCTGTGTTTAAATATTATCTCTCTAACTTGCGGAATAGAGGCTTTTCTGCTTTATTTTCTCAATAGACTGGGAGCTTTCATTTTATATGAGTTAATGGAATTTCGTTTGAAAAATAACATGGACTAGAACTGTACTCTTATTCCCCCATTTCCCCCGAATCTCATATAATTGGTCCATTTTTCTAGAGGTTATTTTAACTCAGTTCAAACAACAAAACCAGTATTTTTGATTCTACATTCCAGGATTTAATTTCTTCTGTTTATGGAAAGAACATTACTCTTTTCCTGGTTTAAAGATTTTGGGACATCTTTAATGCTGTCCAGTCCAATATTCTAATCTTAAAAATGAAGAAATATGAATATATAAAAATTAAATTATCTACCTGCAGTCATGCTTATGACCAGAAGTCAAATATCATATTACTCTTTCACTGCATGTCTCTGTCGTGGATAAACGCAACTTCTGTTCTCATGTGTCATATCATTGAGGAGGGGAAGAACTATTTGATACATTGGATTGTAATGTCCTACAGAGTCCTACACAATTATCCCTGGCCTTTCTCTTCTAACTTGGTAAATTTCACTTATTTTGCTCTGGTTGTTGGCTTTCTCCTGCTCTTTAAAATTACCATATTCTTTCCCATTTCAGAGCCTCATATGTGTTGAAACCCTCTCCCTAATCCCTTAATCTTTGTACACCCAGCACCTCACACAGTACTAAGTACATAGCAGGCAATCGATAGATGCTTGGTAGGCGGATGAATAAATGGATGACTAAATAAGTGGATCTCATTTATACTAAACACTTTAAATATTGTAGGTTCATCAGTTCTCCAAGATATAAAACAAAGAGGGCTATCACCATGACACTGAGTGAAATCTCAGTAACAAAGTATGATTCCACTGAGAATATCCCAGGCTAAGATTCAGAAATTCATGCCTTTATAACCTTTGCTTCCGGGGTCTAAAAGAATGACCTAGTACCCCTTATATTAGTCCTTTCATGAACTCGGATGCTTTATTCTCCAGCTTTTTAGGTCTGTAATCCCAGTTCTTCACACTAGAAATGTGTGTTGGGATATTATCACATTCTTCTGGTGATGGCCTTGACTGACATACTTTGCATTGTTTTGCCTAATAAAAGAAAATACATGGATTTCTTTTAGTGTTTTGAGAATTAATAAATTCTCACTAAAGATGTTTTACTTAATAACAATAATAATGTGGACAAAACACTCTATAATAGGATTCCACTAAATAAACACTCAGGTTAATGTCTCAACACTTGGTTTTGTAATTGGTTATATTTCAACATCAGTTATAGTAGTACACTCTCAGTATATTGTATGTGTGTGTATATATATCACATATCTAGTGGAATTGATATACTGTAACTATCTGGGATAAGAGCCTATTGGTTTTAACTATCAACCCAAAGCTAAAAATGCCAGTTTCTTTTTATGATTTATTTATCTTTCGAGTACAAGAGATAGAGTAGATAGTGAACACAGTACTAATTTTGGTAGTCAAGACACCCAAGGTACAGTCTCAGCTCTGCTATCAAGTAACTGTGTGCTTGTGGACTTGAAATCCCCATTTTTAACATGCGAATGTTGGACAAGATTATCCCTAAAATTACTTTTATTTTAAAATGTATGATTTTATGAAATTACAGTTACATGTCACAGGAAATTGTATTGTATAAAGGAGGAGGCATGAAAGAATGGACCAATCCAAATAAGCGAGTGTTGTCAGTAAGCTTATTAGAGACTGGAGAATTTCACAGTCTTATATAAAAACTTAAGGATACAGAGAGTAAATCATAGTTAAGATTAATACTGAGGAATATGTATGGTAAATCAACAAGGGAAAATTTACATCTATTCACAGTTTTCTAGGCCCCCCTTTTCACAAACCAGGGGACCAAATATGCTGTGTGTGTGTGTCTGTGTGTGTGTGTGTGTAAAAGGAAGCTGGATCTACGTATTTCAAAGGAAAGTAACTCAAGGGCATAACTGACAAAGTTTATTCAGCCCTTCCCTACCTCTTACTACCTAAGGAATTATTTACTGGAATTATTTATTAGTGAAATCTATCCAATATTATAGATTCTCACCACCATGGAGTTTTCCTGAAAGTTGGATGTGCAATGATTATCATCCTTCTTGTAATAGTAATTGTGCTGAGCATTTTTGGTAAGTAATTATCAATACCATTTATTTATCCCAAAGTATTATTTTAGCACCACCTATTGTAATTGTGTTTGCTGTTCAAGTGGTTCCTATACATTATAACTTCACAAAAAGCATGAAATTTGATACACAATTAAAATTAGAGATTTTCCATAGAACTTCAGCTTGTGATATAATACATATTATGGATTCATTTCATTGATAAAGGAAAGAGATTAGATTTATATTTTATGACCAAAATCATAAAGTGCATTTTATGCACAATGCATTTCCCAATGCAGTTGATCGTGAGTTATACACCGTCTTCTCTGAAACTGTGGTCAGCGAAAGCAAATTAAATAATGAAGCATATTTCTGTTTAAGCTTATTCATATTAATTACTCCTGGACATCATCATCAATCTTGTATTCATGGATGGGAAATTTGTCTAAAATCAATCAATTCAATCAAGTATTTTAAAATTATACTCATATACTGTGGATATAGCTAAACATAGCCCAATTTCATGTGACAATTATTTTAATATTTTATTGAATAAATGCTTGGAGAAAAACTCCCAGATGATATATATATTCTAAGGAATTCAGATTTCCAGATTAAACCAAACTCTAGAACAGACAAAGGCCATGTCTACCTATGTTGCCCTTGTGAATGATATTAGTAATTATGAATGTCATTAGTAATTCAAGGTCAGTAGGCAGAGTCATAGAATTCTAGAACTGAATGGGGCTCTAGAAATCAGCAAGGTCAAACCTCCAGTTGAGGTGAACAATCCAAAGCCCAGAGTGATAAGTGGTTTGACTAGTTTAATGTAACTAGTCAATGGCTGAATTGGGGCTTTAACATTGAGGGGAGGAAGCAAAAATACTTAGCATTAAACATCTCTGCTGGGATTTCCCTGGTGGTCCAGTGGTTAAGACTCCACGCTTCCACTGCAGAGGGCATGGGTTCGATCCCTGGTCAGGGAACTAAGATCCCACCATGCCGGGCAGTGGGGCTAAAACAAAAACCAAGAAACCATCTCTTCTATGTTTCTTTTTGTTATAAGATAATAGATTTGTTTGTTATCGAAACAGTTTTTTGTTAGTAAAACAGATTTGTTTGTTACTACAATAGATTTTAAAGATTTAATTGCCTAATACACACTATTGTGAGATTATAAATTACCAAAAGTAATTTCAGTTAAGTGGCCATCAGAAAGACAGCTGTCTTCTTCATGGTCGAAAAATACTCTGGGCTCACCCTACCCTTCTATGTGTAGGATTTACATGCACAATCTCAAAAGGAACAGAATCATGAACTGAAATCAAAACACATAAAACCCTTTCCATGAATCAAGTGATACCGGATACAATTAATAAGAACTCACAAAATACAAACTATCCAAATGAGGCTTATATCCTGAGCTGGTTATTTTGTGTTTATTAAAATAAATATGAAAACTCCGAAAAAAAAAAAGTGAGTATCCTTCTGGTCCCAGGTCATATTTTTCCAATTCCCCTAAAGTTAACATTAATAAGATTAACAAGAATGCTTGCAAAGGAACGTCCAAATCTTGGAAAAAGTAATGTTATTTTTCCCTCTAAATTTTTAATCATTTAAATTACTATGGGGTTTCCACATTAATGAACTTCAGAGTCTCTAGAACCCAATGATTTTCTGCTTTGTATTTAATACGGAAAATATGTTTCTTCTTTTATTAGTTATCCAGTTCAAATCTGCAAGACATACTAAAGTAAATAATGAATCAAAAGAGAAATACTGTACTGGGCAAAATAAATCTGAAACAAGCACCTCAATAGGTAATGTTATTTTATATTGCCTAATTCCTGAGTAAACAAGTATGGACAGTAGTGTGGATTTTACTTGGGTATATCTGAATAAAGAGGAGATTCCTCTACCCCTACAGAGGGATGGTTTAGATCACTGTTTTTCAGGGACCTATTACAGTCCTTGACAAAAATATTTAAAGATCCAAGACAAATGAGAAAAATAAGCTTATATAATGAGTTGTAAATGAATTTAGAGGTATTACATTGGAATAATTGCATTTTCTTTTTTAAACTTCTTTTGGGACATGTTCAGGCACAGAATGTAATCAAAATATTTTCATTCTTAAAATTCATGATCATATCAGGTAGGTTTTTGTCAATTTTTAATGTTATTACATGTAAAAAACTGTAAATGGTAATCTTTATCTTGCTTTCTCATCTGAGTGTATTTACCTACTTTTTAAATTCAAGAAGACACTCAGTCATTTGTCCTTTCTGTTTTCTTTTTCTTTCCAGCTGTTTTCTTTATTATTTTTAATCCGTTAATTTAATTCTATATTGAAAAATGATATACCTTTCTTTGTTTGAACATCCATATATAACTCTATTAGAAAGACTTACCAGTCCATGTTATAGGGTACATTCAAATTCTAGGAATTCATTAAAACTTTAAAATAGATTTTAATGTTCCCAAGCCCACTTGACCACATTCTAAAAACTTTAATTTTTTTTAACTAGTGAGACTATGAGGGCAAATTCTGTAGGACATTATCCCCAGAACAAAAGCGTATTACTGTACTCCTATACCATTGATACAAGTGGCAACAGTGGTATTTAATACACCTCTAGCTTTAAATTCTGTCTACCTTGTTTTCTAATCCTTCTATTGTTACAGATAATCCTATCTAAAACAGGTCCTAGAATCCTAGTTTCAATCCAGCAGGAAAGGATACCAATTCTAAATTTGTTTCATCTTAATAAAATAATATTTTATTGATTTGAGTCCTCTCCCTCTTTTTCTTGATGAGTCTGGCTAATGGTTTATCAATTTTGCTTATCTTCTCAAAGAACCAGCTTTTAGTTTTACTGATCTTCACTATTGTTTTCTTTGTTTCTATTTCATTTATTTCTGCTCTGATCTTTATGATTTCTTTCATTCTACTAACTTTGGTTTTGTTTGTTCTTCTTTCTCTAGTTCCTTTAGGTGTAAGTTTAGATTGTTTATTTGAGATTTTTCTTCTTTCTTGAGGTAGGCTTGTATTGACCTATGGTCAACTAATCTATGACAAAGGAGGCAAGGATATACAACGGAGAAAAGACAGTCTCTTCAATAAGTGGTGCTGGGAAAACTGGACAGCTACAGGTAAAAGAATGAAATTAGAACACTCCCTAACACCATACACAAAAATAAACTCAAAATGGATTAGAGACATAAATGTAAGACCGGACACTATAAAACGCTTAGAGGAAAACATATGAAGAACACTCTTTGACATAAATCATAGCAAGATCTTTTTTGATCCACCTCCTAGAGTAATGGAAATAAAAACAAAAATTAAAAATGGGACCGACGGGCTCGGGAGGAAGATGGCGGAAGAGTAAGACGCGGAGATCACCTTCCTCCCCACAGATACATCAGAAATTCATATACACGTGGAACAACTCCAACAGAACACCTACTGAACGCTGACAGAAGACCTCAGACCCCCCAAAAGGCAAGAAACTCCCCACATACCTGGGTAGGTCAAAAGAAAAAAAGAATAAACAGAGACAATAGGATATGGACGGGACCTGCACCAGTGGGAGGGAGCCGTGAAGGAGGGAAGGTTTCTACACACTACAAGCCCCTTCGAGGGCGGAGATTGCAGGTGGCGGAGGGGGAAAGCTTCGGAGTAGCGGAGGAGAGCACAGCAACAGGGGTGTGGAGGGCAAAGCAGAGAGATTTTGGCACAGAGGATCGGTGCCCTCAGGCACACACCAGCCCGAGAGGCTTGTCTGCTCGGCCGCCAGGGCGGGCGGGGCTGGGAGCTGAGGCTCGGGTATCGGCTTTCAGTCGGAGCGCAGGGAGAGGACTGGGGCTGGCGGCAGGAAGAGACCCTGAAGGGGTTAGTGCTAGCCCGGAGGGAGTCCGGGGAAAGGGTCTGGAGCTACCGGAGAGGCAAGAGACTTTTTTCCCTTTTGTTGCCTGGTGCGCGAGGAGAGGGCATTCCCCTCCCTCCCCTCTGCCTGAGTGAGCCAGAGCCCCCGAATCAGCGGCTCCTTTAAACCCGTCCTGTCTGAGCGAAGAACGGGCGCCCTCCGGCGACCTACGCGCAGAGGCGGGGCCAGGTCCAAGGCTGAGACCCGGGAGTTGTGAGAGCAGAGACAGGGAAATCTCTCTGTGCAGCCTCGGAGGCAGCGGATTAAAGCTCCACGGTCCATTTGATGTGCCCTGCGTCTGTGGAGTGCATGAATGGACAGCGAATCATCCCAAATTGAGGAAGTGGACTTTGAGGACAAGATTTAAGACTTTCCCCCCTTTTTTCCTCTTTTTACAACGAATTATCTCAAATTAAGGAGGTGGACTTAGCAAGATTTCAGACTTTTCGCCCTTTTCCTCTTTTTACAACGAATAATCCCAAATCGAGGAGGTGGACTTGGAGAGCAAGATTTTTGATTTTTCCCCCTGCTCTCTTTTTGTGAATGTGTATGTGTAATCTTCTGTGTAAGATTCTCTCTGTATAACTTGGCTTCCACCATATATCCCAGGGTTCTATCGGTCCGTGTTTTTTTCAAAAATTACTTTTTAATTTTAATAACGCTACTATATTTCATACTTTATTCTATTTTACTTTACCTGCTCTTTCTTTTTTTCCTCCCTTCCCTTCCTCCCTCCCTCCCTCCGCTCCTCCTTTCCTTCTTTCTTTTTCTTTCCTCCATCCCTCCAGCCCTCCCACCCTTCTTCTTTCCACTTTCTTTTTCTTTCCTTCCTCCCTCCCTTCCTCCCTCCTGTCTTTCTTTCTTTCTTTCCTTCCTCCCTCCCTCCCTCCCTTCTTCCATTCACTCTTCCTTTTGCTTTCATTCCTCCCTCCCTCCCTCCTTTCTTTCCTTCTTTCTTTCCATCCTTCCTCCCTCCCTCCCTCCCTCCTTTCTTTCTTCCTTCCTTCCTTTCTTCCCTTCTTCCTTTCTTTCAATCTCTCTTTCTTTCTTCTACTAATTATTTCTTTCTACTTTTTCTCACTGTTATTCTGAGCCGGGTGGATGAAAGGTTCTTGGTGCTGCAGCCAGGAGTTAGTGCTGTGCCTCTGAAGTGGGAGAGCCAACTTCAGGACACGGGTCCACAAGAGACCTCCCAGCTCCACATAATATCAAGCAGCGAAAATCTCCCAGGGATCTCCATCTCAACACCAGCACCCAGCTTCAGTCAACGACCAGCAAGCTACAGTGCTGGTCACCCTATGCCAAGCAACTAGCAAGGCAGGAACACAACCCCACCCATTAGCAGAGAGGCTACCTAAAAACATAATAAGGCCACAGGCACCCCAAAACACACCACCAGACGTGGACCTGTCCACCAGAAAGACAAGATCGAGCCTCAACCACCAGAAAACAGGCATTAATCCCCCCCACCAGGAAGCCTACACAACCTACTGAAACAACCTTAGCCACGGGGGACAGACACCAAAAACAACGGGAACTACGAATCTGCAGCCTGCAAAAAGGAGACCCCAAACACAGTAACATAAGCAAAATGAGAAAGCAGAAAAACACACAGCAGGTGAAGGAGCAAGATAAAAACCTACCAGACCTGACAAATGAAGAGGTAGTAGGCAGTCTACCTGAAAAAGAATTCAGAATAATGATAGTAAAGCTGATCCAAGATTCTATTTCCGAGATACAAAATCTTGGAACTAGAATAGACAATATGCAAGAAGCAGTTAACAAGGACCTAGAAGAACTAAAGATGAATCAAGCATCAATTAAAAACACAATAAATGAAATGAAAAATACTCTAGATGGGATCAATAGCAGAATAACTGAGGCAGAAGAACGGATAAGTGAGGTGGAAGATAAAATAGTGGAAATAACTGATGCAGAGCAAAATAAAGAAAAAAGAATGAAAAGAACAGAGGACAGTCTCAGAGACCTCTGGGACAACATTAAACGCACCAACATTCGAATTATAGGGGTTCCAGAAGAAGAAGAGAAAAAGAAAGGGACTGAGAAAATATTTGACGAGATTATAGTTGAAAACTTCCCTAATATGGGGAAGGAAATAGTTAATCAAGTCCAGGAGGCACAGAGAGTCCCATACAGAATAAATCCAAGCAGAAATACGCCAAGACACATATTAATCAAACTATCAAAAATTAAACACAAAGAAATCATATTAAAAGCAGCAAGGGAAAAACAACAAATAACACACAAGGGCATCCCCATCAGGTTAACAGCTGATCTCTCAGCAGAAACTCTACAAGCCAGAAGGGAGTGGCAGGACATAATTAAAGTGATGAAGGAGAGAAACCTGCAACCAAGATTACTCTACCCAGCAAGGATCTCATTCAGATTTGATGGAGAAATTAAAACCTTTACAGACAAGCAAAAGCTGAGAGAGTTCAGCACCACCAAACCAGCTTTACAACAAATGCTAAAGGAACTTCTCTAGGCAAGAAACACAACAGAAGGACTATACCTACAATAACGAACCCAAAGCAATTAAGGAAATGGGAATAGGAACATACATATCAATAATTACCTTAAATGTAAATGGACTAAATGCTCCCACCAAAAGACACAGATTGGCTGAATGGATACAAAAACAAGACCCATATATATGCTGTCTACAAGAGACCCACTTCAGACCTAGAGACACATACAGATTGAAAGTAAGGGGATGGAAGAAGATATTCCATGCAAATGGAAATCAAAAGAAAGCTGGAGTAGCAATTCTTATATCAGACAAAATAGACTTTAAAATAAAGACTATTAGAAGAGACAAAGAAGGGCACTACATAATGATAAAGGGATCGATCCAAGAAGAAGATATAACAATTGTAAATATTTATGCACCCAACATAGGAGCACCTCAATACATAAGGCAAATACTAACAGCCATAAAAGGGGAAATCGACAGTAACACAATCATAGTAGGGGACTTTAACACCCCACTTTCACCAATGGACAGATCATCCAAAATGAAAATAAAAAAGGAAACACAAGCTTTAAATGATACATTAAACAAGATGGACTTAATTGATATTGATAGGACATTCCATCCAAAAACAACAGAATACACATTTTTCTCAAGTGCTCATGGAACATTCTCCAGGATAGATCATATCTTGGGTCACAAATCCAGCCTTGGTAAATTTAAGAAAATTGAAATTGTATCAAGTATCTTTTCCGAACACAATGCTATGAGACTAGACATCAATTACAGGAAAAGATCTGTAAAAAATACAAACACATGGAGGCTAAACAATGCACTACTCAATAACGAAGTGATCACTGAAGAAATCAAAGAGGAAATTAAGAAATACTTAGAAACAAATGACAATGGAGACACGACGACCCAAAACCTATGGGACGCAGCAAAAGCAGTTCTAAGGGGGAAGTTTATAGCAATACAATCCCACCTTAAGAAACAGGAAACATTTCGAGTAAACAACCTGACCCTGCACCTAAAGCAATTAGAGAAAGAAGAACAAAAAACCCCAAAGTTAACAGAAGGAAGGAAATCATAAAGATCAGATCAGAAATAAATGAAAAAGAAATGAAGGAAACGATAGCAAAGATCAACCAAACTAAAAGCTGGTTCTTTGAGAAGATAAACAAAATTGACAAACCATTAGCCAGACTCATCAAGAAAAGAAGGGAGAAGACTCAAATCAGTAGAATTAGAAATGAAAAAGGAGAAGTAACAACTGACACTGTAGAAATACAAAACATCATGAGAGATTACTATAAGCAACTCTATGCCAATAAAATGGACAACCTAGAAGAAATGGACAAATTCTTAGAAATGCACAACCTACCAAGACTGACTCAGGAAGAAATAGAAAATATGAATAGACCAATCACAAGCACTGAAATTGAAACTGTGATTAAAAATCTCCCAACAAACAAAAGCCCAGGACCAGATGGCTTCACAGGCGAATTCTATCAAACATTTAGAGAAGAGCTAACACCCATCCTTCTCAAACTCTTCCAAACAATATCAGAGGAAGGAACACTCCCGAACTCATTCTACGAGGCCACCATCACCTTGATACCAAAACCAGGCAAGGATGTCACAAAGAAAGAAAACTACAGGCCAATATCACTGATGAACATAGATGCAAAAATCCTCAACAAAATCCTAGCAAACAGAATGCAACAGCACATTAAAAGGATCATACACCATGATCAAGTGGGGTTTATTCCAGGAATGCAAGGATTCTTCAATATACGCAAATCAATCAATGTGATACACCATATTAACAAGTTGAAGGAGAAAAACCATATGATCATCTCAATAGATGCAGAGAAAGCTTTCGACAAAATTCAACACCCATTTATGATAAAAACCCTGCAGAAAGTAGGCATAGAGGGAACTTTCCTCAACATAATAAAGGCCATATATGACAAACCCACAGCCAACATTGTCCTCAATGGTGAAAAAACTGAAACCATTTCCACTAAGATCAGGAACAAGACAAGGCTGCCCACTCTCACCACTCTTATTCAACCTAGTTTTGGAAGTTTTAGCCACAGCAATCAGAGAAGAAAAGGAAATAAAAGGAATCCAAATTGGAAAAGAAGAAGTAAAGCTGTCACTGTTTGCAGATGACATGATACTATACATAGAGAATCCTAAAGATGCTACCGAAAAACTACTAGAGCTAATCAATGAATTTGGTAAAGTAGCAGGATACAAAATTAATGCACAGAAATCTCTGGCATTCCTGTACACTAATGATGAAAAATCTGAAAATGAAATCAAGAAAACACTCCCATTTACCATTGCAACAAAAAGAATAAAATATCTAGGAATAAACCTACCTAAGGAGACAAAAGACCTGTATGCAGAAAATTATAAGACACTGATGAAAGAAATTAAAGATGATATAAATAGATGGAGAGATATACCATGCTCCTGGATTGGAAGAATCAATATTGTGAAAATGACTCTACTACCCAAAGCAATCTACAGATTCAATGCAATCCCTATCAAACTACCACTGGCATTTTTCACAGAAGTAGAACAAAAAATTTCAAAATTTGTTTGGAAAAACAAAAGACCCCGAATAGCCAAAGCAATCTTGAGAACGAAAAACGGAGCTGGAGGAATCAGGCTGCCTTACTTCAGACTATACTACAAAGCTACAGTAATTAAGACAGTGTGGTACTGGCATAAAAACAGAAAGATAGATCAGTGGATCAGGATAGAAAGCCCAGAGATAAACCCACGCACATATGGCCAACTTATCTTTGATAAAGGAGGCAGGAATGTACAGTGGAGAAAGGACAGCCTCTTCAATAAGTGGTGCTGGGAAAACTGGACAGGGACATGTAAAAGTATGAGATTAGATCATTCCCTAACACCATACACAAAAATAAGCTCAAAATGGATTAAAGACCTAAATGTAAGGCCAGAAACTATCAAACTCTTAGAGGAAAACATAGGTAGAACACTCTATGACATAAATCACAGCAAGATCCTTTTGGACCCACCTCCTAGAGAAATGGAACTAAAAACAAAGATATACAAATGGGACCTAATGAAACTTCAAAGCTTTTGCACAGGAAAGGAAACCATAAACAAGACCAAAAGACAACCCTCAGAATGGGAGAAAATATTTGCAAATGAAGCAACTGACAAAGGATTAATCTCCAAAATTTATAAACAGCTCATGCAGCTCAATAGCAAAAAAGCAAACAACCCAATCCAAAAATGGGCAGAAGACTTAAATAGGCATTTCTCCAAAGAAGATATACGGACTGCCAACAAACACATGAAAGAATGCTCAACATCATTAATCATTAGAGAAATGCAAATCAAAACTACAATGAGATATCATCTCACACCAGTCAGAATGGCCATCATCAAGAAATCTAGAAACAATAAATGCTGGAGAGGGTGTGGGGAAAAGGGAACACTCTTGCACTGCTGGTGGGAATGTGAATTGGTACAGCCACTATGGAGAACAGTATGGAGGTTCCTTAAAAAACTAAAAATAGAACTACCATATGACCCAGCAATCCCACTACTAGGCATATACCCTGAGAAAACCATAATTCAAAAAGAGACATGTACCAAAATGTTCATTGCAGCTCTATTCACAATAGCCCGGAGCTGGAAACAACCTAAGTGTCCATCATCGGATGAATGGATAAAGAAGATGTGGCACATATATACAATGGAATATTACTCAGCCATAAAAAGAAACGAAACTGAGCTATTTGTAATGAGGTGGATAGACCTAGAGTCTGTCATACAGAGTGAAGTAAGTCAGAAAGAGAAAGACAAATACCGTATGCTAACACATATATATGGAATTTAAAAAAAAAAAATGTCATGAAGAACCTAGGGGTAAAACGGGAATAAAGACACAGACCTACTTGAGAATGGACTTGAGGATATGGGGAGGGGGAAGGGTAAGCTGTGACAAAGGGAAAGAGAGGCATGGACATATATACACTACCAAACGTAAGGTAGATAGATAGTGGGAAGCAGCCGCAGAGCACAGGGAGATCAGCTCGGTGCTTTGTGACCGCCTGGAGGGGTGGGATGGGGAGGGTGGGAGGGAGGGAGATGCATGAGGGAAGGGATGTGGGAACAGATGTATATGTATGACTGATTCACTTTGTTATAAAGCAGAAACTAATAAAAAAAATTAAAAAAAAAAGGGACCTAGTGAAACTTCAAAGCTTTTGCAAAGGAAAGGAAACTACAAACAAGACGGAAAGGCAACCCTCAGAATAGGAGAAAATATTTGCAAATGAATCAACAGACAAAGGATTAATCTCCAAAATGTATAAACAGCTCATGCAGCTCAAATTAAAAAAACAAACAACCCAATCAAAAAATGGGCAGAAGACCTAAATAGACATTTCTCCAAAGAAGACATACAGATGGCCAAGAAGCACATGAAAAGCTGCTCAACATCACTAATTACTAGAGAAATGCAGATCAAAACTACAATGAGGTATCACCTCACACCAGTTAGAATGGGCATCATCAGAAAATCTACAAACAACAAATGCTGGAGAGGGTGTGGAGAAAAGGGAACCCTCTTGCACTGTTGGTGGGAATGTAAATTGATACAGCCACTACGGAGAACAGTATTGAGTTTCCTTAGAAAACTAAAAATAGAATTGCCATATGACCCAGCAATCCCACTACTGGGCATATAGCCTGAGAAAACCATAGTTCAAAAAGACACATGCACCCTCATGTTCATTGCAGCACTATTTACAATAGCCAGGTCGTGGAAGCAACCTAACTGCCCATCCACAGATGAATGGATAAAGAAGATGTGGCACATATATATGATGGAATATTACTCAGCCATAAAAAGGAACGAAATTGGGTCAATTGTAGAGACATGGATGGATCTAGAGACTGTCATACAGAGTGAAGTAAGTCAGAAAGAGAAAAACAAATATCGTATATTAATGCATATATGTGGAACCTAGAAAAATGGTACAGATGAACCAGTTTGCCGGGCAGAAATAGACACAGAGATGTAGAGAACAAACATATGGACGTCAAGGGCGGAAAGTGGCCGAGGTGGTGATGGTGGTATGAATTGGGAGATTGGGATTGACATATATACACTAATATATATAAAATGGTTAACTAATAAGAACTTGCTATATAAAAAAATAAATTAAATAAAATTCAAAAAAAATAAATTAAATAATAGAATAGACTTAAAGTATGTAAAGTAAAACTTAATAGAGCTAGTCAGCCATCATTCCTAATTCTTTGTCTACCTTCTCTGTATTTTATTTCTAAGACTTAAATTAGATGTTCGATAGGCCTTTGCTTTCTATCTTCCATTTCACTTAACCTCTCATTTTTGTCCTCATGGTTGTCAATTTTTTTTTTTTTTTTTCAGTACGCAGGCCTCTCACTGTTGTGGCCTCTCACGTTGTGGAGCACAGGCTCCAGATGCACAGGCTCAGCGGCCATGGCTCACGGGCCTAGCCACTCCGTGGCATGTGGGATCTTCCCACACCGGGGCACGAACCCATGTCCCCTGCATTGGCAGGCAGACTCTCAACCACTGCGCCACCAGGGAAGCCCTGATTGTCAATTTGTGCTGAATTCTTGGCAATGTTTTCAGATATACATTGTGGTTCACAAATTCTCTCTGTTCCTGTTTCTAAGCTGCAGGCTCATTCACTGAGTCTAATTTCAATGATTGTAATTTTCAAACCTAAGGACTTAGTTTCAAACCCTCCAGTTAGCTTGTGATAGTCTCCTCTTATCTGATCATTTTGTAATTTATTCTTTTATTTCTTAAAATAATGTAAACATTATTATTTATGATACATATAATTATTTAAATATCTAAAGTCCTCAGTGACCAAATCTCTTGTTTGTATTTCCTGCTAAAAAATGTTGGCTTGTTTTATAAAGTATTTGATTTTTTAAAATTTGACTGATTCTGATACATTTCTCCAAAAAGTGTTGATTTTTCTTGGTATGGTTTGATTCATTTAAATTTCTATTTTGGGGGCAGCTGTTTAAATCTCAAGTCAGTTTTTTTTTTCTTTTTTCTTTTCTTTTCTTTTTTTAATCTTTAGCTGTAATCTAGCTTCCACATTCATCAGCCAGGGACTTAGAAAATTTTTATACACAGCAGTTGATGCACACCTTTTATTTTTTTCTTTTATGGAATTTACTCTTTATTTTCAACATCTGTTGTTGCCCCAAATTCTGCTCTCTGGTTATTCAGACTAGAGAGACTTCAAATTGTCTACCAAAATTTTGCTCATTCTACATGGCACCAACATTGGTCTGTCTTAGGCTAAAAGTTGTAAAAATGGGAAATTTCTAGATTGTCATACCTTGTTTCAAGTGTCAGCTACTCTCCAAAATCTGCCTGCTTTTTTTACTCTTCAATGGCTTCAAGTCATTGTGTGTATGTATATGTGTGTTTTTTTTTTTTATTTATTTTTTATTTTTTATTTTTTTTTTATTAGTTTCTGCTTTATAACAAAGTGAATCAGTCATACATATACATCTGTTCCCACATCCCCTCCCTCATGCATCTCCCTCCCTCCCACCCTCCCCATCCCACCCCTCCAGGCGGTCACAAAGCACCGAGCTGATCTCCCCGTGCTCTGCGGCTACTTCCCACTATCTATCTACCTTACGTTTGGTAGTATATATATGTCCATGCCTCTCTTTCCCTTTGTCACAGCTTACCCTTCCCCCTCCCCATATCCTCAAGTCCATTCTCAAGTAGGTCTGTGTCTTTATTCCCGTTTTACCCCTAGGTTCTTCATGACATTTTTTTTTTTTAAATTCCATATATATGTGTTAGCATACGGTATTTGTCTTTCTCTTTCTGACTTACTTCACTCTGTATGACAGACTCTAGGTCTATCCACCTCATTACAAATAGCTCAGTTTCGTTTCTTTTTATGGCTGAGTAATATTCCATTGTATATATGTGCCACATCTTCTTTATCCATTCATCCGATGATGGACACTTAGGTTGTTTCCAGCTCCGGGCTATTGTGAATAGAGCTGCAATGAACATTTTGGTACATGTCTCTTTTTGAATTATGGTTTTCTCAGGGTATATGCCTAGTAGTGGGATTGCTGGGTCATATGGTAGTTCTATTTTTAGTTTTTTAAGGAACCTCCATACTGTTCTCCATAGTGGCTGTACCAATTCACATTCCCACCAGCAGTGCAAGAGTGTTCCCTTTTCCCCACACCCTCTCCAGCATTTATTGTTTCTAGATTTCTTGATGATGGCCATTCTGACTGGTGTGAGATGATATCTCATTGTAGTTTTGATTTGCATTTCTCTAATGATTAATGATGTTGAGCATTCTTTCATGTGTTTGTTGGCAGTCCGTATATCTTCTTTGGAGAAATGCCTATTTAAGTCTTCTGCCCATTTTTGGATTGGGTTGTTTGCTTTTTTGCTATTGAGCTGCATGAGCTGTTTATAAATTTTGGAGATTAATCCTTTGTCAGTTGCTTCATTTGCAAATATTTTCTCCCATTCTGAGGGTTGTCTTTTGGTCTTGTTTATGGTTTCCTTTCCTGTGCAAAAGCTTTGAAGTTTCATTAGGTCCCATTTGTATATCTTTGTTTTTAGTTCCATTTCTCTAGGAGGTGGGTCCAAAAGGATCTTGCTGTGATTTATGTCATAGAGTGTTCTACCTATGTTTTCCTCTAAGAGTTTGATAGTTTCTGGCCTTACATTTAGGTCTTTAATCCATTTTGAGCTTATTTTTGTGTATGGTGTTAGGGAATGATCTAATCTCATACTTTTACATGTCCCTGTCCAGTTTTCCCAGCACCACTTATTGAAGAGGCTGTCCTTTCTCCACTGTACATTCCTGCCTCCTTTATCAAAGATAAGTTGGCCATATGTGCGTGGGTTTATCTCTGGGCTTTCTATCCTGATCCACTGATCTATCTTTCTGTTTTTATGCCAGTACCACACTGTCTTAATTACTGTAGCTTTGTAGTATAGTCTGAAGTAAGGCAGCCTGATTCCTCCAGCTCCGTTTTTCGTTCTCAAGATTGCTTTGGCTATTCGGGGTCTTTTGTTTTTCCAAACAAATTTTGAAATTTTTTGTTCTACTTCTGTGAAAAATGCCAGTGGTAGTTTGATAGGGATTGCATTGAATCTGTAGATTGCTTTGGGTAGTAGAGTCATTTTCACAATATTGATTCTTCCAATCCAGGAGCATGGTATATCTCTCCATCTATTTATATCATCTTTAATTTCTTTCATCAGTGTCTTATAATTTTCTGCATGCAGGTCTTTTGTCTCCTTAGGTAGGTTTATTCCTAGATATTTTATTCTTTTTGTTGCAATGGTAAATGGGAGTGTTTTCTTGATTTCATTTTCAGATTTTTCATCATTAGTGTACAGGAATGCCAGAGATTTCTGTGCATTAATTTTGTATCCTGCTACTTTACCAAATTCATTGATTAGCTCTAGTAGTTTTTCGGTAGCATCTTTAGGATTCTCTATGTATAGTATCATGTCATCTGCAAACAGTGACAGCTTTACTTCTTCTTTTCCAATTTGGATTCCTTTTATTTCCTTTTCTTCTCTGATTGCTGTGGCTAAAACTTCCAAAACTATGTTGAATAAGAGTGGTGAGAGTGGGCAGCCTTGTCTTGTTCCTGATCTTAGTGGAAATGGTTTCAGTTTTTCACCATTGAGGACAATGTTGGCTGTGGGTTTGTCATATATGGCCTTTATTATGTTGAGGAAAGTTCCCTCTATGCCTACTTTCTGCAGGGTTTTTATCATAAATGGGTGTTGAATTTTGTCGAAAGCTTTCTCTGCATCTATTGAGATGATCATATGGTTTTTCTCCTTCAACTTGTTAATATGGTGTATCACATTGATTGATTTGCGTATATTGAAGAATCCTTGCATTCCTGGAATAAACCCTACTTGATCATGGTGTATGATCCTTTTAATGTGCTGTTGGATTCTGTTTGCTAGTATTTTGTTGAGGATTTTTGCATCTATGTTCATCAGTGATATTGGCCTGTAGTTTTCTTTCTTTGTGACATCCTTGCCTGGTTTTGGTATCAAGGTGATGGTGGCCTCGTAGAATGAGTTTGGGAGTGTTCCTTCCTCTGATATTGTTTGGAAGAGTTTGAGAAGGATGGGTGTTAGCTCTTCTCTAAATGTTTGATAGAATTCGCCTGTGAAGCCATCTGGTCCTGGGCTTTTGTTTGATGGAAGATTTTTAATCACAGTTTCAATTTCAGTGCTTGTGATTGGTCTATTCATATTTTCTATTTCTTCCTGAGTCAGTCTTGGTAGGTTGTGCATTTCTAAGAATTTGTCCATTTCTTCCAGGTTGTCCATTTTATTGGCATAGAGTTGCTTATAGTAATCTCTCATGATCTTTTGTATTTCTGCAGTGTCAGTTGTTACTTCTCCTTTTTCATTTCTAATTCTACTGATTTGAGTCTTCTCCCTTCTTTTCTTGATGAGTCTGGCTAATGGTTTGTCAATTTTGTTTATCTTCTCAAAGAACCAGCTTTTAGTTTGGTTGATCTTTGCTATCGTTTCCTTCATTTCTTTTTCATTTATTTCTGATCTGATCTTTATGATTTCTTTCCTTCTGCTAACTTTGGGGGTTTTTTGTTCTTCTTTCTCTAATTGCTTTAGGTGCAGCGTCAGGTTGTTTACTCGAAATGTTTCCTGTTTCTTAAGGTGGGATTGTATTGCTATAAACTTCCCCCTTAGAACTGCTTTTGCTGCGTCCCATAGGTTTTGGGTCGTCGTGTCTCCATTGTCATTTGTTTCTAAGTATTTCTTAATTTCCTCTTTGATTTCTTCAGTGATCACTTCATTATTGAGTAGTGTATTGTTTAGCCTCCATGTGTTTGTATTTTTTACAGATCTTTTCCTGTAATTGATATCTAGTCTCATAGCATTGTGGTCAGAAAAGATACTTGATACAATTTCAATTTTCTTAAATTTACCAAGGCTTGATTTGTGACCCAAGATATGATCTATCCTGGAGAATGTTCCATGAGCACTTGAGAAAAATGTGTATTCTGTTGTTTTTGGATGGAATGTCCTATAAATATCAATTAAGTCCATCTTGTTTAATGTATCATTTAAAGCTTGTGTTTCCTTATTTATTTTCATTTTGGATGATCTGTCCATTGGTGAAAGTGGGGTGTTAAAGTCCCCTACTATGATTGTGTTACTGTCGATTTCCCCTTTTATGGCTGTTAGTATTTGCCTTATGTATTGAGGTGCTCCTATGTTGGGTGCATAAATATTTACAATTGTTATATCTTCTTCTTGGATCGATCCCTTTATCGTTATGTAGTGTCCTTCTTTGTCTCTTCTAATAGTCTTTATTTTAAAGTCTATTTTGTCTGATATAAGAATTGCTACTCCAGCTTTCTTTTGATTTCCATTTGCATGGAATATCTTTTTCCATCCCCTTACTTTCAATCTCTATGTGTCTCTAGGTCTGAAGTGGGTCTCTTGTAGACAGCATATATATGGGTCTTGTTTTTGTATCCATTCAGCCACTCTGCGTCTTTTGGTGGGAGCATTTAGTCCATTTACATTTAAGGTAATTATTGATATGTATGTTCCTATTCCCATTTCCTTAATTGCTTTGGGTTCGTTATTGTAGGTATAGTCCTTCTGTTGTGTTTCTTGCCTAGAGAAGTTCCTTTAGCATTTGTTGTAAAGCTGGTTTGGTGGTGCTGAACTCTCTCAGCTTTTGCTTGTCTGTAAAGGTTTTAATTTCTCCATCAAATCTGAATGAGATCCTTGCTGGGTAGAGTAATCTTGGTTGCAGGTTTCTCTCCTTCATCACTTTAATTATGTCCTGCCACTCCCTTCTGGCTTGTAGAGTTTCTGCTGAGAGATCAGCTGTTATCCTGATGGGGATTCCCTTGTGTGTTATTTGTTGTTTTTCCCTTGCTGCTTTTAATATGATTTCTTTGTGTTTAATTTTTGATAGTTTGATTAATATGTGTCTTGGCGTATTTCTGCTTGGATTTATTCTGTATGGGACTCTCTGTGCCTCCTGGACTTGATTAACTATTTCCTTCCCCATATTAGGGAAGTTTTCAACTATAATCTCGTCAAATATTTTCTCAGTCCCTTTCTTTTTCTCTTCTTCTTCTGGAACCCCTATAATTCGAATGTTGGTGCGTTTAATGTTGTCCCAGAGGTCTCTGAGACTGTCCTCTGTTCTTTTCATTCTTTTTTCTTTATTTTGCTCTGCATCAGTTATTTCCACTATTTTATCTTCCACCTCACTTATCCGTTCTTCTGCCTCAGTTATTCTGCTATTGATCCCATCTAGAGTATTTTTCATTTCATTTATTGTGTTTTTAATCGATGCTTGATTCATCTTTAGTTCTTCTAGGTCCTTGTTAACTGTTTCTTGCATATTGTCTATTCTATTTCCAAGATTTTGGATCTGGGAAATAGAATCTTGGATCAGCTTTACTATCATTATTCTGAATTCTTTTTCAGGTAGACTGCCTATTACCTCTTCATTTGTTAGGTCTGGTAGGTTTTTATCTTGCTCCTTCACCTGCTGTGTGTTTTTCTGCTTTCTCATTTTGCTTATGTTACTGTGTTTGGGGTCTCCTTTTTGCAGGCTGCAGATTCGTAGTTCCCGTTGTTTTTGGTGTCTGTCCCCCGTGGCTAAGGTTGTTTCAGTAGGTTGTGTAGGCTTCCTGGTGGGGGGGATTAATGCCTGTTTTCTGGTGGTTGAGGCTCGATCTTGTCTTTCTGGTGGACAGGTCCACGTCTGGTGGTGTGTTTTGGGGTGCCTGTGGCCTTATTATGTTTTTAGGTATCCTCTCTGCTAATGGGTGGGGTTGTGTTCCTGCCTTGCTAGTTGCTTGGCATAGGGTGACCAGCACTGTAGCTTGCTGGTCGTTGACTGAAGCTGGGTGCTGGTGTTGAGATGGAGATCCCTGGGAGATTTTCGCTGCTTGATATTATGTGGAGCTGGGAGGTCTCTTGTGGACCCGTGTCCTGAAGTTGGCTCTCCCACTTCAGAGGCACAGCACTAACTCCTGGCTGCAGCACCAAGAGCCTTTCATCCACCCGGCCAGGTATGTGGGGAGTTTCTTGCCTTTTGGGGGTTCTGAGGTCTTCTGTCAGCGTTCAGTAGGTGTTCTGTTGGAGTTGTTCCACGTGTAGATGAATTTCTGATGTATCTCGCAGCGCGAAGCCGGCTTTGTGCTTCCCTCCCTCCTTCTCCGCGGCCGCCCCTATATGTGTGTTTTTAAAGAATATTTATTTCAGGGGACAATAAATTATTGGTATGTGTAGGATACCTATGTGTCATCATCTAAGTCTACTGGCAAATATTATAAATTAGATCTATCTGTTACCAGCACATTTTTGGATGCCAAGACCCATTTGTACATGGGTAGATAATGAGTTTTGGGGGACATTTATTACACAAATTTTTCCCAAGAAAAATTCTTCCAGTGTGATATATAATTCTCAAAATGTCTGGTTCATTGGCAGACCACTAATTAAATTCTCTAATTTCTACTTTTCCTCCAAATTTTTATCTCCCTGAGGCTTGGATGTCCATTGCTTTATCCTAGTGTCTGTGCATTGCCTAGCTGATAGAAAGCATAATATATTTTTAAGAGAGTTAAACTAAATGGAGAAAGAAAAAAGAAACAAGAAAGAGAAAGAAACAATATACACATATTGCAATTCTGTTCATCTTTATTTTTTTTCAAAATCCACCTGGAGGAAAGCACTTACTTTTGTCAAAAAAAGCTCAGGCCATAATTTAACACATTTTGAGAAGCTTTAATTAGTATACACACAGTATTAGGGATACAGTCACAAGTTCCTTTTAATTACTTATCCTTTTTCCTTCCAGTTTCTTTTAACTCTTCTACTACTAGTAAATCATGCCCCTCTGAAGACTGGAAGCTACATGGGGGGAAATGTTACTGGGTTGTTGAAAGTGATAAATCTTGGGATGAAAGTGAAAATGACTGTGTCATGAAAAATTCACATCTCATGGTGATCCGAGACTTCATTGATATGGTGAGATATAAAATTTGGAGATTATAGCATCCTTCACAACTGCAATACCTTCTTTGTGTTACAAATTTGAAAATTTCTGTGATATAAATTTTTTAAACCTCATTGCTATTAACTACACAATTATTGGTTGAATGAATCATTGAACTATATTATTATTTTAAGCTTTTTTTGTTTTGTTTTGGCTAGGTATAAGAGGAATTCATTTGGTATTATATACCTAAGTTCTTCTCTACAAGGGATCCCCACTGTTTACTAGATTTCATTTTAAATGTATGACATAAAATATCTATCTCATCTCCCATGTTTAATCCATTGCTCACAAAGGTTGTAATCAGATTGCATGGCAGCTGAAATTAAAGATGATGTTGGGGGAAAGGAAATACAGCAGAGTCCTCATTAGGTTTTGCTCTTTGTTGAAGAAAACTAGTATTTTTCTAGCTCTGGCTTAATTTAGATTGAAATTTTGCTACAAGAAGGTTGGACACTAAACCTCCTAAATAAGGCCAGTATTGATTTTATTTTTATAAATTTATTTTTAATTTTCTGGCTGCGTTGGGTCTTCGTTGCTATGCGTGGGCTTTTGCTAGTTGCGGCGAGCAGGGGTTGCTCTTCCTTGCAACGCACGGGCCTCTCATTGTGGTGGCTTCTCTTGCTGCAGAGCATGGGCTCTAGCCCTTAAAGCCCATTATAGTGATCAATTATACACGTGAATGCAACAAGACAAACACTGATAGAACTGAAAGGGGAAATGGATAAATCCCCAATTATAGTTGGAGATGTCAACACTCTTCTCTGAGTAACTGACAAAACAAGTAGATAATAAACAAACAAACAAACAAACAAATAAATAAATCTGAACAACACTATCAACCAATTACACCTAACGGATTTTACAGAATACTATCCAGCAGAATACACATTTTTTTCCAAAGAACTGTCATGAAGACAGATCATATTTTAGGACCTAAAAATTTACAAATACAGATATCACACAGAGTATGTCTCAGACCATAACAAAATTAAACTGAAAATTATAAACAGAAACATGTTTGGAAATATCCCACACATTTGAAAGTTAAACATCACACTTCTAAATAATGTATGGGTCAAAGAGGAAGCATCAGGGCAAATTTTTTTAAAACATATTTTGAGTTGAATGAAAATAACAATATAATGTCAAAATTCATGGGTTTCAATTTAAGCAGTTTAGAGGGAAATTTATAGCATCAAATGCTTATATTTGAAAAGAAGATAATGTAGAATCATTACTCTGAGCTTCTACTTAAAAAAAAAAAAAAAAAAACCTACAAAAAGAGCAAACTAACCCAAAGAAAGCAGGAGAATGGAAGACTTACACTACTCAATTTCAAGTCTTACTATAAAGCTAAATTTATAAATATGGTATAGTGTTGGCAAAGAAGAGATTTATAGATCAACAAAACTGAATAGAGAGGCCAGAAATAGACCCACACAAATATAGTCAACTGATTTCTTTTGACCGTAATGCAAAGATAATTCAGTGGAGAAACACCATTCTCTCTTTTACATGCCTAATGACTATTTTCCAACAAACAGCTTTGTCGTTTAGCATATGAGTTAAGCTTCATGTGACAGAGTTCCAGAATTGCTGTAGCTGAAACAAATGGATGTTTACTTTATTCATTGAATCTATGACACTTTCAATTATAAGATGTATCATTGGTACCCTTAAAAGAAACAGTGCAATTAAAAAGCAAAAACTAAGCTGCCAATTAAACTACCATAAGCCATAGATTGTTCAATGTTTCCAAAGTCAAAGTGTTAAAATAGGGGAAAGAGCTATCTTAGAATATATGTAATAAGTTATGTCACTCACATTGTAGTCTAAACTGCTATGAGATTTCTGCTCCCATCAGTAGGGTGCTGTGTCTACTTGTTTCTGATTGGTTCACCACTAGAACCAATCACAGTTCACAGTCTAGCCATCAGGGGAGAAGAAAATGATGAATAGAAGGATATGAACTTACTCTTTAAATGCTTAATTAGAATTTCAGTATTCGTTGATTCTATCCCATTAGTCAGAAATTAGGTCAGTCACATTGTCACACTTAGCCAAAAGGGAGGCTGGGAAATGTCACCTTTATTATGGCTGGCCATATACTTTGGCTCGGGGGTTATGTCACTGTACAAAAGAGACATTAAAAACCTATGAACAGGGCTTCCCTGCTGGTGCAGTGGTTGGGAGTCCGCCTGCTAATGCAGGGGACGCGAGTTCATGCCCCGGTCTGGGAGGATCCCACATGCCGCGGAGAGGCTGGGCCCGTGAGCCATGGCCACTGAGCCTGTGCGTCCGGAGCCTGTGCTCTGCAATGGGAGAGGCCGCAGCGGTGAGAGGCCCGCGTACAGCAAAAAAAAATAAAATAAAATAAAATAAAATAAAATAAAAATAAATCTATGAACAGGGCCTTCCCTGACAGTCCAGTGGTTAAGACTTCGCCTTCCAATGCAGGGGGTGTGCGTTCGATCCCTGGTCGGGAGCTAAGATCCTACATGCCTCGTGGCCAAAAAACCAAAGCGTGAAACAGAAGCAATATTGTAACTAATTCAATAAAGACTTTAAAATGGTCCACACCAAAAAAATCTTTACAAAAACCAAAAACAAACAAAAAAAACCTATGAACAGTATGTGTCCCATCAGCTCAGAGATTGCTTTCTTTCTGTAACTTTCCCTGTGTATTCTCTTGCTTCTAGATATTATTTCATACTTGTATTTAGTAGCAATCATTAACATTTATGCAAGGAGCATTTATCATGTGCCAGGAAGTGTTTAATAATATTATTATTTATTAACAAAACAATAATGGCTCTTTGAGATAGTACTGTTATAAACTGAATTTTAGTGATTGGAAAAATACAGAAGTAAAAAGATTGAATAACTGTGCAAAGATGTGTGGTAGTAAATAGTAGTGCTAGGACTCAAATCAGGGAGCTGGACTCCACAGCTTTAGTATCTACTAACATTGTGCATAATTGCTGTTTAGCGGTCATCCCATCAAGTTGCAGTAGTTTTTCCCTCCACTGTGATCTATTTGAAAGCATGGAGCATGTCTAACCTGTTCATTCCCAGCTTCTAGTGCAGTGCCAAGCACATAGAAGGTGCACGTGCGCTATTTTTCTTGCATCTGTCAGAATCACTTTGTTTCATGTAACATTTCCTATTCTCCTTAGAGTTTCCTATGGCAGAACCTACAGGCTTCAACCTCTTATTGAGTTGGTTTGAGGATCCCTCCTGGAGAGGAATTATGGACCTGGGTGGACAATAGCCCTTTTGACCCCCAGCTGTAAATTTGTTGCATTTTTTGTGGTTTTAATCCCATATTGTATGTGACAAGATAGAGACGTTTGACATTGTTGGCCCTGAACTGATAGAACAGGTATAAATTTCCTGACTTTTACACTCTGATAAATATTTCTATAAAATGGTTCACACAGAAAGTTGAGAAAGAAAAGAAATCTCCCTCCAGCCACTCAGAAGATTTATGTGAGAAACAGGATTAGCCCTGCTGCCTGATTTTGTCTTTTTATCTAAAAGGTAAATTAGCAGGTATAAACTCTCTTATGAGTGCACATGTTTAGTTTACAAAACATAACTTTCTGCTTATTTCTTACAGTGATCAATTTTTAAATGATAAAAAAGTCAGAGGTAATATTTTAGCTATCTCTAATGAACTATTAACTTCTCTGGAGAGAGGTTTTGAGAAATAAAGCTAAATGTGGGAAGAATTGCTTTACCCATCATACTGTTGTGTATTTAAATTGTTTGAATGATTATATTTTCACCAAAAAATTAAAAAATATTTCCTTTTAAGTCTCTTGACATATGCATATATTCATGGCTGACGTAAAGGTAACCACTTGCTTTTTTCTATAGGTTTTCAAAGAAAGAAAATAAGCCACAGACCAGGAGTATGAAATGTGCCCTGGTGTCTTATACTGAGATAGTTCAAGAACGTTGTGAGAAACAACACCAGTGGATTTGTCAACTGTAATCCACTCTGCAGAAAATTGGTCTCTATTTGTCTGACTGAGAGACACCACATGAAGCTTGAGCTCAGATCATAAGAAAGTTCAGAGGGTTGCATGTGTCCTAGAGGGCTGTGTGTGTGTGTCCATTTATGATTCATGTGGCTATAGTATTATTTCTCAGAAGTGTGGAAAGGGCAATAGAGAAAATAAAATGTTTTAGAAATGAGTAGATATGATGAATAGATTTTTACATGTGAATGATCAATGTAGTTATTCAATCATCCGTCTTGTTTTGCCAGTATTTTTGGAACTTCATTCTTTATCTTTTCTGCATCTTCCCTCTATGATATCCTTAGCTAATCACCTACATTCTCATGATTTCAACTACCACATACAATGTAATGCCTATCAAAGTTATATCTCTAGTCCAGATCGTTCCCTGATCACTAGACCTGTATACCATCCTGCCTGTTTAACGTAGCAAATCTACAATCTCAAAGGTACTCCGACCTCAACATATAAAAATAATTCATTAAATTTCACCATAAAAGGAACCATCTTCCAGCACTCCATATCTCAATAAAGGATATGCCATACAAGACAATTATGCCATCTATAAACCAGCTGTGGTCTTGTTATTACCCTCTCTCACACACACACCTCTAGGCTGCTATCCCCTTTCCTTATCATATCACCAAGTTTTATTTATTTTTTTATTAAATCTCTCTCAAACTTGTCTTCCTCTCTCCACCACCCCTTTCATGATCTTAATACAAAGGTACTAAAATATTAAATAACTGCAATAACAACATCTTCCTGTTTTACTTTTCTTCCATTTCAATCATTCCCTGCCTTGAATTCTGTGATATTTTTAAAAATATATACTGACAATGCAATCTTCCCTTTAAAAAATACCTCAATATCTTCCTTATAATAATACCAAATTCCATAACATGGCCTAGAAATCCCTATCAGGTTTAGCCTTTCCTTACATATTCTGTCTCTTCCTACACCAAACACCCAAACTCTCAGGACCACAACTCCATTAAACTAATTCTTGGAACTGATGCTGTATTTCACCACATTGCCTTCACAGAAGTTGTTCTCTAGACTTGAAATTCTCCTTCTTCTCTTCTCCATCAGGTTACCTCCCAAATATTCTCTATATCTCTGCTCAGTTTTTAAGAGCTTTTCCTTGAGCTCCATGACAAGGTCAAATATTCTGACATTATATTCCCCTCCCCAGCACTTACCACATTTTAGGTCTTACCTATACCAGTCTTTTGAGTGAATATTTGATTAATGTCCTCTGCCCTCACTTGACTGTAAATCACATAAAGACCCAATATCTGTTTTTATATTTCTAGTGCCTTTTAAATTACCTACTACATAAATAACTACTCAAAAAATATTTATTATATTAAGTTTTCTCTAAGAGATCACAGAAGTAAAACGCTGATACATGGCTAGGGAGATGGGGTGCAAAAGAAAAAGACTCAGCTGATGGAGGTCTAATTGTTAGGTCATTAAAAGTCAACTGAAAACCCAAATATTTGTCTGCTCTGTGACTGATATAGAAAGAGAATCCTGTAAATACCGAAGGAGTTTATAAGAAGGGTTAAGTGCTTCAGAGACAAACATTTTTGTGATGTTTATGCTCACCTCTTTACCTTGATTACATCCTTACAAGTTTTCTTGTATATTATCTCATAACACAAACCACCTTATATATGCTGAGTTGGACACTGTGTATAAACTGGTAAGCAAAGCATTTACATTGTGGCATGTTGGTACTACAACCCAACAACAAAAAAAAAAACGTGTTTTATTTTATGGACACAGTAGTATTCATCAAACGATTATGACGGTCAACAAAGAACACATGAAAGATGAACAGAACCCAGTGGCCAAGAAAACGCAAGGCAGAGGTTATAAGACCATTGGTGGGGCACAAGGAAATTGATTTGTCAGTACGTGCTGACCAATGTCAGAGTGGTGTCTGGTGGCAGGGGAAGCCCAATGATTGAGTAAAAGGAGCTCTTTGGGAGCAAGACCCAGAGTGAAGTTATGACAAAATGAGAAGAAGGGAGATAGTGAGGGAGAATAGATCACAGCTGAGATAGGAACCAACAAGGACAGAAGGGCCCTATAGAGCATTCAGGAAAAGAGGGGACAAGAAGACCAGAAGTGGAGAGTGCTCAGCAGGGGTGGTTAGTGACTTCAAAGTGTTTGCTGAGAGGGTGGACACCAGAGCTAGAGAAGGCTAAAGACAGAGTTGTGGAGGCCAAAGAAGTTCCCTGCACAATTTCCTTACACAGCAGCCCAGCTTCCACCATTGCTACAGCGGAGAGCTTGCTGCAAGAGCTGCCAGCAGCCACCCTTAAGGTAGAGCTTGTTTCAATGGCTGCAAGAGACAGAAGGATACAATCTCCAGCCAGAAGCAGAACAGGAACTGGAGGACCCGGCCATCCTAGCAGGATTCATATTTCCCAATATCCCTGACTTCACCACATCCTTTTACTCTCGCCCTAGGGCTTTCTTCATGTTGCCTTCCCTGTGGTTTCTCCTACTCAATGTCAACCCAAGCTGTGTTGGGGCCCTGGAACTCCACATATCATGTGAGGAAAAAGGATACAGGAAAGATACAGTCTTGGGTCAAGCTCTCCAAGCTTGGAAACCAAGGGAATCTATCACAAGTGTTCATGATCACTTATGTTATCATCTTATGTGAGACTGAGTAGAATTAGTCCTTGGGGAAAACCCTTAAGAGATTAGACTTTGGTATCGCCAACCTTTAGCATACAAGGTCAAATGGTCAATGCCAAAAGGGTGAGATGTGTGTGTGTGTGTGTGTGTGTGTGTTATATTATCATACACAAAGTGATTTTATATACATTATCCTATGTGAAACTCACAATAATTCTGTGTGGTATGGAGTCTAGTTTTTTTTTTTTTTTTTTTTTTTTTTTTTTTTTTTTGCGGTACATGGGCTTCTCACTGTTGTGGCCTCTCCTGTTGCAGAGCACAGGCTCCGGATGTGCAGGGTCAGCGGCCATGGCTCACAGGCCCAGCTGCTCCGTGGCTTGTGGGATCTTCCCAGACCAGGGCACGAACCCGTGTCCCCTGCATCGACAGGGGGACTCTCAACCACTGTGCCACCAGGGAAGCCCTGGAGTCTAGTTTTTATTTTTGTTTTTCTCAATTAGGAATCAAAGACATAAGAAAATTAAACCACTTGTCCAAAATTCAAGTCAACTTCTCCCTCTGATTACACCTGATATGGGAGGGAGACTGATTAATATTGGTAAAGTACTCTCTTTCTGCAAGTATCCTGAATTCTTGTAATAAATCATGGCCATTGAATCTTCTGTGTTTAGATTTCATTCTGGAGCCCTAAACCATACTTACATGGTCTGAAAGCTCCTATCCATACTACCCCTGCCTTGTGCAATCTATCTCCTGAGAAGAATGATATCCTATTATTTTCTAAGAGTTTCTGTCTTGGTTGTCTCTCTGAGTTTACATAATCGATGTAGAAAAGTGGGAAGACTGCAGGACCAATATAGAATCTGCTGGGGGCTGAGCCTAGACTTCCCTTACCTAATTGATGTCTTTCACAAATCTTAGCAAAAACTGATACAGTAAGGGTAAAGGTGACATATAGAGAAAGAAATGCACATCATACTCCAAGTGTGATTTTTTTTCCCAAGACTCTTTTGTACTCTGCCCCTGATGGTCTCAACTCTACCCCCATCTCCAGCCATTCAGGTCCTCACTTTTCTGGTCCCTCTCTCTCAGGTACCCACCCTTCTCCTAACACTTTTTATTCTTCTCATTCATTTTAAGGAGAAATCCACCTCTGTCAAGTCCCTAACCTAGTCTGACCCCACAAATCCACCATGTTTTGGAGAGCATCTGGGAATCCGCACTAACATAACCCAATTTCTTACAAGAGCAGACAATGTTATATATAACAAAGCATTTTGGTTAATTCCCTTAAGAAGAGTTCTTTAATTGTTCTCATATAATTTCTATTTTTTTGACAAAAACTCCCTTTGACTTCTCAATGCTCATTTTTAAGAAACCAACTGCTAAGAGATTTACACCCAAATATAAAAGTAATTATATTGAAGGTAAGTCAACAAATACTACAAATAAAAAAGATTGTCAGGGTATATTTAAAAACAAGGAAAACAAAAACTAGTCTCTCAAAAATGGCTAAGACAAACAAAAAATTTAAAAGTATGTGAAAGATTTGAAAAAAAATTAACAAATCTAACAGAAATGACCTATCAAGAGCAGTACATGAAACAATTGCAGTTTTCTTTTCAATTATACAAAGGACATTTATAAAATGGACTTTCAGCTGGGCTATTAAAAAAAAGAAAAGAGCTCTACAAATTACAAAGGATTGAAATCATAAAATCATAAAATATATATCTTATCAATATCACTAAGAAAGGAAAAAATAACAAAAATATAATATGAAAAAATTTATTTGTTTGAAAATAGTCTGGATCATATTAAAAGATCACAATAAAAATTACAAAATAATTTTAACTGAATGATAATGTATATCAAAACTTGGAGGTCATATCTAAAGTTGTGCTTATAGGAAAATATATATCATATATATATGCTTATATATATGCATATATATATATATATATATGCTTATAGGAAATGCGTTTGATCCAGCAATCCCACTACTGGGCATATACCCAGAGAAAACCATAATTCAAAAAAACACATGCACTCCAATGTTCATTGCAGCACTATTTACAATAGCCAGGTCATGGAAGCAACCTGAATGTCCATTGACAGACGAATGGATAAAGAAGATGTGGTACATATATACAATGGAATATTACTCAGCCATAAAAAGGAATGAAATTGGGTCAGTTGTAGAGACATGGATGGATCTAGAGACTGTCATGCAGAGTGAAGTTAAGTCAGAAAGAGAAAAACAAATATCGTATATTAACGCATATATGTGGAAAATGGTACAGATGAACCGGTTTGCAGGGCAGAAAATGAGACACAGATGTAGAGAACAAACGTATGGACACTAAGGGGGGAAAGCGGCGGGTGGTGGTGGTGGTGGTGTGATGAATTGGACGATAGGGATTGACATGTATACAATGATGTGTAAAATGGATAACTAATAAGAACCTGCCGTATAAAAAAATTAAATTAAATTAAAAAATTTAAAAAAAGAAATGCATATTCTGAAAATACTGAATATCAATGATCTGAACATTTGTACAAAAAATATAAAAAGCAGCAAATTATATCCAAGATAAAGGAGAAAGAAATTACCAAATTAAGAGCAAAAATAATAAATTGAACATGAAATAGAGATATGAAATACAGTTGCATTTTTTAAAGCCAATTAAATTGTTAAAGCTACTTTTAGATTGATAAAGATAAAAAGATGGAAACACATACAAGCAATCTCAAAAATAAAAAGGGTACATTTCAGCAGATTTTGTCCATGTTAAAAAGATGAAAGAATAATATAAACAATGTTATGACAATAAACTTGAAAATTTAGATGGAAGATTTTCTAGAAAAATAAACACAACTTACAAAACTTCATACAAGAAGAAACTTAACTTTTTTTTCTTAACTATAATAAAATTGGATCTATAAATTATAATTTTCTACAAAATTCCAGGCCCTGGAAAAAAAAAAAGGTAAAGCAAATCTTCCATAATCACTTTCAGAGATTATTTGAGAAGCAAAATAACCCAAATTGTTTTATACATCAAAAAAATCGTGACACTCAACCCAAAAGGATATAAATAAAGAAAAGAAATAAAGGTCAACCTCAGTCATACATAAAAAATCCCAACTAATTTATTAATATATAAAAAGATTACTATAAACAATCAAATTTGATTTATTCAAAGACCCTATGTCACCCTCTAGTGGCAGCCTGAAAGGATACATGGGGCCCCATGGCCAGGACCTCATGATTCATGGGGCCTGATTGCTGTGAGGTATGGATTTTACTTGTTCCCAATTGGTGGCCCTGTGTAAAATTTTTGTTGGATTTATTCCCCACCCTCTGACATGCAGATTACCAGTATGTCTAGATTAGCTGAGACTTCTGGCTCACTAGGTCCAATCAGCAAAACATCGTCATTAAAATGGACTGATGTGATATCTTGTGGAACAGAAAGGTGATCAAGATTTCTGCAGACTAAATTATAAGTCTGGAGAGGTGATATATCCCTGAGGTAGGACAGTGAAGATGTATTGCTGCCCTTGCCAGCTGAAAGCAAACTTTTGTTTTTATTGTTTTTCTTGGAACCCATCTGAACAGCAGATATACCTGGTGTTGGTTAGCAAAAACCATTGGTACAATTGATATTGATGGCACCAAAACCAAAACAGTGACTGGACATGATGGGGAAAGACATTGGGAACAAAAACCTGATATTGGAGAGGAAAATATAAGCCAGTCAGATTCAGTGAGGATGCAAAACCTGATGCAACAAAATCCTTGTACAAAATATAAATTTATTATGAATACCTGGAAGGATAATCTGAGAAAGGAAAAGATAAAAGGAGGCCAACATGGGGCTTCCCTGGTGGCGCAGTGGTTGGGAGTCCGCCTGCCGATGCAGGGGACACGGGTTCGTGCCCTGGTCCAGGAGGATCCCACGTGCCGCGGGGAGGCTGGGCCCATGAGCCATGGCCGCTGATCCTGCGCATCCGGAGCCTGTGTGTCCCAAGCCTGTGCTCCACAACGGGAGAGTCCACAGCAGTGAGAAGCCCGCATACCACCAAAAAAAAAAAAAAAAAAAAAAAAAAAGGAGGCCAACACGAAGGAGGCAGGAGGAGGGGGAGAGAAATAAAGAGAAGACAAAGATGAAATGAGAGGAAGAAGAAAATACAGCTGAGCACAACAGAGGTGCAGAAGCTTACCTGCCCAAATGGCATTAAAGTCTTGCTATGTGATCTCAACTTCTAGTAGTTTTTACTAACTAACAGGTATTGAGAAAAAAGCATTTACCAGGTCAACAGGTGCATATCAGGTACCAGGGGATGTGTGAATTTCCTCAAGCAATGAAATCACATCTGGAATAGCAGCTGCAATAAGAGTCACCACCTGGTTAAGTTTACAATAATTGACTGTCATTCTTCAAGATTCATTTTTTCTGCACAGGACAAATAGGTGCGTTGAATGAGGGTTTGTTGGAAATCACCAGCCCTGCTTCTTTCAGTCCTTTATGGTGGCCGGAGTCTCTGTGTTCCCTCCAGTACTGTGGTCGACTATTTTCCTTGAAAGAGGTAGTTCTAAGTGGCTTCCACTTGGTTTTTCCTACCATAACAACTCCTACTCCACAGGTCATTGAATCGATGTGGGGATTCTGCCAGTTGTCCAGTAGGTCTATTCCAATTTTACATTCCAGAACTGGGAGAAAAACCACATGATGGGTTCTGGGACCCACTGGACTCACTGTGAGGCAGATCTAAGCCAAAATTTCATGGCTCATCTGATCTCCTTATATTGACCTCCTCTGACTAGTGTAATAGAGTGATGTCTTTGGTCTCCTGAAATTAGTGTCAGGTCAGAGTCAGTGCCCATAACTCCCCCAAAGTCTGATTCTTTTTGCAAGCACAGTCACCCATGTAAATTGTCATAGATCTCTTTGGGGAAACGTGGGGAAAAGATTAACTATAAAAAGTTTGCCAGTTTAGCAGGGCCCTTCCTCAAGGGAATTGCCCCCCGACGCTTAATTAAAGAGGTTCTGGCTCTGTAAACTGACTCATGTCTAGGAATTGATTGAGGGGACAGTGGTCTGCTGATTCAAGTTAGCCCCCTGTTCACTCACCTCAGGACTCTTCTGCTTAAGGGAGGCCATTACAGTTTCTTCAGGCAAAACAAAGTTAACCTCCTCACACAGGGGTCACAGGGATACTTCTAATGGCAAAAAGGACTAGATAGAATTTAGAGTTTCATATCCCTAGTTTTTGTTTTTTGTTTTTTTGTGGGGTTTTTTTGCGGTACGTGGGCCTCTCACTGTTGTGGCCTCTCCCGTTGCGGAGCACAGGCTCCGGACGCGCAGGCTCAGCGGCCATGGCTCACGGGCCCAGCCGCTCCGCGGCATGTGGGATCTTCCCGGACCGGGGCACGAACCCATGTTCCCTGCATCGACAGGCGGACTCTCAACCACTGCGCCAGCAGGGAAGCCCTCATATCCCTAGTTTGATTGGAATCTTCCCCTATGTCCCCATTCTAGCTTTCAAGATCTTGTTCTTTCCCAATCAGTGCCCTCATTTTAACAGAAGACATCTGCAATGTTGAAAGCGCAGAACAACCCTATCTCCAGCCCCCTCACAATGCAGCTAGCAGTGGTTTCAGGAAATTTCATTTCCTGGAAAATTCCAGATATTTCTAGAAACTTGGCTAGCTTGTCCCTGCACAAGTTGTAGCTGATAACAACAAGCAGTGCAGACTCTCTCCAGCAGAGGGAGCCATTAAACAAGGGCATTCTTAGAAAGCATCATTAGAAAAGTTTTCTTTCTCTATAGTCTTCAAGACCTTGAGGGCAACTCAACATAAGTAACTGATAAATTAGGCAAGAAAGAAAAGACATCCAAACTGGAAAGGAAGAAGTAAAACGCACAGTATTGAAGATGACATGATATTATATACAGAAAACCCTAAAGATTCTACCTACTGTTAGGACTAATAAATGAATTCAGTAAAGTTGCAGGACACAAAATCATATACAGAAATCTGTTGCATTTCTATACACTATTAACAAACTATCAGAAAGAGAAAGTAAGAAAACAATTGCATTTACAATTGTATCATAAAGAATAAAATACCTAGGAATAAATTTAACCAAGGAGCTGAAAGACCTATACACTGAAAATTATAAGACATTGATGAAAGAAATTAAAGAACACAAATAAATGGAAAGATAGTCCATGCTTATGGATTGGAAGAATAAATACTGTTAAAATGTCCCTACTACCAAAGCAATGTGCAGATTCAATGCAATCTCTGTCAAAGTTACAATGTCATTTTTTAGAAATAGAACAAACAATCCTAAAATTTGTATGGAACCATAAAAGACTTTGAGTAGCCAAAGCAATCTTGATAAAGAAGAACAGAGCTGGAAACATCATACTCTCTGATTTCAAATTTTATTACAAAGTTATAGTAATCAAAACAGTATGATATTGGCATAAAAATGGACACACAGATCAATGGAACATAATAGAGATCCCAGAAATAAAGCCACACATGTATGATCAATTAATTCACGACAAAGGAGCCAGGAATATACAATGAGGAAAGAACAATCTCTTCAGTGAATGGTGTTGGGAAAACTGGACAGCTACATAAAAAGTAATGAAACCGAACCACTATATTACCTCATACACAAAGTTAACTCAAAGTGAATTAAAGACTTGAATGTAAGACCTGAAACCAAAAATCTCTTAGAGTTAAAAATAGGCAATAAGCTACTTAACATTAGTCTTGGTGATGATATTTTGGATTTGACACCAAAAGCAAATGAAATTAAAAAAAACAAGTGGGACTACATCAAACTAAAAAGCCTCTGAACAGCAAAGGAAACCATAAGCAAAATAAAAAGGTGACCTACTGAATGGGAGAAAACATTTTCAAATTATATACCTGATATGAGGTTAACATGCAAAATATATAAAGAACTCATACAGCTCAACAGCAAAAAAAAAAAAAAATCCAATCTGATTTATAAATGGGCAGAGAATCTAAATAGACATTTTCCAAAGAAGATATACAGATGGCCAATGGATACAATAAAAGATGTTTAACATCACTAATCATCAGGGAAAAGGCAAGTCAAAACGACAAGGATTATCACCTCACACCTGTTAGAATGGCTACTATCAAAAAGTCAAGAAATAACAAGTGCAGGAAAGGATGTAGAGGAAATAGAATCCTTGTGCACTGTTGATGGGAATGTAAATCAGTGCAGTCACTATGGAAAACAATATGGAAGTTCCTCAAAAAATTAAAAATAAAACTATTATACAATCTGGCAATCCCACTTCTAGATGTTTATCCAAAGAAAATGAAAACACTAACTTGAGGGACTTCCCTGGTGGTCCAGTAGTTAGGACTCCGCACGTTCACTGCCGAGGGCCTGGGTTCGATCCCTGGTTGGGGAACTAAGATCCCACAAGCCACGCAGCACAGCCAAAAGAAAAAAAACACTAACTTGAATATGCGTCCCCATATTCACTGCAGCATTATTTACAATAGCCAAGATATGGAAACAACCTAAGTGTCCACTGATGGCTGAATAGATAAAGAAAATGTGGTATATACACAATAGAATATAATTCAGCCATAAAAAGGAATGAAACTTTGCCATTTGTGACAACACGGATGGAACTTGAGAGTATTATGCTAAGTGAAATAAATCAGACAGAGCAGACATAGAGAGACAAATATCATATGATCTCACTTATATGTGGAATTAAAAAAAAAAAAACCTCCTGGATACAGATACAAAGATCACATTGGTGGTTACCACAGGCAGGGGTGGAAGGTGGGCAAAATGGGTGAAAGAAGTCAGAGGTACAAACTTCCAGTTATAAAACAAATAAATCCTGTGAATGTAATGTACAGCATAGTGGCTATAGTTAATAACACTGTATTACATATTTGAAAGTTGCTAGGTGAGTAGATCTTAAAATTTCTCATCACAAGATAAAATATTTTATAGCTGCGTGATGACAGATGTGAACTAGACTTATTATTATTTCACAGTGTATACAAATAACAAATCATTATGTTGTACACTTGCAACTAACATAATGTTGTATGTCAGTTATACATCAATCATAGAAAAGATGACTGAGGTATTCAGCTATTCAGAAATAGAAAAATAAATATTTTCATGATTTATATTACTTATTTAAATAATATTATTATTTTAAAAATCGTAATGCATGCTTACAATATTACAGAGATACAGTATCTTCTTCAACCATTCAAACCACTCTCTGAGGGTTGTTATCCCCATTTTATAGATGAGGAAACCAAGAGAGAACAAGTCATTTACTGAAGTGTTAGAACTAGAATTTGGATCCATGTTGTCTGATGCAGAGCCTGGACTCTTCAACATGTGGATACATCATTTCTTTCTTTTTTTTTTTTTTTTTGCGGTACGCAGGCCTCTCACTGTTGTGGCCTCTCCCGTTGCGGAGCACAGGCTCCGGACGCGCAGGCTCAGCGGCCATGGCTCACGGGCCCAGCCGCTTCACGGCATGTGGGATCTTCCCAGACCAGGGCACGAACCCCTGTCCCCTGCATGGGCAGGCGGACCCTCAACCACTGCACCACCAGGGAAGCCCTGGATACATCATTTCTTGAAGAAAAAAGTTTTCCCAAAGATACTTATTCTACACCACCTAAGTGTCTTTATTTAATTTTGTTTTATCCTGTGAGAAACTTTACCAGTGAATATTAATGTGTGAATAATCATCTTTTTAAATCATCTACTGTGAATTTGGTTCAACCAAGAATAATATCCTCCTAATTACTTGTTACTGAGGAAGCAACATTTTGATAGGTAAAACAATCAAAATAAGCATTAGGAAATTTAGGGTCTCCAAGACCAAGAGAATAGAACAAAGTGGTCTTTGTACAGCCATAGAACAATTTAGTCATCTAGAGACTGGACCAAAACATTCAAAAAGAGAAATAAATTATATAGAGAATAATTTCCTATAACTGTCAAAAAAAGACAGGAACAATAAAGAAAGAAATGGATGGATTTATTGACAATCATATGTAAAATATGTTTACACCATAACAAAAATTTAAAGACAAATAACATGGAAAACATTTGCAATGTATATGTAAAACAAGGAGTTATAGCCTTGATATATAATGGGCTCTTTCTTTCAGCTTAAAAAAAACAGTAGAAAAGTGGAAGAAAACATGAAGTAACAATATGTGAAAGAAGAAAATACAGTCAATAACATTTGAAAAAATTCTTATTTGTATAAAGAGCCCATCTGAGAGCATTGACTGTCTCTCCATTTGTTTGTGAGAAGAGGCACAATTGATACAAAGGCACAGAATAAAACATAAAAACATAAACAAAAACCTACCAAAGTATGTATCTAACCCCATCAAATTATTTCAGCAATTTCCAAATCTTATTTTATTTTTTCCTAAATAAGTCACCTTAATATGTACTAGAAGTCCTCATTGTATACTTGATACTAGATAAAGTCCACTTGTACAAACTAATGTAAAAGAAAGACCAACATTTCTTAATAAATGGTGGGGCAGGGGGGTTCAGTAAGCTTTATCTTGAAAAATAAAAAAAAAATGTTTTGAAAATAAGTTTATCTTATACTTCCAAGATTTAAGGGGCTTCCCTGGTGGTGCAGTGGTTAAGAATCTGCCTGCCAGTGCAGGGGACATGGGTTCAAGTCCTGGTCCAGGAAGATCCCACATGCCACGGAGCAACTGAGCCCGTGCGCCACAACTACTGAGCCTGTGCTCTAGAGCCTGTGAGCCACAGCTACTGAGCCTGTGTGCTGCGTGCACGCAGAGAGTGCACTTTTCATATGAGAGATTTATTTTCTGCTTTCACAGAGACAGACAGGAGATTCAAATTGATCTTAAGTAACTTTAATTCAAAAGAGTCAATATCCATTGAGGTATATTTGGAGGCAGTCTGTCCTGGGCCCAAATGATAGCCTGCATGTAATCAATTTTTCTGAGCATTTCCAATTTCATAGAAAAAATGTGTATTCACTCAGCATTGGTTAGCATGTTCTCTATATGACAATTAGTCAACCATTATTTTACTATTGTTTTTGTGCTTATTCTAAGATTAAAATCGTATCCTTGACTTCATGTTGTCTCATATATTTTAGTACTTTACCACTCCCAAGAAATACTAGAACCCTAGAACACTTTAACTCAAATTACTCCTTTCCCAACATTTTATTTTTGTCATGCATCTAATTCTAGTTTTACTCTTTGCACTTCTCAAGGTATTTTTATTACTGCTTTGTATAATCGATATTAATTTATATTACCCTTTCCATGGCTTTTCATTTCTTGGCCACATTTCCATGTTTCTATCTGAAATCATTTTCCTCCTGCTTGAGGAATTCCTTTTAATGTTTCTTTCAGTGTAGATTTGGGGGTGATAAATCCTTTTATGTTTTACATAAATGTCTTTGTGCTGACTTCACTTCTGAAACGTATCTTCACTTGTTATAAAAATCTAGGTTTTCTGTTGTTTCCTTCCACCACTTTAAAAAAATATTATTTTCTCATTGTTTCCATTATAAAGGCACTGGCCATTCTTACTATACCTTCTTCTTTTTGCTGCTTTTTCTTTTTAACTTTGCCTTTAATTTGCAGTAGTTTTACTATAACGTTCCTAGGTATAATTTTCAAAAGTCTATCTTGTTTTAAATTTGCCAAGCTTCTTTTTTTTTCCCCCAATATTTATTTATTTATTTATGGCTGTGTCAGTTCTTAGTTGCACCACATGGGATCTTTCATTTGTCTGTTTGTTTGTTTTACCTCTTGGTACAATAAAAGAATTTTTGCTTGACTGTTTTCACTGTAATTATACATATATAAAATATGAAACCTTCTTCCAGATAATATTCACATTATCCTCTGGTAAGTATTAGATTCTATAGATATTGTCTTAATCCAACAGTGACTGAGTTGATTAAGTCTAAACTGCAGTTTCTGCAAAATTCTATCTACCTTTTTCCTACCATTTCACCACTTCTTCTTTATCCTAGCACCTATGACTAAATCTTCTAGAAATTCCATCTGAGATCCTGGATAATTACTAAAGCTCTTTTTCCTTGTTGGAGACTGAATCTAAATTTTTTTCTCCTCAACACCACATGACTGTCACAACTCCACTCTGCTTTTCACATTTTTCTTCTTAGTCTCTTTCCCTGTGAAGTTTAATAATTTGGCAAATGGCTTGAAGGAAAAATATTAATCTCACTTCTTTGGTCCTCTTTTGTCTTCAGAATTTTGGCCTTTCAAGTGGATTGGCAGAAATTTTTATCTCACCTAGGAGAGTGCCTGCTAGCCATGGCCCTCTGCCCAGATTCTGAGCAGGTGACCCTTCACCAAAATACCTCCAGGAGACGAGTGACTCCCAAAACGTTTACTCACTTCTCTGAATCTTTTCTGTTCCTCCAGTTACCTTAAAAACTTTTCAGTGCCTTTAAAATTTGTTTGTTTATTTGTCTGAATCTGGCTCTTCTAATTCTTCTCAGCATCAGGTTGCTCTCTCTCAACTTGCATTATTATAGACAGAAGTACATATGAACTTGCACGTTTATCCTTTTACATCATTTCATGATTTTGTTGTCAAAGAGAAAAGGAAGTAACCTTAATAAATTTCACATTTTCTTGGAATTCCCAAACAGCTGACAGAACTAATAACATTACTTTTACCATTATTATCATGGCATGACAACATAAAGCTACCGTTTATTATCACTTACCGTGATCCAGAAACATGGACAGAAGATTTAAATATGTCTTATTTAATTGGTCAAACTACATAATGAGGCTGATATTATTACTTTTATTTTAAGATGAACTCCTTGAGTGAGGGACCAAGTAAATTTGTTCTAAATTCACAGTTAGTGACAGAGTCCACGATTAAAAGATCTGATTTGGAAATTAGTTTGAAATTAAGGCAGTAAGTAAAGGTCAGTGTTAACTCAGTGTTGAATCTGTTACTATAAAATCTTTCAGTTTCACAATGCTGTAACCGTTCCTCATTCTGAGAAAAGGAAACTGAAAACTAAGTGGCCGGATAATGATATGGTTATTCACTTGCCATTTATCACATATTTTTGAAGCTTAATACATTTGAGTCACCAGGCCTCATGGTGGATTCTGAGTGTAGAATAATGAAAAGATAATAGTCACTTCCTTTGAGGAACTTAATAGAAAACGGAATAGTTAAGTGGGTATATATGATTCATTGTGACAAGTTATTGATACAAAAGGCAGGGGAATGAGTTATTATGAGAGCACTTAATGAGATACCGAACCAAGGGAAATTTTCCGAAAGAAGTGTTAAATAAATTTGCAAACTGAAGACTTGAATAGGCGTTGGCTAAATGAAAAAGTGAGGCATTTGAGTTTGAAAGGGGAAATGTTCCAGTTGAAGGGAACTGCAAAAGAGAAGAGAATGTATATAGCACAGTTGGAAAACCCCTTGACATTTAAGACGGCTCAAGCACAAATTATAAAAGAAGTATGAGAAAAGAACTTTCCAAATAACACGAAGTCTCTTTATTAAACTATGCAAATTTTGTAATTCCTACACCTTATCGTCCTGTTTACTTTCTTATGAAAACCTATATCCGATACCTGATACCATGCGTAAGATACAGTGACATGTTTTTACATGGTTCCTCGGGAGTTGCAGTGTGCGGGGAGAAAGTACACAGAGTGTTGTTTTAATTTCACTGAGGAAAAAAATTTTTTAGCAGGTGCCAGAGAATCTAGGACAGCTAGTGCTCAAAAAACCCTAATTCTCTGGTGGGTTTTGGGAAAAGCATTTTTAAAGGGGGGTGTCAGGGTGTGTGGTCAGCTTGATTCTGATTGGTTGATAGTCAGGTAACAGGGAGGTGTCGCAGGGGTTAACATTATCAGTCCTTGGGCTCCAGTAGGTCTGGGGGCCAGTAGTCATGGTCATCAAGTAGTTAACTTCTGCCATTTGGTGGGGGTGTTTAAGCATCTGTAAAACAGCTCAGGAAATGTGCATCAGATACTACCATCTAGGTAATTCAGAGAGGAGCTAAAGGTTCTATGACTGCCATATGGCTGATTACTGTCTAAATTGTTACCTGGCCCAACTGCTGTTTTTGTCACTACATGTTCATGTCCTTTCAATCATTAATTCTTGAGCCAGCCTTTTGTGACTCAGGAGAGGCCTGGGAGACTATGCCTTTTCTCCAAACAAGAGGCAGGCAGAGGACATGGGGGGAGGGGTCTGTCCCAGGAAGACCCCATAATGGCCTGCTCAGTCACAACTATTCATGCTGGCTTAAGGAAATATTATGAACTTTACTTTTCTTTTCTTTTTTTTTTTTTTTTTTTTGTGGTACGCGGGCCTCTCACTGTTGTGGCCTCCCCCTGGCCTCTTCCGTTGCGGAGCACAGATTCCGGACACGCAGGCTCAGCGGCCATGGCTCACAGGCCCAGCCGCTCCGCGGCATGTGGGATCTTCCTGGACCGGGGCACGAACCCGTGTCCCCTGCATTGGCAAGCAGACTCTCAACCACTGTGCCACCAGGGAAGCCCCTTGGATTTTTTTTTATACAGCAGGTTCTTATTAGTTATCTATTTTATACATATTAGTGTATGTATGTCAATCCCAATCTCCCAATTCATCCCACCGCTCCCGGTGAAGCTTTGGTCTGGAGAGTATCTACTACCTTTTTCTTCAGGGCTCAGATAAAGCTATATCCCTCAAGAATAGAACACTGGCCAGAGACTCTTTTGATTGGCCAGTGCCTGGATTTAAATGTTCTGAATACCAGTGTTCCTTCAAGGGTAGGAGAAATGGTATATTTCATCCTAGTGTATCATGAAAAGGATCTGAGAGAAATGAGTGAAGCCCACTTGATCTCAGAGAGACAGCAGACAGCAGTGGCTTGAAGCGAGATCTTAGTTCCCTGCCCAGGAATTGAACCTGGGTAGCCTGGATGAAAACCAGGAAACCTAGCCACTAGTCCACCAGGGGCTAGAGGCTAAACAAAATTCCCCTGGTTCTTGCCCCATTGAAAAATGCATTTCTCAAGGAGGCAAAAACTGTAAAGCCAGGTACAAAGTTTATTGTTAGAGACACAGCACAAGTGGGAGAGCACAGAGAGAAACCGTTTGTTTAGTTAAGACAGAAGCAAGGCAGAGATGCACACCCGGAGAGCAAGGGTGTGGGCATCCTTCCTGATGAGGAGGAGTGCAGTAAAGAGACGGTTAAGTAATTTATACAGGGCAGTTCTTCCGGGTCTTTGTTTATCTTTTGCCAATTATCTTGTTTCTTTTTCCACACCTGACCTGCCCTAAGACCCTCTCCAACATGTATGCGCAACTTTTTTCCAAGATGGATTCCAGCCCAGAGGCCTATGGGGGGCCTTGGCATCACATATGATGGGGTGGTGCCCCCCCTTTCTGACCGCCAAAGACCCTTTCTGTGCATGTGCAGTTGGGGATGCCTCCTTTGCCCCAAGGATAGGAAATATGTGACCTCTTGATCTTTTGCTCAAACACCGTTTAGCCCCTCTCTGTCCTTGCCATGACTGCTACCTTGAAGTGTCGACAGGAAACAAAGTCCAGCTATTTACCCTGTTCCTGTTGCTATTTCTGTCTCAAAGTGCAGACAGGAAGTTGGTCATAAATAGCTCGCCTGGAGCCCACTTGTCTCCTCTCTCAAGAAATGTAGGGGGCTTCCCCGGTGGTGCAGTGGTTGAGAGTCCGCCCGCCGATGCAGGGGACACGGGTTCGTGCCCCAGTCCGGGAAGATCCCACATGCCGCGGAGCGGCTGGGCCCGTGAGCCATGGCCGCTGAGCCTGCGCGTCCGGAGCCTGTGCTCCACAACAGGAGAGGTCACAACAGTGAGAAGCCCACATACTGCAAAAAAAAAAAAAAAAAAAAAAAGTTAGTTACAATATGGCTTTGATAAAATGACAAGGAAAAGAGCTTCCTGCTGAGGGCTGTTTTCTGCAAAGAGCTGCTTACATGCAGGAGACCCCTCTGTCTTATCACCCACCTCAGACTACTAACCTCAAATTACCAGACGATCAGATCTCTTCCCTAGTTTCCCCTTCAGTAATCTCGTAAACAAACTGTGAACAAGATAACATTGAAAGAAAGGTCACAGGAAGTCAACAAGCCTGCACGACAAGTCTGCACACAGTGGAGGATGGCGATGATTCTGACCCTCCATCTCAATGATTAACGAGATTGCTTCCTTTTATCCCTTTAAAAACTTTCATGGCCAAACAGAATCTTTGGAGGTGGTTCTGGGGGACACTGAGTCCACCATCTCCCCAGATTACCAGCATTCTGATTAAAAGCAACTTTCCTTTCTACCAACATTTGCCTCTGTCCAGTATTGGTTTTTGGAGCAGTGAGCAGTGGGACCTAATTTGGTAACACTATTTTTTAATTAAACTTTAAAAAACTTTTCAGATCATTTTAGATTCACATGCAGTTGTAAGAAATACTACAGAAAGATCCAATGTCCTTTTTACCCAGTGTCCCCCATGGTAACATCTTAAAAACTGCAGTATGAAATCACAACTAAGATGAAGACACTGACATAGTCGAGATGCAGAATGATTCCATCACCCCATAGATCCATCCTCTAGCTCCTTCATGGCCACACTCCCCTTTCGTCTCCCTTCACCCATCCCTTGCCCCTGTTCTTCATCTCTATAATTTTGTCATTTCAAGAATGTTATAAAAATGAAATCAAACAGTATGTAAACTTTTGTGATTGGCTTTTTGAGTTTTAACATTGATTCAACCATATTGTTCCATGTATCAACAGTCCATTCCCTTTTTATTGCTGAGTAGTATTCCTTTGTGTGGTTGTAACAGCCTTTGCTTAATCATTCATCCATTGCAGAACATCTGATTCTTTACAGGTTTTGGCTATTACAAACAAAGATGTGTGTTTAGTATTAAAAGAAACTGTCAGTGTCACGACAAGATGACAAAACAGGAGGTTCTGGACTTTTCTTTCCTGCCACAATACACCAGTTCAACAGCCACACATAGATTAATTCCTTTGTGAGAAATCCAGAAGCTGGTAGAGAGGCTTCTTTACCCTGGATGAGTGTGAAACTAATCACATCAAAACTGGTAGAAAATGCTGACAACACTTTTTCACCACATTCCCCATCCCGCGAGCCTCTACATATAATCAGGAGGGCATGTCCTGCTCCCAGATTCCCCCGAGGAGCAAAGGGTTTGGTCTGCACATCTAGTACCCCAACTTTTCCAGGTGCTGCCTGAGGGGCTGGACATACCTAATACCCTGAGGACTGCAAAGAACAAAGGGGTGTTGTTTTTTATTTTAATTGAAGTATAGTTGGTTTACAATGTTGTGTGTGTATAGCACAGTGATTCAGTTGTACACATATATATTCTTTTCAGATTTTTTTCCCTCGTATGTTATTACAAAATATTGAGTATAGTTCCCTGTGCTATACAGTACTTCCTTGTTGGTTATCTATTTTATATACAGTCGTGTGTATATATTAATCCCACCCTCTTAATCTATCCCTCCCCCTGCTTCCCCTTTGGTACCCATAAATTTGTTTTCTATGTCTATGGGTCTCTTTCTGTTTTGTGTAATAAGTTCATGTTTACCTTTTTTTTTAGATCCCACATATAAGTGATATCATATAGTATTTGTCTCTGCCTGACTTATTTCACTTAGCATGTTAATCTCTAGGTCCATCCATGTTGTTGCAAATGACATTATTTCATTCCTTTTTATGGCTGAGTAATATTCCATTGTATATATATACCACATCTTCTTTATCCATTCATCTGTCGATGGACATTTAGGTTGCTTCCATGTCTTGACTATTGTAAATAGTGCTGTTATGAACATTGAGGTGTCTGTATCTTTTCAAATTATAGTTTTCTTTGAATAGATGCTCAGGAGTGGGGTCGCTGGATCCTATGGGAACTCTAGCAAAGGGACTGTTTTAAATGAGCATGAGGGCACTTCCCACAGCTCCTCCCTTCAGCTCAGTGCAGAATGAAAAGATGATAAAGCCCACTCCCAGCTTTTCATTAGAAGAAGTTGGACTGCACAACTTGTACCACAACCTTTTTGTCTGCTACCCAAGGATCTGGTTTCTAATTTGCCTGTCTCAGAGAACTAAGGGGGCTCAGCATATGCTAATCCTGCTGGAAACTAGCATCCTCTAAACTCCTGGGTGCCACCAAGAACAAAGACAGAGGTTTGGATGAACAAAAGTTTAAAACATTGTATATGCATACGATGGAATATTATTAAACCTTAGATAAGAAGGAAATCCTGAAATATGCAACCACATGGATGAATCTTGAGGACATTATGAGAACTGAATTAAGCCAGTCACAGAAGAACAAACACTGCATGATTCCAGTTACCTGAGGTAGCTACAGTAATCAAACTCATAGAAGAAAAGAACAGAATGGTGGTTGCCAGAAACAGGAGTAGGGAAAAATTGGAGTTGCTAATCAACATGTATAAAATTTCAGTTATGCAAGGTGAATAACTTTTAGATATCTGCTGTACAACCTTGTACCTGTAGATAAAAATACTATACCGTATACTTAAAAATTGGTTAAGAGGGGGTCTCCTGTTAAGTGTTCTTACCACAAAAAATTTAAAAAATTGTCAAACTATTTTCCAGAGTGTCTGTAATATTTTATATTCCCATCAGCAATGTATGATCCAGTTTCTCTGCATCCTCATCAGAATTTTGCATTGTCATTCTTTTTTTTTAAAGTAATTCTGGCATGTATATAGTTACTTATCACTGTTGTTTTTTTTTGTTTTTTTGTTTTTGTTTTTGTTTTTTTTGCGGTACGCGGGCCTCTCACCGCTGTGGCCTCTCCCCTTGCGGAGCCCAGGCTCCAGACGCGCAGGCTCAGTGGCCATGGCTCACGGGCCCAGCCGCTCCGTGGCATGTGGGATCTTTCCGGACCGGGGCACGAACCTGCGTCCCCTGCATCGGCAGGCGGACTCTCAACCACTGCGCCACCAGGGAAGCCCTATCACTGTTGTTTTAATTTGCATTTCTCTAGTGGCTGATGACCATGAGCATCTATTCTTGGTCTTATTTGCCTTCTGTACATTCTCTTCTGGAAAATGTCTGTTCATGTCTCTTGCCCATTGTGTGGTGAAGAATTAACTTTACTCAAAGTGAGGTCTGACCCTTTGTCCCAGTTCCTGGAGGTAACCTCTAAACCTTTGGATTTTCCCAAGTAATAGGAACATCCTGGCTAGATAGCGTGGACAAAGAATGACACTGGCCATTTCAGTAAACAAAGGATGCTGTGGCCATAAATCCATCAGCCACTTCAGCCGCCTCCAGCAGTGCATCCTGAGAGGAATCCAGAAAGAAGAAAAACAGGATGCTGGCCCTAGATAGTTAAGATGCATATCAAAGGAATAATTTCAATGAGCCCAGACTCTTGCATCTTCCCATACATAGAAAAGCACTAAAATTACTCATTTGAGATGTCTGGTTTTTATGTGGTTAGCAGTAACCTTTTGATGTTCAACTACATGGTCTTTTTTTTTTTCAGCAAAAAACTCTTATATATTCTGGCTTCTCCCTTACCTCTTACCCCTTTACCCCTTTGGAACAGTCCCTCAGAGCTATCTAAAAGGCTGCCAACTGTGGGCTATAGTCCTCAGTAAGTCTGTCGAATAAAACAGAAGTCTCAACTTTTAGGTTATGCATATTTTCCAGTCAACAATAGTTTATGCTAATGTGAAGATAGTCACATCAGAAAGAACAACCATGTGAGTACATGTGAGAAGAGGGTTGGGGCTTTGAGTCACATGATATTAGCCTTATGTTCATGAGTGAGAGGAGACTATACCAAAGTCAATTGTTTTCCATGACACCAAAAATGAGCAAGCAAAATGTGGAATTAAAAACAAAATATCATTTATTTTTATTAACACCCTAAAAAAATGAAATGCTTAGGTATAAATCTAACAAAATATGTTCAAGTTCTATATGAGGAAAAGTACAAAACTCGGAAGAACAAAATCAAAGAACTAAATAAATGGAGAGATACTCTATATTTACAGATAGGAAAACTCAATATTGTCAAGATGTCAGTTCTTCCCAAAATGATCTATGGATTCAATATAATCACAATTAAAAATGCAGCAAGTTATTTTATGGATTTTGACAAAATAATTCTAAAGTTTATATGGAAAGACAAAAGACCCAGAATAGCCAACCCAATATTGAAGGAGAAGAAAATTGGAGAGCAGACCCTACTCGATGTCAAGACTTACTATCTAGCTATAGTAATCGAGACAGTGTGGTGAAATAAGACAAATAGATCAATGGGACAGAATAGACAGACCAGAAACAGACTCTCATAAACGTAGTCAACTGAACCTGGACAAAAGAGCAAAGACAATACAATGGAGAAATGGTGATAGAACAATTGAACATCCACATACAGCAACAACCAAAAAATGATCTAGATGCTGATCTAACACCCTTCACAAAAAAATAACATAAAATGGATCATAGACCTAAAGGTAAAATGCAGAACCATAAAACTCCTAGAAGATAACATAAGAGAAAACCTAGATTCCCTTGGGTATGATGATGTCTTTTTAGCTACAATATCAAAGACACAATACATGAAATAAATAATTAATAAGCTGGACTTCATTAAAATAAAAACTTCTGTTCTGCAAAAAGGCAATATTAAGAGAATTAAAAGCAAACCAGACTGGGAGAAAATATTTGCAAAAGACACATCCACTAAATGACTGTTATTCAAAATATACATACAAAGGACTCTTAAACTCAACCTTAATAGACACCTCATCAAAGAAGATATGCAGGTGGCAAATAAGCATATGAAAAAGATGTTTCATATCATATGCCATCAGGGAAATGAAATTAGAATAATGAATAATGATGAGGTACTACTACACATCTTTTATGGTCAGCATCTGGAACACTGACAACAACAAATGCTTACAAAGATATGAAGCAACAGGAACTCTCGTACATTGCTTTTGGGAATGTAAAATGATACCATCTCTTTGGAAAGAGTTTGATGGTTTCTTACACAACTAAATATACTGGCGCTATGATTTAGCAGTTGCACTCCTTGGTATTTACCCAAAGGAGCCGGAAACTTCTGTCCACATAAAAATCTGCACGAGGATGTTTTTAGCAGCTTTTTTCATAATTACTAAAATTTGGAAGCAATCAAGAGATCTTTCGTGGACGAATGGATAACCTGTGGAACATTCAGACAAAGAAATGTTATTCAGAGATAATAAAAAATGAGCTACCAATTCATGAAAAGACATGGAGAAAACTTAGATGCATATTACTAAGTGAAAGAAATCAATGTGAAAACGCTGTATGACGCCAGTCGTATGATATTCTGGAAGAGGTAAAACTATGGAGACAATAAAAAGACCAGTGGTTACAGGGGTCAGGGAATGGAGGAAGATAAATTGACAAAGCAAAAAGGATTTTGAGGGCAGTGAAATTGTAACTGTGCATATATGTCGATATACTTTTGTCCAAACCCATAGAATGCACAACACCAAGAATAAACACTTAAGTAAACTGTAGACTTTGGGTGATTATAATGTGTCAGTGTAGGTTCATCCCTGGTGAAAAATGTACCATTCTGGTGGGTGTTATTGATAATGCAGGAGCTATGTATGTGTCTGGTTAGGGGGTATATGCAATGTCTCTGACCTGTCCTCTCAATTTCATTGTAAACCTGAAATTTACCTAAAAGAAAATCTTTTTTTTTTAAAGTTATCTATTTTCTAGTTGGATTTTTTATTATTGAGTTTGGAGAGTTTTCTATATTCTAGATACTAGTCCTTTGTCAGACAACTTATGTGCCAACTCTTCTCCCAGTTTCTAGCTTGTCTTTTCATTGTCTTCACAGGGTATTAGGCAAACAAAAAAAGTATTTAATTTTGATGAGGTGTAGTTTATTAATTTTTTCTTTTATGAATCATGCTTTTGATGTCAGGTCTAAGAATTTATTGCCTTGCTCTATATCCAAAAATTTTTCTCCTATGTTTTTTCTAAAATCTTTCTAGTTTTATGTTTTAGATGTAAGCCTAGAGTCCCTTTGGGGCTAATATTGGTTTCAGATGTAAGGTTTAGGTCAAAGCTCATTTTTTGCCAGAGGACGTCCAAGTGCTCCAGCATCATTTACTTACTGAATTGCTTTGGTACCCTTGTGAAAATTCAGTTGGTCATATTTCTGTGGGTTTATTTATGGGTCCTCTGTTCCTTTGTATTAATCTATGTGTCCAGCACTCTGCGAACATGGTTTAATGACCTTAGCAATGTAGTAAACCTTAACATCATATAAAATGAGTCCCTCCAATTTGTTCTTTTTCAAGATTGTTTTGTTATTCTAGGGCCTATGTCTTTCCATTTGAATTCTGGAATAAGTTTTTCTATAGTCTATGTCTGTGAAAATCCTGCTGGATTTTAACATAAATTGCATTAAACCTATAGATCACTTTGGGAAGAACTGATATTTTCACTATGTTAAGCCTTCAAATCCACCAACACAGTCTGTACCTCCATTTATCCAGTTTTCTTTCATTTTTTTATCAGCGTTTTAAAATTTCAGCATGCATTTCCTGAATGTGTTTTAATTTTGTACATAAATATTTCACTTTCTTTGGAATGACAGGTGATATTGTGTTTCTCATTTGTTTCCACATCTTAATTGTTAGTATATAAAAAGTGATTACGTTTTGTGTCTTGAACTTGTATCCTGCAACCTTTCTGGACTCATTAATTCTAGGAGGCTTTTGTTTTGTTTTTTATATTTTGGAGAGGCAGTGACACAATTATATTATATGACTCTGATTAGCATTAGGAGTTTGGGTGGTACACTGAGAATAAAGGAGAAGTCATTAAAAGATTTTATTTAAAGGAGTGACCCGATCACACTTTGGATTAGAATAATCCATCTGGTTACAATATAACGAATGAATCAGAATGAATTTAAAGGGAAAGAATGGGTAAGTCCCAAATTATGTAGACGTTTTTCCAGGTACTTTTGCAGGCTTGTTCCTGTGAAGAAATGTTTTCCTCATGAGCTGTGAATGATTAATTCAACCAGTAGTGATTTCTACTGAAGCACTAGAAATTGATTTTTACAGCTCGCTGACTTCCTGCTGGTGGCAGCAGGAAAGTGACAATGGATTTACCATCACTTAGACATTCCCACACTGGTAGCAGAATATTTGCTGTTATTTTTACTTTTATTTCCATAGAGCAATAATGGAAGAAAAACTATTTATTAAATATTTACTAAGTCAGATATAGTGACAAGAGACTTTCATCTGTTACCTCATTTGAATCTTAAAACTAGCCAGTGAAACTGTTAATCATACACACACATATATATATGTTTTTTTTCTGGTTGAAGTGTGATTTTATTTCAGATTGAAACTAGAGTTAAGGTCTATGAAATATAGAAACATTAGCATTTAGAAGAAAAAGTTCTTTTATGTCAGAAAGTCATCTCAATTTGTACAGAATATCCTTCTTAATATTATTTAGACATACTTGTACCCCTCCCCACCCAAGATTGACAATTTTGTCAGGAACTGTGAAGGTTCTGAGACTGCTTTGTCTGCATGCTCCCAAGTGAGTTTGGTATAGTTTCATATCCATCAAAGGTTTGATTTCAACATGTTTTCTTTTTTTTAATTAATTTTTATTGGAGTATAGTTTCTTTACAATGTTGTCTTAGTTTCTGCTGTACAGTAAAATGAATCTGTTATACTTATATCCTCTCTTTTTTAGGTTTCCTTCCCATTTAGCACAGGGAACTCTACTCTTATATTTATTTTCCATGGGAAGAAACTCTGCTTTGAGGGGCTATGTAATTTATAAAGGTCACAGCTAAGAAACAGAATTCATGCTTTAGATACATGGCTTGGAAAATAGTTTGTAAAAGAATACTAGGTCAGTTAGGGTCACAGTTTGACTCAAATTTCATTTGTAAGTTAGTTACACTAACTTAAACTTTCATTTGTAAGTTTATGAATATAAAATCTTTTCTTTTTTTTACTTTCCAGATTTCTGTGGAAATTTAGCTTTCTTTATGAGAAAGTTAGCAGAAACTAAGCAAAGGTAAGCAAATAGTCAGGATCTCATAGTCATGAAGATATATCCACAGGTATATTTAGAACACATGCTGTACTTGAGGCATTGTATTGTGTTGGCCAATAAGTTCGTTCGGGTTTTTCCATATCACAAAACCTGAACGAACTTTTTGGCCAACCCAATACTAGTCTCCAAGGCCACAGAAGTGAACTAGACATAGTCTCTGCTTCTTAGAAAACCTGAGATAAAATGAACTGTAAGCCAAAAAGCATCCAATACATAATCTCAAGTATATATAATAATAAAAATATACAATATATATAAATATACACAAAATTGCATAGAATTACAAGAGGAAACTGACAAGAAAGACAAATAGCATACAATATCGCTTACATGTGGAATCTAAAAAAAGTGTACAAATGAACTTATCTACAAAACAGAAGCAAACTTATGGTTAACAGGTGGTAAGGGGGTGGGGAGGGATAAATTGGAAGATTGGGATTGACATATACACACTACTATATATAAAATTGATAACTAATAAGGACCTACTGTAAAGCACAGAGAACCCTACTCAGTACTCTGTAATGGCCTATATGGGGAAAGAATCTAAAAAAGAGTGGATACATGTATATGTATAATTGATTCACTTTGCTGTACACCCGAAACTAACACAACATTGTAAATCAACTAGACCCCAAAAAGCTTTTTTTTAAAAAAAGAAGCAGCTGACAAATACACCAATGAGATGGGAGAAATGGAAGTACATAAAGAGAGAGGATGCATTATAAATTGCTATTTCATCCTTTTTGGGACTCATCAGTACAGTGTAGCTAATGCAGTAAAAATTTAAAACATTTTGTTTCTAAAACTCAACTGTATATAAGCAGTTCTGAGGTTGGGTATTGAATGCCTAATGAGTAGAAGTAACTAACTATTTGTGATTTAATTGGGATAAAAACAGGATTTTTAAAATCCAATAAAGGGTAAACAAAAGATTGGTATTTGTTTATAGGTATAATATTTATTTAGCACACGGTAATTTAAAACATAAACACTAAGAATTAAAGTGTAAAAAGCACTTTTTCAGTGTTTCTAATGTTTTAAAATACAGAGTCTAAAATAAATATTAGTTTTAGTACTTTTTTTTTTTTTGTGGCTGTGCCAGGTCTTAGTTGCGGCACTTGTGATCTTCAAACTTTGTCGAGGCATGCAGAATCTTTAGTTGAGGCATCCGGAATCTTTAGTTGCGGCATGTGGGATCTAGTTTCCTGACCAGGGATCAAACCCAGGCCCCCTGCATTGGGAGCATAGAGTCTTAGCCACTGGACCACCAGGGACGTCCCTAGTCTTAGTACTTTTTAAAATTTCCCTATATATTTTTAACTGACAGAGAATTTTGAATGTGTTAACCAATTGTATCTTTTCTCATTGGTTATTAAAATCATTTTGCATGGTTTCAGCTCTCATAGTCATTTTTATGGTCCCCTGTGTACAAATACAGGGCTGTCTGTATAGATAAAGAGGAATTCGTTCATATTTATCGGGTTCAAAATATAAATATCAACTCATATTACTTAACACCTACTTAATTTAGAATCCTGCTCTTCCAAATCCCTATATTACGTCATTCAAGGATAGCTTGGCTCTTTGCTGTTAACAAGTATTACAAGTGCACATTGGTGGTATTTTTGGCAGGCCAAGAAATACAGCAGCAACTGTATATAGCAATTTATAATGCATCTCTTGGAGATGGTGTGTGAAATTCCCTAAAAAGTCCTTAAAGTATTTAAGTCCATGGAGACATTATTATTTGTCTTGCTGCAAATCCAGTTTCTATCTGTGTAGCTCCTGGCACTACTAAGTCCAATGTCATTCAGGTAGGCACATTCCCCAACTCCTTTGATAAGAAATCTAAAACCAAACACAAAAATATTAAAAAAGCATAGGTTGGACAGACATCTACGTTCATTCCTCCTCTGTATTCTTCAGCACCCCTACTCCAGGTATTTTTAATGTGAGCAAGAGAAAAGTGAAAATCTGTCATTCATATGGCTTCTTCGTAAATATATACCATGTCTGTATTTCATTCCTTTTCTATTCTCAAAGTCCCTGCTTGAATATCAGAAGATTATCATCCTCCATACCAAATCCAGTTATGTTGTTTATCAGGTATTTAACTAGTGTTTGCTGTTGTAGCCAAGTGAACTGCTGCCATCAGCGGTGATAAAAGAAATGATCACATTTTGAGATATAGGGAAGTCATTCTGGCTTATATATGAGTTAACTTGAATTTTATGCTATCTAAAATAGCCTGTTTGTGGCCTATCAAACATACATTTGTACATCCACTTTAATTATTAAAGAAAAGGGCACATTGACCAGAAGTAAAGAATGACCATGTTAAAAACAAAGATTAAATGCCCCTCTTCTTGGGACACCAATGCTGGTCCTCCTTCAATGATAAGACTCCCTTCCCAGGGGCCAAGGCCATACTGGCCGGCTGTGTACATGCTGGTCTTTTTTTTTTTTTTTTTTTCAATTTGAAACCTTGAAGAAATGTAACCCTGACTTGTTTAATGTTCTCTGTTCTAACAAGATAGTAAATATAAAATATAAAACTCTGCTGGAAACGCTGCTTCTCTGGAGCAGTTTCTCAGAGTAATCTGCGAAGCAGGCTTCCGGGCCAGTCCTCAGCTTGGCTCAAATAAAACTCTTTTCTATTCTTATTATTGATTGTTTATTGATTACTTCCATTGTCAGTGGTCTTCAGTGAAGATTATTTTCAGTGTTCTCCTGACCTGTTTCATACAAGTGTGAAAATAAAACTATTTACTTAATAGTAAATTCTTAAAACGGCTTAGCTTTGATTGATGGAAGTGATTGGGCCCTTATATTTTATCTGCTCCAATGTAATGGTTAAATTCAAAATACCCCCACTGAAGTGTTCACAATCCAAGATATATTACTAAGTTCCTTCCAGAAAAAATTTAGGGGGAATTCCCATTGGTTCCCTGACGACCTCCCTTTTGTGAATGGACGCAGCCGCTGGGAGAGTGGACTGAGGGTCTGTGGATATCAATGCCTCAGTGGCTTTTTAGGATTGTAGGACCCCTGCTGTGCATCAGCTGTTCTCTCTACATTCTAAATAAGGATTTCAGCACAGTTTAAGTCAGTGGATGAAAGTGGAAAAACTATGTCAAATGTCATCATCATGCTAAAGATTTTAATTGAAATCACAATAAGTTTTTCCAAAGGCACAGCTAATAAGTGGAAGAGCATATAAAGAATTTCTATTTTGTACCTCATAGAGCAGTAAGCCTTCCATGCTATTAAATTTACTTTCCCATAAACACAACTCACACGCATAACCACATGTAAACACAATAGAAGGAAAAGAAGACTAAAAACGTACGAGGCATTATATTCAGTGCTGTCTGTCCATTTCCAAACATGATGTGATGATTCTCTTCTAAGGCCAATCCAATGGTCAGAAGGGCCTTTATATCTTTTCAGGAAGTTCTATTATAAAACACAGAAAGTAAAAACACGTGTCTCTTTCAAGTTACTCTTGAGTCTCTCTTCCCTCCCACCTTCTCTCTTTGGGTGGCAGCCTGGTATAATTGAAAAGCTTAGACTTTGGAGGGAGACTAGTCCCCACTTCTCAGCTTACGTCACTCAAATATCTCTAATCCTAAATTACATTAAAGTGACCATACATCCCAATTTGGGAAAGTCCCAGGTTATGCCTGTGGTTCCAGCATAATATTAAAATTCTCACTTTCGCTTCCCAAAATGTCCCCATTTGGATGATAAATTACATGATTACCATATTTCTTTGTACAATGGGAACAATACATCTAACTGAAGGTTAACTATGAGGATTACATGAGAGAATGCATCTAAATTGTCTCACAGGGTTCCAGGTAGAGAATATACCCCAAACAAATATTAGGCACTAATATGCATCCCATGCCCCCAAGTCTGCCTGGAATGGGGTCCTTCCTTATCTTTCAGCTTTCACCCTATGCAGGCTATATCTTTCTCAGGGTTCTAAGTATTCAACAAAGAACATGATCCAAAAATATTTCTTACCAGCTCCTCCTCGGTTTCAAACTGAGCAAGAACAGCTTCTAATGAGGTACAGAATGTCTGGCTGAATGTCCAATTCCTTGTGTCTTCAGAAAAATAAAAACACTTACTTCCAAATCCAATCCATTCTTTTGGGCAGGTAACATACAGAACATATGAGACTGGCTTTGTGTTTCTCACTAAAAGTTGGACAGACACAGTGAATCATAACAAATACATTTTCTCATCCCTTTTATCTATTTTTCCACTTACCATCTTGAGGTCTTTTTTTTTACATATGTGTGTATACATATATATATATATATATATATATATATATATATATATATATACATGTATATGTGTATGTGTGGGTACAGTATAACCAAATTCCAAAATGAGGGATTTGAAGAAAAACATGGCCAAATATCAACTAGACTCTTGTACTTTTATGGCCTCTGCTAGTAGCATTTTGTTTTTCTTAAAATCTGAACAGGGGCTACTTTCTTTTTTTTTTTTTTTTTTTTTTTACCATTTAACTTGTTTTAATGTTTCTTCACAAATGGTGAAAAATACTAAAGTACAGACAGGAATAATCATAATGTTGTGGTCAACATTATAAATATGGAATTATAAATTTAAAACATTTTCTGGTTTAAAAAATAAATCTGGTAGTCAATGCAGCTCTGCGGGGTCTCTGCGTCTAGTAGGGCCGGTCTCTGCACTCCTGACGGTGCTCGCCTTTATCCATTTTTCCAGGTCCTCCACGCCCGCCTCTTCTTCCTCCCATCTGTTCCATCAAAGGTCCAGGGGGTCCCCCAGGGCCACCTCGTCTTCCTCCACCAAAGCCACCGCGGTCCATGCCCCGGGTGCCACGGAAGCCACCTCTGTCTCCACCACGGCCACCTCTGAACATTCCACCGGGACCACCTCGATCCATGAGGCCACCTCTTCCTCCCCGCATGCCACCAGGGCCACCTCTGCCACGGTCACCACCCGGGGGTGGGAAAGGTGGTGGGAGGAAGCCTTCAGGCTTTGGGGCCTTACACTGGTTGCACTCTGTTCTCCACGCAAAGTTCTGGTTTCCACACCCCGGATTGGGGCACTGCCAGTCTCCAGCTCGGTGCTGGACATTTCCTCCTCCAGAAGGGTTCCCTCGGGAACCGCGGGGCCCTCTTGGTGGGAAGCCTCCTCTGTCTCCTCCACGGCCTCCCATGCGACCCATGGGTCCTCAAGGACCTCCTGGGCCTCCTGGACCTCCTCGGAGCGGCGGCGGTATCCCTCTGCCCTCACGGGGGGGCATTCCTCCCCTCATGCTGTTCATTGGAGGCTTCTTCCGAGCAAGAGAAACTTTAAGTTTGCTCCCTTGAAAATCCTTCCCATCAAACCACTTGATGGCAGTTTTGGCAGTTGGCGGGTCTTCATAGGATACAGTAGCATCGCCTTTGGGCTTTCCTGTTTCCTTGTCCAAATAGATATGGATCATGGGTTGTCCAGTCCTCTTGTTTATCTTGACAACTCCACACTGCTTAAAGAAGTCTGCCAGATCATCTAGAGTCACATTGTCACTTAATCCTTGCACATAAATTGCACTGTTGTCACAGTCTTCATCTGGATCTACAGGTGGGCCTAAATCAAGATCTGGTCCTTCGTCCATGGGTCCACCAGGCTTATTGAAGCCACCTCGCTCTCCAGCGCTGCCCATTCCACCGCATCCTCCTCCCCGCCCACCTCTGCTCATGCCTCCACGATCAAATCCCCCTCTTCCCCTGCCCCGGTTATCAGCGCCACTCATGCTCTGGTTCTCTCCTGGTCCGGAAAATCCTCCAGACTCCTTCCCATAAACACCCATGCTACTGGGGTGGTTCTGTCGGAATGAACTCTGCTGCCCGTAGCTGCTCTGTTGGCTATATTGACTTGGAGCCTGGCTGTAGGATCCAGTTTGCGGGGGGGTAACTAGTGGGTGGCTGCTGCCCATAGCTGCTTTGTTGACCATAGCTACTCTGTTGTCCATAGCTACTCGGTTGACCATAGGTGTTCTGCTGGGAGTAACTGCTCTGATCATAACTAGTCAGCTGTGTAGAAGAATAGCTGGTAGGAGGATAGGATGGTGGTGCCGTGACTGGCTGCATGGGGTAGCTCCCAGGTACCTGGGGATAACTGTAGTTACTCTGTCCATATCTTAGTCTGGGCTGGTTGTAACCCCCGTGCTAGATTGAGGTTGACTAGTCTCAGTGGGTTTGTTACCATCCTGCGGTCTTGCAGGCGCAGTGGCTGCTGGCTGCTGCCCATAGGCTGGGTAAGCAGGCTGAGTGCCATATGCAGACTGAGCTGCATAGGAGGCCTGGGTGGTAGTGACTGTAGCAGTGGTGGTATCATAAGCACCAGTGCTGTACCCCTGGACAGGCTGACTGTATGTCTGGGGGGCAGTTGGAGTAGAATATCCAGTGGGAGGCTGTCCATAAGAAGTTGCATAGGCGGTCTGCCCATAGGTTGCAGTGGTCTGAGCCTGGGTATAGCTGACATCACTGGGCTGTCCATAGGTTCTGTAACTTTGTTGCCCATATGCCTGGGTGGTCTGTGCATATCCTTGAGTGGGCTGGGCGGTGTAAGCACTGTAGCCCTGCTGGGCTGCAGCTTGGCTGTAGGTACTGTAATCTGTGGACGCCATTTTCTCTCTCCTTCCTTCCCATTCTCTCAACATCGGTCTGGGGCTACTTTCTATAGGTAGACAAATTGTTAAAAATGTCTTCCATGCCCAAATGCGTTTGTTTTCCCCAATGAATCATTTTCCTTTATACGTATTTTGGCACCACTCATTACATAATTTCCCTTATCATCATCTTATTTTGCTTCCAGAAACATATTCTTAAGTGCCTGGCTACATAATAAATACTCTCTGTGGATGCTGCCCAACTCTTGGTTATGTGCAGAATTGCTGAGCTGTAATGCACTACCAACTAATATTTCTAATGCCTCTTGGAATGCTACCAGCCTTAGCCATTTATAAAATACCAACTGCTACTCAATATGTGGAAATATGATTGCATTTCACTGCTTGCCAAAACAGCAGGCCTTTCTGAGATCATTTTTCTTTTTTTGGTTTCTGGGAGAATACAATATTGAGATCCATGAGCACTTGCTGAGTGCAAGCTAGCAGTAGTTGGTTTTTCCTAAATGATTTTATTATATTGAGGATTTGCCTTGGAACAGAATGGTCTACAGAAACTAATATGTGAATAAATATATATATATATTTTGTATGGTGATCTTTTACCCCTGAGGTCAGTCTTGAAATACGTACATTCAATTGTTGCCTTCCTAAGTCATCACTAACAGTCTTATCCCAGGCACAAAAGTCATCAGTCCACTGGACTTCAAGCAGAGTACCTATGTATCTGACTTCCCAGGGGTACACGGACACTAATGGCTTTAAGGAAATCAATTTCTGTAGCATTTAATTTTTGTAGTACTCTTTCCTAGTATCATACAGATTCCCTTTCCCACATCTTCCTTAATATCAGTCCTTCTTACTCTTGACAAAAGAAAGGCAAACTCCTTGCCTTTCCTAGATTTTACTATGGTACATTTCTTAGGGGGTATAAAACCTTCTAGTAGACAAAACATAACACAGTTCAAATATTGATTTTAGTACCAAAAATACAACGTAGGTTTTCCTATGTAGTTTTTTGTTTTATACATATTTCTGTTAAATATATATAAAAATATCTGGGCCCTTGTTAGATGCTCTGAAACCAGCAAGATTTCAGAGTGTAGGCTATGGGAAGAATAGATGTTTTTGTTCCATAACCTCACTTTTTCCTCCCTTATCCAATCTGATAGGAAATACTGTTGACTCAACTTTCAAAGTAGATAGATTCTGACACCTAGTCCCACCTCCACTTTTACCATCAGGGCCAAGCCACGGTCCTCTCTGGCCTGGATTTCTACAAGTTTGCCCTAATAGGTGTTCCTGAGTCTACTTTTTCTTCTAACAATCTTTTCTCAAAGTAGCTGTCAAAATGATTATTCTACAGTGAAATTCAGATCATGGCATTCCTCTCCTACAATTTCCCTCTTCCTCATCCTCCCCACTACACTCAAAATAAAAGCTGAAGTCTTTAACTGACTCATAAGGCTATTATCTCCCTGACCCCCAGTCCATTACTCTCCCTCATTCTCATTTTGCTTTAGCTGAAGAAGCCTCCTTGCTTTTCCTCCAACCTACCAAGGAGATTCCTCCTTTGATTCTGCTTGTTCCTGCCACCTGGAATGCTTTCCCCATATAGCCACATGGCTCCTTCATCACCTTCAAAAGTTTGCTGAAAAGTCATCCTTTCAATGAGGCTTACCCTGGCCACTTGTATTCCTCAAACTGTTACCCCTATATTATAGTATCTGTGTCTTCCTGCTACAATATGAGTTCCCTGGGAGCAGGGATTTTTTGTGTGTTTTGTTCACTGATATACCTCAAGCACTTCACACAGTGCCTGGCACATAATGGAGCTCAGTAAGTATTTATCGACAACATAAATGTGTGAAGAACATTGTAAAGTTTGGAGGACAGGTAACTTACCTGACAAAAAAGTGGAAAGTACCACCACAATTGTAGCTAGGACCATAATCATGATGATGCAACAATAAAGTGGGATTACAGGAGATGTAATTGGTAGGAATTTTCTTTGGAGATCTTTACCTATAAATACAAATGTCATAATCTCAATCTCATGAAGGTATTAGGAAGAAAAACTTAAATTTATCACAGAATCAACCTGTAAAGTCAGCTGTACCTCAACTCCCTTATTGCCAACCCCCTTCACAAAAGATCCAGGTCCACAAATGAGAACCATGGCCCAAGAAACTGAGTTTTATTTCCCCTAGAGAATCTTCCAGTTATTGGAAGAAGAGCTAATGAGAGAATAAGAAACAAAAAGAGTAGAAATCAGGCTGAAAAAGAAACATACAAATGATTCAGATTTACCTCCATAAATAGGAGATCTGGTTAGAAGTACTGAAAGGAGCATTAGAAAATTACTCAATATAATTCATCACATTAACAAAATAAGAGAAGAGAAAGCACATGATCATCTCAATAAATATAGAAAAAAATGTGAAAAATGTATTATTCATCCAAGATAACAAATCCCAACAAATTAGGAATTGAAGGACTTAACCTGATAAATATCATCTACAGAAAAAGAACAGCTAGCATGATACTTAATGGTGAAAAAGTAAATGCCTTCCTTCAAAGGTCAGGAACAAGGCGAGGAAGTCTGCTCTCACCAATCCAATTTAACTTTTTACTAGATGTTCTATCAGTGGCAATAAGGTAAGAAAAATAAATAAAAGGCATATAGATTGGAAAGAAGTGAAAGTGTCTCTAGAAGTGACATCCGCTCATCTCCCAGTAGAAATATCAACTTGAAGATTATCTGCACATGAAAATATCTTCCCAAGAGCCAAGGATTCCAGGCACACCCACCCCCATGCCTCATCCCAGCTCCTGCCTACTCCAGTAATTCCAGGCAGATAAAGCAGCCTCAGACAGCTTCCACAAAGGGCTTCCTGTGGGCTCCTAGGAGCCCAGGCCCCTGTCTCCCTCCTGCACCTGCCAACTCCAGCAGCTCCAGGTGGCTCCTGTGATACCTGGCTCCTGGTGAACTCTTGGGAACCCAGGCCCCTAACACCTTTCCCCCAGGACTGGGCAGTACAGCACGAGAGAGACCCTTTCTCTGTGGGAAGAGGATAGTAAAACAGTGACTGACTTCACTACAGATCCCAGATCTGCCTGTCCCAGCATCAAATCAGGCTGAGTGCTGCATCCTGTGTGACTCCCTGCAGACTCCTGCTAACCCAGGCCACCCTCACCCCAGTGCCTCCCAGCTCCAGTGACCCAAGTGACTCCCATGACACCAGGCTCCCAGCAGGCTCCTGGGAGCCCAGGCCTCCTTTCACCCAAGCAAATGCTGGCTCTAGTGGCCCTAGGCAGCTCCTGTGACTGCCCTGCTGGCTCCCATGAATCAAAAAACCAACGTAACCTGTCATTAGGGAAACATAAATTAAAATATAATGAGCTGCCACTATATGAGCATTAGAGTGGCAGATAAAACAAAAATAACAAAACTAAGCTATGGTGAAGAAATGATACAAATGGAATTCTCATGCATTGTTGTTGGAAATGGAACAGTATAGCCACTTTAGAACACAGCTTGGCAGTTAGGTATGGTCAACATAACCTTACCATATGCCCTAGCAAACCCATCCCTAGGTATCTATGCAAGAGGAATGGAAACTTCCATTTACACAAAAACCTATACTTGAATATTTATATCAACTTTATTCATTATCACCAAAAACTGCCAACAATTTAAGTATCCTTCAGCTGGTAAAAAGATAAACAAATACACCTGGTATTAAGAAAAAAGAAAAACTTGAACCTATGTTTGTTACCGAGTCCAAGCTTGCTCTGCTCGCCGCAAGACAGGGCAATGAATCGGAGACAAGGTGTCAAGGCAAGGAATACAACTTTATTCAGAAAGCTGGCAGACCGAGAAGATGGCAGAATAATGTCTCTGATAAACCATTTTATCGCGGTTTGGAGGCCAGTTTCTCAGTCTGCCAGCCTTCCGAATAAAGTTGTATTCCTTGCCTCAACACCTCATCTCCAATTCATTGGCCTGTCATGTGGTGAGCAGAGTGAGCTTTGATTTGGTAACAAATTTGGCGAGGCAGCCAGGAGCCTTGCTGCTTGTGGCTAGCCAATCCTGGTCAGGGAATATTGGGGCAAGGCGCTAGCAGCTGCCAGGACCACTTTTCCTGAGGATCTTCCTTTCCAAGTTCCCTGAAATGGCACTGGCTACCCCAGCGCTTGGCAATTGAAGCAGTGAACCGACAAACTCCAATTTGGGGAACTTCGATTCCATTTGGGGCTATGAGTCAATGGACTCGATTCAATTCTGGAGGGTAAGTCACTCCAGCATTCATGATGGGAACATATTCCCCCTCAATCTGGGCTTTTCCTTTATGGGACAACCCCAATAGGGTTGGGGTACCCTGTTGGAGGAGGGAATTGTTGTTGGACTCTACCTGATTCTGGGAACTGGTTCGCTGGGAACTAGTTCGTCGGTTTTGGTCTGGTTTTGTCTTGGTTTCATGTGCATCGATGCTAGAATTTGTGTCTTTTGTGTTGGAATTTATCTGTGTCTTTTGTGTTTTGGTGTTATCAAACTTATAAAAATGGGAAATATTCCACCTATCCTGAAGGAAAGCCCTTTGGGGTGTATATCAGATAAATAAGCAAAACATAGCCATGAGCCTATGACTAAGAAAGACATGATATACTATTGTAATAGGGTGTGGACCCAATATATGTTAGGATCAGAAGAACGATGGCCCCTGAATGGCTCAGTCAATTATTATATGATCTCACAGTTAGAAGTGTTTTGCAAAAGAACAGGGAAAAAAGATGAGATTCCATATGTAGAAGCATTTATGCTTTTGCAACAGGAGGAAAAGGAGTCAGAGGACTGCCATCTTATGGTGCAATGATCTGAAAGAAAACCCAAGGGGGAACCTGTTCTACAAGAGGAAGAGAGAGAAAATGAGAGTGGGGACATTATTTCAAAACTTAAACCCCCCTCTGGCCTATCCAGCTCCCCCACTGGCCAAGCAGGCTGCACCAGCAGTTGTTCCAACAGTGAGCTCCGCATGCCGCCAACATATTTATCCCTTTCACCACTTCCTGTTTCCCCCACCCATAAGGATCAAATAGAGGTTTCTATGGTCACCCCCAGGGCACAGGGACCTGGTTTAGTATCACAATCTAAGACCTGACAGAGCACCGAATTTGAACCGGGAGGCACATCCACAGCAGGGCAATTTTCCTTGTGCTGCTACCCTGTAGGAGGCCTTAATGCAGACGGCCAACCACCTGGGTTCTTATGGATACACAATCCATTCTCGACTTCAGCTTTGCTTAACTGGAAAAACCATAACCCTGCTTAGTGAGAGGACCCACTCTATATGACTGAACTTTTCATTCACCTCCATATTTGCCACTTACCATCCCATTTGGGTGGACATTCACACTCGTATGAGTATAATGTATACTGGGGATGAAAGCAGGATGGTCATTGACAAGGCTAGAGAGGAAGCACACCAGCTCCACCTAGTGGATCCAAATGGAACTCCAGAAGCAAATCTGGCAGTCCCTATTGCTGAGCCTAATTGGGATCCTAATAATGGGGGCATGCCACTTCTAGAACATTATAGGAGGTGTGCCTTAGTGGGTCTTCAAAAGGGGGTACCCAGACAAAAGAGATTAAACAAGATTCAGGAGATAAAACAAAAACCAAATGAGGATGCAGCAGAGTTCCTAGAAAGGATTTATTAAGCTTATAAGCACTACACAGATGCAGACCCTGAGGCCCCTGAGAATGTAAGGATGATGCATATGACTTTCATTGGGCAAAATGCCCCAGATATAGGGGAAAAAGTACAGAAGTTAGATGGTGCATTTGGAATGAACTCTTCTCAATGAGTAGATGTTGCTTTTAAAGTATTCAACAACAGGAGACAAGGACAGAAGCAAGAAGATGCAAAATGGAATGCACGTTTTCTGGCAGCAGCATTAAGTTCCCAGAAGGTGAGTAACCTAAAGGAAGCCACCACTGGGGAAGGAACAATGTGCTTACCGCAAGGAGGAAGGGCATTGGAAAAGAGATTGCCCTAGACGAAAGAATAATAGAAGGAAGACAGGAGCCTCTCATATGATAAAAAGAGGGGAACACTTTGATAATGCATGAAGAGGCCCAGGGACTCCCTTGGACTTGAGGCATCTGATTCTAATTTTCCCACTTTGACAGTGGGGAACAAGTTGCCTGACTTTCTAATAGATACGGGTGCCACATATTCTGTGGTAAACACCACAGTGGCACAGAAAACAGCTCAGTCTATCCCAGTCACGGGAACTTCTGGAGAAGTACAAAGCCGTTCGTTTTTACAACCTCTAGAATGCCAAGTAGGGGACCTCAGCCTGAGACATAGCTTCTTATATATGCCAAATGTTCAATTCCCCTTTTGGGACGAGATCTCCTTTGTAAATTAAATGCTCAAGTAACTTTTTCCCCAGAACAGCTTAACATCAGGGTCCCACTGGAGCATGATTTAAGCCTACAAAAGGCGCTCATGGAAACCCCAGAGAAGGAGACAGCGCTCTTTCCCCCTGAGGTCTACGAAAAGGTAAGGCCACAAGCGTGGGCTGACGGCACTCCAGGGAAGACCAAAAATTCAAGACCAATACAAATCCCATTGAAAAGGGACACTGGGATGACTAATCTAAAACAATATTCTCTGAGACAAGAGGCCCAAAAGGGAATTCAGCCAATCCTGGAGAAGTTTTTGAAAACAGGACAAATTAAACCTTGCAGGTCCCCATATAACACCCCTATCCTCCTGGTCAAAAAGCCAAACTCAGCAGAGTATCACTTTGTCCAAGATTTGAGGGTTATTAATGAAGTAGTCCAAGACTTACACCCTGTGGTACCTAATCCATACACTCTGTTCAAAACTATTCCAGGAGAATATGGATGCTTCTCAGTCCTGGACTTGAAAGATGCTGTTTTTTCTTCATTCCTATTGCAGAAGAATCACAGCAGCTACTTGCTTTTGAAGAGCAGGACCCAGAAATACAGGTAGTCCAACAGTATTGTTAGACAATCCTGCCTCAAGGATTTAAGAATTCCCCTACCTTGTTTGGGGAGATATTGGCTAGAGACCTTAGAAATTTAATTTTGGATGAAGTACTCTTGCTCCAATATGTGGACAACTTGCTTACAGCGAGCCCTACATACGATAAATGTCTACAAAATACCATCAGAACCCTGAACTAGTTGGCCAATTGTGGATATAAGGTCTCCCAGAAAAAGGCCCAGATATGCAAATAGCAACTCACATATCTGGGATTTGTCCTCTCCCAAGAACAGTGGGATCTTTTGCCTGACGGAAAGCAAGCCTTTGCAGGCTTGGGAGCACCCAAGACCCGCAGATAACTGAAAGGCTTTCTGGGAATGGCAGGGTTCTTTTTTTTAATTAATTTTTATTGGAGTATAGTTTCTTTACAATGTTGTCTTAGTTTCTGCTGTACAGTAAAATGAATCTGTTATACTTATATCCTCTCTTTTTTAGGTTTCCTTCCCATTTAGCACAGGGAACTCTACTCTTATATTTATTTTCCATGGGAAGAAACTCTGCTTTGAGGGGCTATGTAATTTATAAAGGTCACAGCTAAGAAACAGAATTCATGCTTTAGATACATGGCTTGGAAAGTAGTTTGTAAAAGAATACTAGGTCAGGGTCACAGTTTGACTCAAATTTCATTTGTAAGTTAGTTACACTAACTTAAACTTTCATTTGTAAGTTTATGAATATAAAATCTTTTCTTTTTTTTACTTTCCAGATTTCTGTGGAAATTTAGCTTTCTTTATGAGAAAGTTAGCAGAAACTAAGCAAAGGTAAGCAAACAGTCAGGATCTCATAGTCATGAAGATATATCCACAGGTATATTTAGAACACATGCTGTACTTGAGGCAGGATCCCAAACTATGGGCTCATAGGAAAGCCCCTCTAGGAGGTACTGAAGGGACATGATCTTGAGCCCCTTACTTGGACTAAGGAGCCCCAAACAGCCTTTGAAACAATAAAAACGAAGTTAATCTCAGCCCTGGCTGTGGGACTACCGGACTTAAAGAAACTTTTCAAACTGTATGTCCGTGAGAGACAAGGCATAAGCCTTGGGGTGTTAATTCAAACTCTGGGGAATATCCCTCGGCCCATTGCCTAATTCTCATAACAACTAGAACAGATTGTTAAAGGGTGGCCCCCTTGCCTTTGAGCTGTAGAAGCTACTTGTGATGTACTTCAGGAAGCTGGAAAGTTTACCCTGGGGCAACCCACCACTGTGTATGTTCTTCACCATGTCCTTTCTTTGCTGGAACAGAAAGGGGGCTATTGACTGACTTCCAGGAGAATGGGAAAGTACCAAGCCATTCTCCTGGACAATCCCAACGTAAGACTCCAAGTCACTTCAGCCCTAAATCCAGCCACATTGCTCCTGATTGATGCTGCACAATCCCCAGAGCATGACTGTCTACACGTCATCGAGCTAGTGTACTCTAGCAGACTGGGCTTAATCAACCAACCCTTGGCCGAGCCAGATATGGAATTGTCCACCGACGGAAGCAGCTTCATGGACCAAGGTAGGCAACGTGCTGGGTATGCAGTGGTAACACTTAAAAGGATGGCTGAAGCAAAAGCCCTGCCCCCAGGGAGCTCAGCTCAGAAGGCAGAAATCATTGCTGTGACAAGAGCCCCGCTCCTTGCTAAAGGGAAGCAAGTAAATATATACAGACTCTCACTATGCATTCTCTGTGGTGCATGCTCACGGGGCAATTTGGAAAGAAAGGGGGCTTCTCACTTCAGACAATAAAGATATAAAACATGCTTCTGAAGTCCAGTCACTATTAGAAGCAGTCCATAAGCCCTCACAAGTGGTTGTAATACACTTCCCAGGCCACCAGAAAGGTGAGACATACAATAAAGGGCAATCAGTTAGCTGACCAAGCTGCAAAGAAAGCAGCAAAGGAAGGTGATTATTAAACCTTGATAGGGTCACTCCTTCCACAGATTGACTTGTTAAAATATCAGCCAAGGTATTCACAAAAGGACAAGGAGAAGGCCAAAGAGTGGGGTTTCACTCTTGACCATAACCCACCTGGCTGTAAATGTAAGGCACAAGTAACTGTTTTGATTCCTGAGGCCCTCTTGGACACTGTGCTGAAACACATTCATGACAGTACCCATTACAGGAGAGATGCCACCCTGCAATGGATTCAAAAATATATAATGGGACCTCACCTACAAAAGACCATCCAGTGAGTCACTCGGAATTGTATGATTTGTGCTAAAAATAACCCCAAAACTGTTGTCAGACCTCCCCAGATGAGCACTCAGCACAAAGGGACCTGCCCCACCGAGGACTGGCAAATAGACATTACTCAAGTGCCTTGAGTTGCAGGAAACTTCAGATACCTGCTGGTATGTGTGGACACATTTTCAGGATGGGTGGAAGCATATCCCACCTGGACAGAAAAAGCCTCCGAAGTGGTTAAAGTCCTCCTTAAGGAAATTATTCCCTTGATTGCACTACCTAACACCCTTCAGAGTAATAACGGGCCTGCTTTTGTCTCTAGCATAGCCCAACAAATGTCTAAAGCACCGCAAATTAATTGGAAGTTGCATTCATCCTTGAGACGACAATCAACAGGAAAAACAGAAAGTGAATCATACGTTAAAATGGAGCATTGCTAAAATATGTCAAGAAACTAATTTAACTTGGGATAAGGCCTTTCCAATTGCCCTACCCTGGATCAAAGTGGCTCCCAGAAGCAGGCTTAAATTAAGCCCCTTTGAAATATTGTATGGTAGGCCATTCCAGGTGTCTGCCCCGGCAGGGGAATCTGTAAATGCTCTGAAAGACATAGCTGTTAATTATGTTGAAGCTTTGGGCACTATACTAACCTCTGTTCATGAGTTTGCTTCCAGCAGGTCTGCCTATTCAACTGAGGTAGCTTTGCATCCTTTCTGACCCAGAGATCGAGTCCTCCTTAAAACCTGGAGAGAATAAGGGCCTGAGCACCAGCTGCTGACTGCTAGGTGGACAGGACCACATGTGGTATTGCTCACCACGCATTCATCTGTCAGATTGGCTGGAATAAAGCCTTGGATTCATCACGCTCAGATTAAAGCTGCACCACCATCATCAAAAAACGACCCAACTCCTGAGAGGCCTAGAGAGCAGTGGGTTTATGAACCCTTAGAAGACTTAAGGTTCCTCTTCAAAAAAGGATAAGTGTTGGGGCTTCCCTGGTGGCGCAGTGGTTGGGAGTCCGCCTGCCGATGCAGGGGACACAGGTTCATGCCCCGGTCCAGGAAGATCCCACATGCCACGGAGCGGCTGGGCCCGTGAGCCATGGCCGCTGAGCCTGCGCGTCCGGAGCCTGTGCTCCGCAATAGGAGAGGCCACAACAGTGAGAGGCCCGCGTACCGCAAAAAAAGAAAAAAAAAAAAAAAGGGTAAGTGTTGAGACTGCAATTTCCTTACAGCTGGAGAAGCGTGGATCAATCTACTTGTTTAGTCCTGTTCTACTGAACAGGCCTCTCCCGTTGCAGAGCACAGGCTCTGGACGCGCAGGCTCAGTGGCCATGACTCACAGGCCCAGCCGCTCTGCAGCATGTGGGATCCTCCCGGACCGGGGCACGAACCCGTGTCCTCTGCATCGGCAGGCAGACTCTCAACCATTGCGCCACCAGGGAAGCCCAGGTGAGAACCTTTTTAGAGCACTTTTCCTATTGTAAGACTCCTTGTGAATACTGTCTCTCTTTACTAAGTCCACACTATTGATAACACAGTACAATATGGATGAATTTAAATGCATTATGCCAAGTGAAAAACAGACTCCATAGACATTCTTCTAAAGCAAGAGTAGAAGAACAGAAAACAGATCAGTGGTTGCCAAAGGGTGTGGAACCGGAAAGAAATGTTTACAAAGGGCATGGGCGTGGGGGGTGTGGAACTGTTCTCTATCTTGATTGTGATGTGGTTGCATGATTATATGTATTTGTCAAAACTCATAGAAATGTAACCCAAAAGAGCAAATTTTACTGAATGTCGACTATACTTTGAAAAAGTTCCTGCTGACTTTCTTTTAACCACTACATTTCACTCACTTCACATATATCTTCCAGAATGATAGGGAGCCTCAGTTTAAATGCTAGGTGGGGGGAAACAATATCGGGTTGGCTTGTTTAAACAGTATACAGTGACATTTGGATTTTGGTTCCCTAAGAAAATCTCGACCTTCATTCTTTCTGGTTCTACATTAAAGCAAAGCTGTCTTAGAAACTCAGTATGTTATGACTTCCATAATTTTTTTCATTGTTAGAAGAGTAAGACGTACATCTCCCCTTACACCTCTCCAATAAATCTCCTATTTGCCCCCTTACTAATCTTCTAAAAGTCCCCCCATTTTGTTCTCCTTTATTTCCCTATATCTAGCCCCTAAAACCCTCCCTTGTTTCATGTTCCATTTCTCTTTCTTGCTTACTTATTAATACTTCTCTTCTCCTTTTTTGCAGGGGAATAAAATTTGCCACTCCAAAATGTCTCTTTGGCATGTGGATTATTTCAAGCTGAAAACCATCAAGGCCCAAAAGACTCAGGAAGAATCTTTGACCATCCCTCTAACTGCCTAAAAGAATTTAGATAGAAGGCCTGTTCCTGGAATAGAGCTATCACCAGAGATATCTGCAAAGATTAGGAGGTGAGTGTGATGGGGGAAACTGGAAATGGCCTAAAGATCAGAGTCCACTCTTGTGTCCCTTGTCTCTGTGTGGCCCAGCAAACATTTATTCACCAAACATTTGCTTTTCCATATCCATGTCAATGACCTTCCTCCCCTTTGAACTCCCAAACCACTACCCCCAACATCTTTTGTCATTAGCTGGAGACAGTATTTAAGGTGACGTTTTTGGCCATTTTAGTCAGTTACTCATTTTCCTGTGTCTCTCCCATGTATACATGTTATTAAACTTTTGTTTCATTTTCTCCTGTTATTTATCTCATGTCAATTTAATTCTTAAACCAGCCAGAAGAGCAGAGGAAAATTTCTTCCTTCCTGACACTCTCCTCTGGTGTGTCCTCTTTTTGTCTCCCTCTAAATTCATATGCCTCTAATATTACACTCTGAACACAACAACCTTCAAATTTCTAGTTTGAAAAATGGTGTCAGGAATTATCTTAAAGAAGAACAGAGAAATGAACCATATTACTGGTCTACTGGTTTTAACTTTTATTTTCATGTTCTAGAAAACTTAGTTAACTTACAGGAACAGTTTAAATTTCAAAAAAATAGTTTTCACATTTGCACTGGTCAAATAGTTTCAGTTACGTAAGCACTTGACTTAGCTAGAAAAACATTAACGTTCTTTAAGAACTTTCTTTTTCATTAAGCATGAACCCTGTGTTTCAGGAACTACAATATCCTGTTGATAAAAAATAAAATTCAGGGAAGGGGGAAGGAAAGAAGAAAGAAGGAAATGCTTGTTTTTAGCAGAAAATAGAGGTTCAGTAAAAAGTATTCTTTCTGCTGAACTGAAATACAAGCACGAGTGAGCTATGTTCTTTTTCTTTCTCATCAAATTTGCTATAAACCACAAGTGCTAAAGGGTTTGCTGGTGGATGGGTTTAGCCTCCAACTCCCACCCTCAAACACCCAGATCGGTTTTTAAATGACAAAGGATCTATATACCAATAGTCCCAGTTTCTGCAGGGACTTTTTTTTTGAGTCAATAATTATTCATGGTTTTATTAAACAAAAGTCTCTTTAGAGAACAGTAAGAGATTAATTCTCAGCTAACATCAACTGGGGAGAGGGGAAGGAGGTTATAATTTTTTTTAATGCATGGATGCTGATAAATAACAAAATTAAAGACATAGATACTATATCTCAACAAATGCTTTTACTAATCAATCACTATGTTGTTTTAATACACTGATGTTCTCATTAAATCAAAACTCTTTAACTAAAATGGTTATGTTGAAAAGATGCTCATATCATTTTTATGATCACTCCTGAAAATTTCTGGTAAGGCACATTTTATAAACTACTTTGGTAAGGTACTCTAAATAGGATGACATAAGTCTAGCTGAAGATCCACCATAATCAAAGGGCCAGGGAATGAACATGAAAGAGAGAAAGAGAGAGAGGAAGAGAGAGAGAGAGAGAGAACACAAAAGTACACCAGAGCCTGTGAGACAGAGAGAGAGAGACATAAAGAGGGAGAGAGACAAAGGGGGAAGCAAAGAGCAAATCATTTGGACACATAAATGAGCCTCAATAGATTTTAGCTGAAATATTTAATGATATCACTGAATATCAGATTTACCCTTGATTCCAAAAGGAAATTTTGTGGGGTACTTTTGTACCCAAGGGAAAGAAAATATACCTTTGTACTTAGTTAGAATTATTTTTTGAACAAAAAATTATGACTTTTATTTCTCCAAGAAGACACACAGATGGCCAACAAACACATGAAAAGATGCTCAGCATCACTAATTATTAGAGAAACACAAATCAAAACTACAATGAGGTATCACCTCACACTGGTCAGAATGACCATCATCAAAAAATCTACAAACAATAAATGCTGGAGAAGATGTGAAGAAAAGGAAACCTTCCTACACTGTTCGTGGGTATGTAAACTGGTACAGCCACTATGGAGAACAGTATGGAAGCTCCTCAAAAAACTAAAAACAGAACTACAATCTCACTCCTGGGCATATACCTGGAGAAAATCACAATTCAAAAAGATACATGTCGGGGCTTCCCTGGTGGCGCAGTGGTTGAGAGTCCACCTGCCGATGCAGGGGACACGGGTTCGTGCCCCGGTCGGGGAAGATACCACATGCCGCGGAGCGGCTGGGCCCGTGAGCCATGGCTGCTGAGCCTGCGCGTCCGGAGCCTGTGCTCCGCAACGGGAGAGGCCACAACAGTGAGAGGCCCGCCTACTGCAAAAAAAAAAAAAAAAAAAAAGATACATGTACCCTAATATTCATTGCAGCACTATTTACAATAGCCAGGACATGGAAGCAACTGAAATGTCCATCAACAGAGGAATGGATAAAGAAGATGTGTTACAAATATACAATGGAATATTACTCAGCCATAAAAAGGAATGAAATAGTGCCATTTGCAGAGACATGGATAGACCTAGAGACTGTCATACAGAGTGAAGTAAGTCAGAAAGAGAAAAACAAATATTGTATAATATCACTTATATGTGGAATCTAGAAAAGTGGTGCAGATGAACTCATTTGCAAAGCAGAAATAGAGACACAGATGTAGAGAACAAACTTACGGATGCCAAGGGGGGAAGGGAGGGGTGGCATGAATTGGGAGATTGGGATTGACATATACACACTACCATGTATGAAATAGATAACTAATGAGAACCTACTGTATACCACAGGGAACTCTACTCAGTGCTCTGTAGTGAACTAACTGGGAAGGAAAACTAAGAAAGAGGGGATATATGTATGACTGATTCACTTTGCTGCACAGCAGGACCAAACACAACACTGTAAAGCAACCATACTTCAATAAATATTTCTTTTAAAATTGTGAGTTTTAATCCTATTTCTTCCAGAAAATGTGACACCAGGTCAAAAGTCACTTCAGAAGTGAAGCCATCTCCAACTCCCTAGGTTTCATTAAATATATTGTAGCACTAATCACATCAAATTGTAGTAACCCACTTGGCTGTCCTTGAGACGATGAAACCCTGAAATCAGGGTGTAAATATGATTTGTCTTTGTAGCCCGGTGTCTAACAAATAACAGATTCTAAGTATATGATTACTAGATTCAATCAGACTACAGAAGAGGTGTCATGGTTAATTTTTTTTTTTTTTTTACATATACATGTATCTATTCTTTTTCAAATTCTTTTCCCATTTAGGTTGTTACCTAATATTGAGCTGAGTTCCCTGTCTATACAGTAGGTACTGGCAACTTTTATTAGTATATGTATTTCAAAATTGTTAGATATAAAAAAAAACTCAAAATAAGTGAATAAAGGGGTGGGATAGGGAGGATGGGAGAAAAGCTCAACAGGGAGGGAATATGGGGATATACGTACACTTATAGCTGATTCACTTTGTTGTACAACAGAAACTAACAAAACATTGTAAAGCAATTATACTCCAATAAAGATATATTAAATAAATGAATAAAAATTAAAAAAACAAAACTATTGTTGTCTGTTTGCCATGACTCTGGGATATAATGATCTGTTATTTAATATCATAATGTGACTTGCCAGGGTGCAAGTTGCCAGCAACCTGGGAAAAATACAAGGACTAATAAAATAAGCCCAGAGAACATTTTTCTCTTAACCTCCTGTAACCTAATTCACTGTGCGGAAATATTTAAGTAACATACATAGTAACACAATCACTGACACAACAATTACACACTTGTCCTCTCACCCACCTCTAGTCCCTCAAAACATTTCTCCTTCTATGGAGATTAACTGTGAAGAATTATATTCCTGCAGTGCAATTTCTATCCTGTTGTCAGTGGTCAGTGGAATAAAAGCTGTTTTGTTTTGTCAAAGCTTATCAATTTTATCTTACCAGATCGTCCCTCCTCCATGCTTTCTCTGGAGGTAGGGTCTGTCTGTAAGATCTTCAAAGAAGTTTCCTCCACAGTCATGTTTCTGCTTCAACAGGAACACTCGGCACTGTCTCGAAGTAGTTGCAAAAGCAGGAACTGTGAAGTGAAAAAAAAGTCAGCTAAAAGCAAAGCTCCCGCCCAGTAATGGCTGTAAAGGAAACAACTCAAGTTGACAAGTCCTTTAGAATTTTAAAACGCAAATGCTTTTAACTTAGAAAGATGGGGGCTTCCCTGGGGACGCAGTGGTTGAGAATCTGCCTGCCAATGCAGGGAACACGGGTTCGAGCCCTGGTCTGGGAAGATCCCACATTCCGCAGAGGAACTAGGCCCGTGAGCCACAACTACTGAGCCTGCGCGTCTGGAGCCTGTACCCCACAACAAGGGAGGCCGCGATAGCGAGAGGCCCGCGCACTGCGATGAAAAGTGGCCCCCGCTTGCCGCAACTAGAGAAAGCCCTCGCACAGAAACGAAAACCCAACACAGCCAAAAATAAATAAATTAATTAATTAATTAAAAAAAAAAAGAAAGATCAACTCCACAGACTTCTGTTCCCTGTCAAAATGGAATAACAGGGACCAGATTTACTTTCTTGCCTGAATCAACTAAAAAGAAAAAAAAGAAAATGTGTGAAAAAAAAATCCTTTTCAATCACTGGGCATCAGTCAATGAAGGGCAGTGATCTTCTGAAAACAAAGTTGGTGACTCCTGCAATTGCCCCAGCTACTGCCCAGAGATAGTTTTGTGTGTGTGATTTAAGCAGGGGAAAACCAGAGAAATGCCAAGAGATTCCCTGAGGTGAAGAGGGGAAGCTCAGAGACAAGGGCTATGCAGATGGAGTATCAGAAAAGAAAGAGATACACAGACAGAGGATTCTGGGGATGTACAGAGTGTTCCCCTTGGGTATTCAGCAGTGTATTGATCAGCACTTGTGTATGAGGATGGAGGGAACAAAACATATGAAATGACTAAAGAAAGCAGTATCCAGCGTTCCCATCCAGATGGGAATAGTGCCTGTTCAGACCAGCCAGACTGGGAAACCTCATCATTTATGGGGCTTTTTAAGAGTACTCATAAATATCTTGCTTCAGTGGTGGGGAACGATTAGCCGTGGACTAAATAGTGACCTGATTGCCTCTAACAAATTGAGATAATAGGAAAAATACATATATCTTTTATATACATAAAATGAATTTGGTAAAGTTGCAGGTTAGAAAATTAATACACAGAAATCAGTTGCATTTCTATACACTAATAACAAAGATCAGAAAGAGAAATTCAGGAAACAATCCCATTTACCATTGCATCAAAAAGAATAAAACACCTAGGAATAAACCTACATAAGGAGACAAAAGACCTGTAGTCCAAAAACTATAAGATGCTGAAGAAAGAAATGAAAGATGACACAAACAGATGGAAAGATACCATGTTCTTGGGTTGGAAGAATCAATATTGTCAAAATGACTGTACTGCCCAAGGAAATCTACAGATTCAATGCAATCCCTATCAAATTACCAATGACATTTTTCACAGGACTAGAACAAAAAATCTTAAAATTTGTATGGAGACACAAAAGACCCCAAATAGCCAAAGCAATCTTGAGAAAGAAAAACAGAGCTGGAGGAATCAGGCTCCCTGACTTCAGACTATACTATAAAGCTATAGTCATCAGAATAGTATGGTACTGGCACAAAAATAGAAATATAGGTCAATGGAATGGGATAGAAAGCCCAGAGATAAACCCAAGCACCTATGGTCAATTAATCTACAACAAAGGAGGCAAAACAATAAAACGGTGGAAAGACAGTCTCTTCAACAAATGGTGCTAGGAAAACTGGACAGCTACATGTAAAAAAATGAAATTAGATCATTCTTTAACACCATACACAAAAATAAACCCAAAATGGTTTAAAGATCTAAATGTGAGACTGGATGCTATAAAACTCCTAGAGGAAAACATAGGCAGAACACTCTCTGACATAAATTGCAGCAATATCTTTTTCCATCCATCTCCCAGAGTAATGGAAATAAAAAACAAAAATAAAAAAAAATGGGACCTAATTAAACTCAAAAGCTTTGTACAGCAAAGGAAACCATAAAGAAAATGAAAAGACATCCCACAGATTGGGAGAAAATATTTCCAAATGATGTGACCAACAAGGGATTAGTCTCCAAAATTTACAAACAGCTCATGTGGCTCAATATCATCAAAACAAATAGCCCAATCAAAAAATGGGCAGAAGACATAAATAGACATTTCTCCAAAGAAGACATACAGACAGCCAAGAGGCACATGAAAAGATGCTCAACATCGTTAATTATTAGAGAAATGCAAATCAAAACTACAATGGGATATCACCTCACACCAGTCAGAATGGCCATCATCAAAAAATCCACAAACAATAAATGCTGGAGCAGGTGTGGAGAGAAAGGAACCCTCTTGCACGGTTGGTGGCAATGTAAATTGGTACAGCCACTATGGAGAACAGTATGGAGGTTCCTTAAAAAACTAAAAATAGAACTACCATATGACCCAGCAATCCCACTACTAGGCATATACCCTGAGAAAACCATAATTCAAAAAGAGACATGTACCAAAATGTTCATTGCAGCTCTATTCACAATAGCCCGGAGCTGGAAACAACCTAAGTGTCCATCATCGGATGAATGGATAAAGAAGATGTGGCACATATATACAATGGAATATTACTCAGCCATAAAAAGAAACGAAATTGAGCTATTTGTAATGAGGTGGATAGACCTAGAGTCTGTCATACAGAGTGAAGTAAGTCAGAAAGAGAAAGACAAATACTGTATGCTAACACATATATATGGAATTTAAAAAAAAAATGTCATGAAGAGCCTAGGGGTAAAACGGGAAATGTGATTAGCTTTTTTTAACTCAGCATAGTCCTCTGGTAATTCATCCAAATTGTTATGTGTATTAAGACTTCACTCCTTTTCTTAAAAAAATTTTTATTTTTTTATTTATTTATTTTTGGCTGTGTTGGATCTTCATTTCTGTGCAAGGGCTTTCTCTAGTTGCAGCGAGTGGGGGCCACTCTTCATCGCGGTGCGCGGGCCTCTCACTGTCGCGGCCTCTCTTGTTGTGGAGCACAAGCTCCAGATGCGCAGGCTCAGTAGTTGTGGCTCACGGGCCTAGTTGCTCCGCGGCATGTGGGATCCTCCCAGACCAGGGCTCGAACCCGTGTCCCCTGCATTAGCAGGCAGATTCCCAACCACTGCGCCACCAGGGAAGCCCAAGACTTTGCTCCTTTTTATTGCTGAGTAGTATTCCACGGTGTGGATGTATGCTAGTTTGTTTAACCATTCCTCTATTAAAGGACATCTCTTTCTTTTTTCCAGTTTTGGATTATCATGAATAAAATGGCTATAAACATTTGTGTAGAGGTATTTGTGTGAAATACATGTTCATTTCTCTGGGATAAATACTCAGAATTATGATTGGGTTGTATGGTAATTGTACATTTACTTAAAAAAAAAAGCCAAACTTTTCCAGAGTCACTATACTATTTTACATTCCCACCAGCAACGTATGAGTGAATCAGATTCTCCACATCTTCCCTGCATTTGATGTCAGGGTTTTTTAATTTAGCTGTACTGAGGGTTGTGGAGTAGTATCTCACTGTGGTTTTAATTAGCATTTCCGTAATGGCTAAAGATGTTGAGCATCTTTTCATGTGTTTATTTGTTCTGTTTATCCTCTTCAGTGAAATGTATCTTTATGATTTTTGCCCATTTTGTAATTAGAGTCTTTGCATTTTTGCTGTTGCGTTTTGAGGATTTTTTCTATATTATAAATATACATTTCCACCAACCCTTTCATCTAGATGTGGCCACAGAAATAATTCTCACTAATGTGAATGTGAATCAAGGTGAGGTATGTCGCTATGTCACTGGGCACAGGCCTTCCAGAAATGGACTTGAGGCAGGAGATAGATGGGCCCCAGGCTGAAGAGCTGGAGTTTGTCCCCTGTGGACAGATACTCCAAGATGAAGAGGAGAAGGAGCTAAGCCCTGCCTAGATAAGAGACCATATATTTCTCATTTTCAAGGTCAAGGAGACCTTCCCGACTATACATGCTCAGAGAGGCTCTTTGGAGGTCAAAAAGGGGAGTGCTGTCAACCTACCCATAGACCTCTTGGCTAGAATCCATCTTGGCTAAGAGATGCACACACACACATGGGAGGACCCTGAGATGTACCAAATATGGACTCAGAACCAGGCAAAGCAAGATGATTGGCCAAAGGAAACCCAGAAGAAATGCCCCATAAAAGTGATTCAAACTACCACGAGGGTGCAATTCTCTCTTGAGCCTGCCCATGTGCGCCTATTCACACGTACTCTTTTTCCTCCTAATAAACACTTTACGTGTTTCACTACTTTCTGTTTCTTTGTGGAAATTCATTTTCTGCAAAGCCGTACTGACCAGGGCCTTGTCACTGGCCACTGGTCTAGTAGTTAGGATTCAGCGTTCTCACTGCCACGACCTGGCTTCAGTCTCTGGTCAGGAACCAAAATCCTGCTTCAAGCTGCTGCAGACTGAGGACACCCAAGCTCAGACATGTCTTCACAAAAGCTTTCCCCTTTCTCTACTTAGGTGAAAATATCAAGGAGACCTTAGAGGTGGCGGCACAGCCTCAAGATAAAAGAAACCTGTGTCCCTGAATTTCCAGGGAAGAAAGCTGCATTCTGACCAGTAACTCCTATATTCCACAGCTACATGAGTTACAAGTAAATATATACTGTGCTATCAATGAAATTTAGGGAGTTATTTACTGCAGCAGCTGTGTAACACATCTAGTTAGAGTGGCAGCCCCATTTTTTCATGTTTTTTGTATTCCTAATCATTTATCATCCAATCACGCACCACAACAAAGAGTAGCTCCCGCTCACCACAACTAGAGAAAGCCCGCACGCAGCAAAGAACCCAGGCAACCAAAAGTAAATAAAGTAAATAAATAAATTTATGTAATAAAAAAGAAAAGAAATTATAATGGAGTCATCACAGTTCAGCATACAAAAATGGACTTTGGAGGACACTGAGGGCCTGATTTCAGAACTAAAGAATTTGAACTTTCTTTGTATTGTACCAGATCCAAGGACAGAGCAACATCTGCCCCCACTTTTGGTTTCAAGTTTCCCCCTCCCGCCTTGTGACCTTGTGGCCTTGTGGTTATGCAACTATTTCAAATTCAACCAATCCTTGCTTAACAAGCGCCCTCAACTTCTCCAATGATAATTCTTGACAAACAAGTTTTGTAACTAACCAGGGCTTCTTGCTTTTGTCTCTTATAAACTTCCTCCATTTTTTTAGTCTGGCAGGTCACAACTCCAGAGCTTCCTGAATCTGTGTCTCCAGCCTTTAGCTCTAACAATTCCCCAATAAATGCCTCTTTATCTCAACCAGGTCTTTGTTTCTGAAATTTCAGTTAATAAGAGCAGTATGTTAAGAAAACAGTGGCACAATTAACCTGTATGACACCTGGATGGGAACTTTTTAACATACCGGTATTCTGCCAGAGGAAGCTTGAGGATATTCAGACCCAGCTTAAAGGCAATTCTCCCCAAGAAAGTTGGGAGATTTGTGTTCCTGGAAAGGAGGGGGCCAGTTCCAGAGAGGGCCATGCCAGCTCCAAAGGGATCTCTATTTTCCAATTAAGATACCAACCTGGGGTCGGGGTGCACTGAGACATAAAAAGAGGGAGGGACCCTGAACCAGGTCTCTAGGAATGCCTGCTGCAGTCTCCCAGCCTTTCAAAGCCCTTAATCCCCAGACCACAGGGCCTGTCCTAAGGAATCTCCCACTCACTCCCTAAAGTTGCACAAACTCCCATGAAGAGGGCGGATTAGGGGCCCAGGCATCTGGGGAGAAATCAGGTCAGATTTTTTGAAATCATCTGTCTAGGCCAGACGCTCAACCTTGTTGGGAAAGCCCTGGAGAACTGAAACCAAGGAAGGCGTTTTCTTCTTTCTCTTCTCGGTTCTCCCGTTGGCGGCTTCTCTTTTCACTGTGACCTGGTGCTGGAGCTGTGGCAGCCCAGTGGGGATGGCTGGTCTCAGGGCTGCGAACTCTCTGCCCATCCCCCACCCCCCCACGCGCTCTCCAGGGGCCTCCAGCTTCCAGGTCCGAGCCCACATCCGTCTCCATCCGCGGCCCCTCCTGGACGATCTCTGGCTTCCAGGCCTCAACCCTCTGCCAACGCTTAGGGCAGGCCAGGAAGCAGCACTGGCAGTAGACCAGAAGGCAATAGATATCCCACGGCCAGATGTCACACGCCTGGCTTTTTTTAACCCAGTTTTGCTTCTTGTTGTTCATTTCCCAGGGCTTCGAGGCAGAAGAGGAAGTCAGAACCGTTGTAAACAGGATGCGTTCAGGTTAGGGGTCTTTGGTTCCTTTCCAAAGTCACCCGAGGACACTGAAACTTGCAGAGCGTCTCATGGGGTTCTGGTGGGCTAACAGCGGATCAAAGAAGACTGCCCGCTGCTCGGGCTGTCTCCCAAACCGGGTCCCTTCCTGGCAAAGCAGGGGAAAGTCTGCAGCAGGCTCCACGGCCTGGTTGCCACACTGGCCTACCAGAGGTGGGGACGAGGCTCTGTCTAACCTGTGTTAACCAAGACTTTTGAGAACAGAAAACCCTGCTTGTGGCCACACACACACACACCCCCCCGAAAGGTGTTGATGTGTGGTTTGTTAGGACCTCAGCTCTCAGGAGGCACAGATCAAAAAACATTGAGTTGCATGCGTTCCAGGACTACAAAATGGGGAGGAAAGCTCACAAAGGCAAAAAACTGCAAGGTTACATAAATTGTCAAGAATTAGGATTGGAGTTGGCAAGAAATAAGGGTGCTTGTTTAAACAAGAATTTGTTGGGGTTCAAAATGGTTATACAGTTGCAGGTCTTGGAGGGGGGCACTTTGAAACAATGTTTGCAGCTGGCAGCTGCTTGCAAATATTGTGAAAATGGCTGGTGGTGTTCCTGAATTAGATACAGTTCAGAAAGTTCAAGTTCTCAGTGATGCAAGAATGCATCTGAAACCACATCCACCGATGGCCATCTGGCTCCATTTTGGATGTGTGAACCATAGTTACTCCATTTTGATTTTTAAATGATCTTAAATATATCATCACCTGTCTCCATCACACTTTCTTGGACTTTCTTGGGGTGATCAGATCTCAAAGCTGAGGATCTGTCCACAGTGAGATTGGTCCAGTTGGAAAGGAATTTATGAACATGTTCTCAAAACAATATAATAACTGCAAAAATCGGTCTTTGATCAACAAATTTTTTTTTCTGGTGGCTTATTTTAATCCCTGAAATGATTTAGAAGTTTCATCAAGGGGTGATAATAAAAAGCAGATGACTCTTTAGAAGACAGCTTGGCAGTTTCTTAAGAAATTAATATACTCATCATATGATCCAACAATCTCACTTTTTGGTATTTACACAAATGAGTTGAAAACTGAAGTTTATGCAAAACCTACACAGGTGTGTTTATAGCAGCTATATTCATGACTGCCAAAACTTGGAAGCAACCAAGATACCTGTCAATATATACATGGCTAAACACACTGTAGACTCTCCAAACAATGGCATACTATTCAGGGACTTTGTTACGAGGACTGAAATGGAAGTCGTCTTGTTCAGGCTTCAGAGGCGATATTAGGCCTCTGACTGATTTGTGACCTTGCCTGGACTACGTGCCTGTTTGGGAGCTGTGGCCAGCAAGTCCGGCGGCATTAAGACGAGGAAGGGAGTGGATCGTGCAGTTCCATGAGCCTCAGGGGCCTGGCCAGTTCCCGGGGATCTAGAAATTCTCATGATACACGAAATGAGATAAACAGCATCGTTGAAGAAACCCCAAGCTGTGTATTTGTAGGCAAACTGATGATATCAGTTTGCAGCCTGGTATTATAAGCGGGACTCCCCTAAACTGCAATTTGAAGTCTCACCCATGGAGTGGACGCACTGCCCGGGACCTTGCCCAGTTGGGACTCCAGATTGCTGTTTTCAGGACTTCCCAGCGCCATTCGAGTCTGGATGTAGGTGTCGGCCCAGTTTGGTGAGGTACACCCTTTTACTGTTCTCTCCTTTTTCATTTCTATTTCTTTTTAATTAGTTTCTATTAAAGTTAAGTTGAAATTGTCTATTTGTGTGACCAGTGGTGTCTCTTTGTTAACGAATTCTTCGAAACTAAAACAAAAGTAAAACTTCTGGCAAAACAGACTTTAAAAAAAGTTCTCGAATCAAGAAAAGACATAAAAGAACCTTTAATGCAGGTTACTAAGTGAAAGAAGGCAATCTGAAAAGGCTACGTACTGTAAAATTCCAACGATTTGACATTCAGGAAAAGGCAAAACTATGGATACAATGAAAAGGTCTGTCTAAGGGGCCAAGATGGGAAGGTTGGGAGGGATGAATAGGTGGAGCCTAGGGGATTTTTTTGTTTTGTTTTGTTTTGTTTTTGCGGTACGCGGGCCTCTCACTGTTGGGGCCTCTCCCGTTGCAGAGCACAGGCTCCGGACGCGCAGGCTCCGGACGCGCAGGCTCCGGACGCGCAGGCTCAGCGACCATGGCTCACGGGCCCAGCCACTCCACGGCATGTGGGATCTTCCCGGACCGGGGCACAAACCCGTGTCCCCTGCATCGGCAGGCGGACTCCCAACCACTGTGCCACCAGGGAAGCCCTTCCTCATTCTTGAGTAGACATCAAGCTTCCATCATCAGCTCCTCCTCCAGGTCCAGCTGGGGAGTTTTCTTGTCCCTACGTGGTTAATCCAGGACTGTCATGGCACTATGGAAAAATTATTTCAGGTCTCAGTACAATGAGGGTCTCTCACTTCGCAATGCAATGTCACCTTTCCATAAATTATTGTTTTTTATGTGCAGAGAGCATGTCCTAGGGGTCATTAACTTACTGAGCTCACTGAGCAGGATGTGGGTCTCATGCCACCATTGTTTTATTGTTTTGGGGCACGTCTTATGCTTCGGTTGCATGGTTTTGTTGATACACAAGCCTGCTTCATTTTGTGGTTAAGCAAACCTGCTTTCTTAAGTGATCGTTAACTTACAGGGGTCTCCCATACTTTTCTTACTTACAATCCCCTAGTGGGATTAACTATTTAATTACCGACTTTGTCCCTTCACTCTGTCCCTTTCAGATTCATGTCATTATACGTTTTTCAAAATCCATAGCATAGGGCTTCCCTGGTGGCGCAGTGATTGAGAGTCCGCCTGCCGATGCAGGGAACACGGGTTCGTGCCCCGGTCTGGGAGGATCCCATATGCCACATGCTGCGGAGCGGCTGGGCCCGTGAGCCATGGCCGCTGAGCCTGTGCATCCGGAGCCTGTGCTCTGCAACGGGAGAGGCCACAGCAGTGAGAGGCCCACATACTGCAAAAAAAAAAAAAAAAAAATCCATAGCATATAGAACACAAAGAGTGAACCCTCATTTAGACTATGGACTTCAGTTAATAATAATGTAGCAAAATTTGTTCATCAGCTGTAACCAATGTAACACAATAATGGAAGGTGTTAAAAATAGGGGAAGATGCATAAGAGGAAGAAACGCATATGGGAACTCTTATTTTCTGCTAAATTTTTCTGCAAACCTAAACTGCTTTTTTTCTCATAAAGCTAAAATGAAGTCTGTTAATTTTAAAAAGCAGGTGACTTTTAGTCAGCATTATAATTGTTTTTAGCACAGTGACTTAAGAACCCACACTCATCCTTAACCTAGAACTGAAAGTTATACATGTTACATGTACAGAGCTCCAGTGAGTGTGCTCTGTACGCATGACATGAGTTAAGGGTCAAAGATCATTTGCTGCCACAATCCTTTAAACGAAAATCAGAAAAAGGCACTTTATTTTTTTGCTTTTTAAAGTTATTTATTTATTTATTTTTGACTGCATTGGATCTTCATTGCTGAGTGCAGGCTTTCTCTAGTTGCAGCAAGTGGGGGGGGCTACTCTTCGTTGCAGTGCACGGGCTTCTCATTGCAGCGGCTTCTCTTGTTGTGGAGCATGGGCTCTAGGTGCACAGGCTTCAGTGGTTGCAGTGCGTGGGCTCAGTAGTTGTGGCACATGGGCTTAGTTGCTCCACGGCATGTGGGATCTTCCTGGACCAGGGATCAAACCCGTGTCCCCTGCATTGGCAGGCAGATTCACTGCACCACCAAGGAAGTCCCTGAAAAGGCACTTTAGAAACTGCTGGAGACACTGCTAAACAAATTAAAGCACTAACCCATCAAGAGAAAAAGATTGAGGCTGAAATCCGTATTTTTGCTTTGCTATGACCACAGTAACTTTTGAAAGAGAATTTTTACCCATCCATCTACGCTTGCTGAAGGGTAAATATAATTTTAAAGATGTTTATTTTACAACACAGGCCCAGCTTACAAAGCAGTGTATCCGAATTACCTGTGGGGTAAACAAACAAACGGCAGCAGAAGGAGCACCAACATGGCTGTTCCCTGACAACAGAGAATGTGAAGGAGAAGGTCAGGAGAAGAATGAACAGATTATCTTCATGAGCAAGGAAAATTGACTTCCTTTTTTTGAAGGTACCTAATTAGAGGTAACAATAGTATCCTGACCATCCAGATTATCACACTTGATAAAGCAAACAAAACTTTACCATTATAGGAAAAAACAAAAGATATATATATATATATATATATATATATATATATATATATATATATATATATGTATATATATATATAGCTCTTTTATATTTTATGGAAATCAGACTCCTATTCTCCAACTGAGACTGGGGTGAAAGGGAAACTGTTTCTCTTGATGATTATATTTCAAAGAGATGGCTCCCAAGTCTTTGGGAAAGACGTTCCTGGGTCTTGCCCAAAGACCCAGGCAAGAGGCTATGAGATTTACCTCACACAGGCTGAAAGAAAGAATTTACAATTGTACAATTGCAAGTTTTCTAAGGTAAATGCTCTAAGAAAAGGGAAGTGAGGGATCTATAGTTAGGTAGACACCTGTCTAAAGTTTATTCAAGTTTAGGGAAATATCAGGGCTGTCCAGGTCATCATATACATACATCAATCTTGTTCAGAGGTACCCTGATACCCTTTAAATTTCTAGCAGAAGACCTAACAGAATATTTTATATGAATTTGCAATATGGGTTGCATTTTGTATTGCAAACAATTAAAAGACTCTTAGCTAAGCAGCACAATAAATATTGTTTTCATCCACTCGAATTCAGACAGACTACTTACCCAGCCTTGGGCAAAATTTTATTTTAGTTCTTCTTTCTCTGTATAACCTGGTATTGAAGTTATCATAAGAGCAACAAGTGATGCAGTAGGCTGCAAAAGGAGCCTGGGTTTTGGAGATTGGAGACAGATGGTCAGGCTTTCTCTTTCCTCATCCATAAAGTCAAAAGACCCAATACCTGGACAATGCAGGTATTGATGTATCAAATGAAATAATGTGGATTGAAGAATTTACCAATAATTTGAGCTTTCTGACTTCAGTATACAGAAGTTTTAAGGACAAAAAGAAAGAAAGGCCTGCAGCGCCCCCTGGTACGAACTCTTAGTAAATGAACTCAGGTAAAGCAAGCAAGCAAACAAACAACAACAAAACAAAACAAAAAAACCCACAAACCTAAAAAACCCTTGAGTTTTTGGAGCAGCTACACAAGTTTCACTCTAGTAATCACTACTCCATTTATTTATGTACAAATACCCTCAAATGTGCAGACAAACATCAAATGCAAACTCTTAATGAGCAGCATCAATGTTCACCTCCTTCCCTTTCCCACTCCCACAGCCTGTGCACATGCACACACACACAGACACACACACACACACATCAAAGGGGGCTTTGGAATAAAAGCCTCGAAATAACTGATTCTGGCTGTGTCATTTACAGCCATGGTTTAAACACTTTAATATGGCTGCCTGAGAATCATCTGGAGATCCTGTTAACTGCAGATTTGAATTCACTGGGTCCGAGGTAGGAACTGAGGTCCTGTATTTTTAACAATCTCCCAGGCAAGGCCTCTGCTGCTGGTGATGGGACATCCAACAACTTCCAGCCCTGGCATCTGTGCAGGCAGAAACACTCACTGCCAGGTCAGTAAAAGGAGCAGGTTCGTGAAGACCTTAGAAGAGTCCCCTCCCAGAGCAGAAGGTTGTGGAGGTGATCAGGGGAAGTTTGCTTCGGGTAAAGAAGAGGGTGCCACACAACATGAAGAGGGGACCAGCCCCCAGGAGCAAGCAGATCTTCTTTTCAGGTATCATCACCCCCCACCCCTCCCCAACCCTTATTTTGCAAAACTCAGGTACAAGAAGGGAGGCAGACCACTCACCTGGGACAGATTTCAGAATTTCTACTCAGACTTCTTCAAAGCCCAAGGAATTATTCTTCCTAAAACTCCACTTCTTCTGAGCCTGCCCTTATGGAAAGGGGAGAGGAACAACTTAGTGTCTTTGAAAGTGACTTAGGGAGACCCGGGAAGTGACTTCCTTGATTTGGAAAGGGATGGCTACATGCTCTGGGTACTTCCCTCCTGCCTCTGGTGTATCTGGGAGGTGAATAAAGGGAAATGCACTTCAGGAGTAGGTGGAGGGAATTAGGGGTCCTGGAATGGTGTTCATGGTGTTAAAAACAAGACGAGCCCAAAACAAGACGAGCCCAAAATGCAGTCGCTTGTGCTAAGTCACTAGCAACCATTTCACCAAACTGAGGCTTAACTATAGTTTTGGTTCCCCCAGAAATGGAATCTTACACCAGTTGATCAAGAATTACCTGACCAGCAATAGCTATGTAATCTTGTCATCACCTAAAGGAAAGTAACTTTGCATTAACTAACCCACGTTTTTTGCCTGGTATAAGTTCCTTGATGCTATTCCCCTCTGTCTGAAAGTTTTTCATTTTGGACAGCCCCTTGGAGCGCCTTTCTGTCTGCTAGATTGGATGCTGCCCAGTTCGAATCAATTTTTGCTCAAATAAACTATTTAAATTTTAAATATTCCTCAGTTTAACTCTTTTTTTTTCCTTTTTTTTTTTTTTTTTTTTTTTTTTTCCGTACACGGGCCTCTCACTGTTGTGGCCTCTCCTGTTGAGGAGCACAGGCTCCGGACGTGCAGGCTCAGCGGCCATGGCTCACGGGCCCAGCCGCTCCGCGGCATGTGGGATCTTCCTGGACCGGGGCACGAACCCGTGTCCCCTGCATCGGCAGGCAGACTCTCAACCACTGCTCCACCAGGAAGCCCCTCAGTTTAACTTTTAACAATAAGACAATGTCTGCAGAGAGCAGGTCACAGGAGAAGGTAGGAATTTTAGTGGCCAAGATAACAAGTTCACTTAACTACCTACCTTTATATCATACAGACAAAACCCAAGTTGTTGACTGAGCAGATCAGGCCTTATACACTGTGATAAAGCTTAGTGTTTCCTGTGCAAAACTAAAAATAAGAATCCCTTTCAGGTCAAAAATCCGACATAAGGAATAATGATTTTTCTTCCTCCTTCACAAATTACTTAAAATAAATAATAACACTTTTTTCAATGATTTTTGAATGACTAAAGAATGTTATATACATACTTTGTATGCATTATTTATTATTTATTTTATAGTGGCTGTAACACAGAGTGTAGGCAACACATATTGGGACTACCACAGAGTGAGGTTTTCACCAGCCAGAAGCTGTGGGCAAAAATCTTGAATGTAACTTTTCAGATTAGGTTAGGAGACTATTTTTTTTTGAATTAATTTTTGTTGGATTATATTTGCTTTACAATGTGTTAGTTTCTGCTGCACAGCAAAGTGAATCAGTTATACGTATACATATGTCTCCTATTTTTAAGATTTCCTTCCCATTTAGGTCACCACAGAGCACTGAGTAGAATTCCCTGTGCTATACAGTAGGTTCTCATTAGTTTTCTGTTTTATACATAGCCGTGTATATATGTCAATCCCAATCTCCCAAGTCATCCCACGCCCCCCTTATCCCCTTGGTACCCATAAGTTTGTTCTCTACATCTGTGTCTCTATTTCTGCTTTGCAAATAAGTTCATCTGTACCATTTTTCTAGACTCCACATATAAGTGATATTATACGATATTTGTTTTTCTCTTTCTGACTTCACTATGTATAACAGTCTCTAGGTCTATCCATGTCTCTGTAAATGGCACAATTTCGTTCCTTTTTATGGCTGAGTGATAGTCCATTGTATATATGTACCATATCTTCTTATCCATTCCTCTGTTGATGGACATTTAGGTTGTTTCCACCTCCTGGCTATTGTAAATAGTGTTGCAATGAGCATTGGGGTGCATGTATCTTTTTGAATTATGGTTTTCTCCGGGTATATGCCCAGGAGTAGGATTGCTGGGTTTCTTGTTTTTATTGTTTTTTCTTTTTCTCTTTTTATTTTCCCCCTAGGCCTGCCATAACAAATTACCACAAACTGAGTGGCAGCAGAAATTTATTTTCACACAGTTATGGAGGTTAAAATTCTGAGATCAAGTTGTCGGGAAGATGATGCTCTATTGAAGTCTATCAAGGAGAGTCTGTTCCCTGCCTTTCTCTTAACTTCTGATATCACCAGGAATCCTTGGCATTCCTTGGCCTGTACCAGTGTAATTCCTCACATGGTATTCTTCTTTCTGTGTCTGTGTCAATGTCCAGTTTTCCCTCTTCTTATATGGATACCAGTCATTTTGGATTAAGGGCCCAACCTACTCCAGGATGACCTTGTCTTAATGAATTATATCTACAATGCTCCCATTCCTGAATGAGATTAAATTCTGAGGTGGTGGGGATTAGGAATTCAACTTATCTTTTAGGGGGGCACAATTCAACCCATAACACTATAGGAGCCCTTACTCTAGGGGAAGCAAGATGCCATGTTGTGAATAGCTGTATGGAGTGTCCCACTGGCAAGGAATTAATGTTTCTGGCCACCTGACGGCTCCCGACTTCCAGATGAGTGAGCTGGGCAACAAATCCTTTTCCAGCCAACCTTGAGATCACTAACCCCGGTCAACACCTTGATTGTAGACTTATAAAAGAGCCGGAGGCACCTAATTACTCTGTGCCCAGATTCCTGAGCCATAGAGACTGAGACGATAAATGTTTGTTTTGTTATGCTGTGGTTGGGGTAATTGGTTAGGCAGCAGTTGGTAATTTATACATATTTTGGTATGCAGCAGGATGTGTTGCCATAACAAAGACCTAAAAATGTGGGAGTAGTTTTAGAACTGGGAATGAACAGAAACTGGAAGGATTTTGAGGAATGTATTAGAGAATGTCCAGATTCCCTTGAACAGATTTTTAATAGAAATCTGGATTTTGTGGATGCTGTTAGTGAGGGTTTAAAAGGAAGTGAAGAACATGTTATTGGAAACTGGAGGAAAGAAGATTCTTGTTAAATACTGTCAGAAAGTTTAGCAATTCTGTTATCTGCAGTTATGTGGAAAGCAGAAAGTCTCCTAAATTGAATGGATTGATCTAGCTAAGGGGATTTCCAAGCAAAATGTTGAAGGCAAAGTCTCATTCCTTCTTGCTGTTTTGAGTGAAATGAGAGAAGAGAGACAAAAATGGAGGAAGGCATGTTTTAAACAAAATGGAGCCAGGGCTTTATGGATTTTAAAACTCCCAGCCTCTCCATATGGCACAGGATGGTAACATTAACAAATGGTTTCTGCACAAAGACCAAGTCAATGGTAATACCAGGAATACTGTGGTCTAACAGTGAAGCCTAGGATATTACTGTAAAAACTATTGTTTAGATTTCAGAAAAATTGCAACTAATGCCTAGAGAACTATAGTCACACTAAAGGTCCTTCAATGAGCTTAAGGCTATAACCCACAGATATTCTCAACCAAACAACAGGACTTCTAGGATGCTTACAGCATTGTCCCTCAGTGTGTCAGCAGGGGTCCAAGTTAGAAAAAGGTTTGAGTTGTTGTTGTTTAATGGCAATTGCCCTAATGAAAGTCACAGGAGATGCACAAGGTTTTTGAGAGAATGATATCAGCAGAAACACTACCAATTTGGATTGAAAGGTCAGAGACAATATAAAATGAAAGAGACATTTTATTGCCTCTTGACAATAAAGTTGGACCCCCAAATTTCTACTCTGGTGAAGTAGGCTGAGAACATTTCTCAGCTACAAATATGTGCTACCTTTTGTGATAAAAGAAGGATGACATAGCAGGTGAACAAAGAACACAGGGGGTGGAGCTGAGAGACACAGAGCATTATTCGCACATCTTGAAACATAATCAAAGAGCTTCAGGTGTTTGTCTGGCTGGATATTAGAATTGTTATGGACCAGCCACTCCTGTGTGCCTACCACTTTATCCCCTTTTCAACAAGAATGTCTATAGTTCTTATTCTATATCCCACCCTTGTATGTTGGGTGTGTGGGGAGCAAATAGCTTGTCTCTTTAGTTTCTCTGATCTATATTTCTACAGAAACTGTGCTCAGAGAACTACATCCAAAGGAACATCCACTTATGAATCTGATTTATTTGATAAGATTCTTCACTTTGAGCTAATGTTTTAGTGGGATTAGATGCTTGGGAATCTTGGGAGGGTGAATGTACTTTGCATGTAGGAGAGATGTGAATTATTGCACGTCAGAGAATGAATTGCACTAGACCGCCTCTAGGGGCCCCCAATGATCCTGCATCCTTATGTTCATGCCTTTGTGTAATCCCCTCTACTTGAGTCTGTACTGGCCCTAGTAACTAATTTCTGATGACTATAATGCAGCAAAATGAATACATGCCACTTTTGAGATTAAGTTACCAAAAAAACTGTGAATCCTGTCTTGTGTGAACTCTCTTACTCTTTATTTCCTGTAACCTTATGAAGAGGTCCATGTGTGAAACAACTGCTGTCTACAGCCAACAACCATCAGGGGCCTGAGGCCAACTAACAGCCGTGTGAGTGAGGTTGGAAACAGATTTTCCTCCAGTTAAGCCTTGAAATGACTGCATTCCTGGCCGGCATCTTGATTGAGAAACCTTACATGTCCAGCTAAGTTGCACCCAGGTTCCTGAGCCACAGATGCTGTGATATAATAAATGCTTGTTATTTTAAGCTGTGAAATTTTGGATGTAATTTTTTTTTTTTTTTTTTTTTTTGCCGTACGCGGGCCTCTCACTGTTGTGGCCTCTCCCGTTGCGGAGCACAGGCTCTGGACGCGCAGGCTCAGCAGCCATGGCTCACGGGCCCAGCCGCTCCACGGCATGTGGGATCTTCCCAGACCGGGGCACGAACCCATGTCCCCTGAATCGGCAGGCAGACTCTCAACCACTGCGCAACCAGGGAAGCCCTGGATGTAATTTTTGAAACAGTAATAAAGCCAATAAAACCATCAAACATGGGTCAACAAATATAGGGAAAATGTAGAGTGCAGTTAGGAAAGGATTAAACATAGATAATACTGAGCTAGACTGCTGAAATTTCTGAATTAGAATATTATTATTGTTAGTGCTTAAAATATTTTTCTCCTAAATGATATATTATGTATTTTAAAAATTCACTCAGGGGTCTGAAGGTGGAGTCTGTTTAAATACCATCGGAAAAATATTTTCTGAAAATCAGCTGATATTAAAGAGTTCTACATGGGTGTTTAGAGCAAATGATTCTTCTTATCAGTTATTTGAAAATGGTATTACATTTATTTGTATAATCTCTTTTTTTGTATTCCACCCAGATTCTACTTGCATTGTTCTCCATGTGTGCATATAGAGTTTACCTATTCCTCAAAATCCTTTGACAGTTTCATATTATACCTGGTGTAAAATTGAAAATTCCTGACCCATCCATATTACTATACCCATCACTTCCAAAACTATCTTTGAACAAATGACTGACTTAGAAAGCTTCCTCCACACACAGCAAATTTCCAGAAATAATTTACAGGGGACCTATGCATAGATGCTCCCTTTGCACCATTTTACTGCCATCCCCACCACAATTAGGATAAAAAGAATCCAAAAGCAGATCAAGAATTTGTATTTGAATAAATGTTTCAGGAAAAATAAGATAATTTCATAAAAATACTTCTTCATTCTTTAAGAAATCATGGACAACTTAGACTGAAAAAAAAATGCTTATAACAAATGAAATTAAAAGGATAAGACATAATACAGAGATGAAAAATGAGCTGGCATCTCTCAGCACAGAAAAGGAAGGTGAAAGATGTTTCCTTATCAGAAACAAAGGAATGCCTTCTGATATTCTGTAGAAACATCATGAAGTAAAATTGACTCTGCCAAACAAGTAAAAGCACTTTAAAAGGTGATTGTTATGAAAGAAGGAATAAAGAGATCTGACAAGTATAAAATCAGTATTTCTGAAGACTAGAACACCACAGAAAAAAAGTTAAGCATTAATAGAAGCTAACTCTACCCAAATAAGAGGACAACTAAATCTGAGCATTAATAGAAAAAAAGCACATCCTGGTGATGTCCCTTATTTTTAGGTATAAAGAAAAAGTATCCTGCTTCTAATAAGGAATATCAACCTCACCTTAGATTTTGTCACAGCCCCATCAATGGCTGAAAATAAAAGAATAATGTCTACCTTGTCTGAGGAAAACAGCAAATGAGCCAAGCTCTTACACACATCCTGTTCTCATGCAAATGTAAAATCAAAACCTAACATTAGGAACTTACTGAATACAACATATATAGACTCTTTCTGAAAATAAACTACTTAACAAAGAAATCCAGACAACCAATGGATAGTTGGACATAAAAATCTCAAAAAATGTGAAGACATTGTACAAAATTACTGGAACTCTAGATTCCCCACTAGGGCTAATGACTCTACTTAATATTGAAGTTTAAGTAAACGCATAATTAATATTACACTGTATATGATGAAGTATAGACCTGAGGCTAAACCACAGTTGAAATTATTATTACCCCCCAAAAAGGATACAAATATAAGAAATATAAATGTGACTAAGTTCTTCCTCTGACAAAAGCAGGAATTCATTTGATAGACTTTTGATCAACCAACAAATATAAAAATTAAGAACATTAATTTAAATTATAAAACTTACAGAGTGATATTTTGGTGCCATAAGACACCCGTGATCTCTGTCCCCTCTTTAACTTCTAAAATTTGGCATGTATCCATGAGCAAAAGTGCCTCTGTGGGAGCTGTGGTACCCAGCACCACACACCAAGGTACTCAGGAAGAATACCTCTGCATTGGGTAACAGGCAGATATACCCCAATAAAACTGTGGAACAGGCTCCAACCTCTGGAAAATGCCAACTTGCACAGATACATCTGGACAAGAGAGCCTTTATAGATGTTCAGGTTTCTAAAGAAGTTCTAGAACTCCGTAGGAGCAAAAAACAAACAACAACAACAACAAAACACTGAAATGGGTAAGAGGAATTTTACAAGCATCACCCCTCCCTCAAGGTGGCACAGCTTAGATAAGAAGGAGGCTGAGAATCCCTCCCAAGGGGAAAAGAGGCAGTGGTCGGTGAGTGAGCACCGGGATTCCCCAGCCATAACGGCTCTCGACCACAGAGTATGAAAGAAAGAGGCAGATAAGAATATCAGAGGGCATTAAAGGGATGCCTACTGACTGTGGTCTAGACTCGAGCAGGAGACCCACCCAACAGCTTCTGGGAGTACTTCACTTGAGGATGCCCCCAACTGCCTGTGGGTACCCTCAATGCCCCAAGTGCCAAACCCACACCTTCTCCCACTCTGTGCCTCGTTCTTTGTGTGTGCTCCCGAGGGCGGTGTTGGAAGCAAGCTTGGATAGACAGAGAGGATGCACAGAAAACAGGGCATGGTCTGAGCACAAGGGAGAAACCACAATCTTGAGCTACAGCACCACCTTCTAGAAGAGAAAAAGGAGGTTACCAACAGTCAGCCTGGTGTGTTGTAAGGTGGAGACAAGGCGTAGAAGCTTAAGAATTCTGCCAAAAGAGGGAGCAGGAAGTGTGGAGGAAGTGTGTCCATACAAGATGGGAGAAAGCCTCAACATATAAGCAGGACCAACCAAAAGTATCTCTCACTTGAGGGCAGCTAGTAAAGATTGGAGAGGGTGACTGCTACTTCAAATGTGAAAACACTAATGCAAACCTCCGAGGAACATAGAATCAAAGACAGGAGGGAGGACTGAAGCTGAACCTGCCCGCCTGCCCTCTCACCGGTGCCTCCGCCCGACCAGGTTTCTTTAAAAGTGATTGAAGGGGCTTCCCTGGTGGTGCAGTGGTTGAGAGTCCACCTGCCAATGCAGGGGATACGGGTTCGTGCCCCGATCCGGGAAGATCCCACATGCCGCAGAGCAACTGGGCCTGTGAGCCACAACTACTGAGCCTGCGCATCTGGAGCCTGTGCTCCGCAACAAGAGAGGCCGTGATAGTGAGAGGCCCGCGCACTGCGATGAAGAGTGGCCCCCGCTTGCCACAACTAGAGAAAGCCCTCGCACAGAAACGAAGACCCAACACAGCCAAAAATAAATTAAAGAAAAAAAAAAAAAACTTCACTCATTAAAAAAAAAAAAAAATGATTGAAGACAGTAATTCAAAGTGCCTGAAAATCCTGTTACAGATAAACTGCAGGTCCTACAAGTTCTTGATCGCTTGAAAATGTAATTGCAGGAGAAGGGTGACACTTTGCAGAATGAGAAGCTATCTATGTTTTATAAAACACTAGTCCTCTCTTCATGCAGATACTCCCACTTCAACAGTCCATCAAGCAACTGAAGGGGTATCTCAGCCATATACCCTCAGCTTGTTCAGCCAACTTTGATTTTTCTAGGAAAGGCTTATTGATGACCTTAATAAGATTATAAAACTTTCAAATTTCCAAAAGAAGAATGCACACCTATATAGTACACAAAGAAAATATAGATCATATAGCAAAAGTTAAGTCTAACACACACACACACACACACACACACATAAGGAGATAAAATAATGGGTAATATGTTATACAACTAAAATAAATGGGATAAAATCACACTAGTTGAAGTTGATGTTTGTATAAAATAAAAATTGCTGATCATGAAATTCATGTAAGCAAAATGACTAAAGATATTGAAAATAAAATTATGGCCAAGAGCATATTGGAGACTTAAAATGAAAAAAAATCAGATAAAGTGATTCAAAACAATGTGACTCACATATAACATATATTGACAATTTTGCCCATAGTTTCTTCATATCAAGTTAAAAAATAAACAAATAAAATTCACAGATACAACTAAAGCCATTTTTCTCCTTTCTTCTCTCCCAGAAGGAACATCTAATCTGAGATTGGTACAGATAACTTACATGCATTCTTTTTATGCATTCACTATAAATATTTATTGATAAACAACACAGAGAATTGTTTTATGTAATTTTTGACATTGCATGATGCTCAAAACCCAAGTCTCTTGGCCTCTAGCTTTAAGACTTTTTTTTTCCACCTTAGATAAATTCTCTTATTTTTACCACCATCCCCAACACAGCAGTCACACAATATTAGCTGGAAATGCACCCCACCCTTTTATTATTTTCTGAAGACCTAGATTGTACTTTACATTTTTTGTTGCTAAGTTTGTATTGTGTATATGTACTTTATATTTGAATTTTACTTACAAAACCCTCCCAACAAATGATATGGAATGGAACCTAGTAGATGTTTTATGAACACAGACTGAATGACTGTATGAGTAACCTCATGAGAAGGTGATCAGATCACGTTATAAAAGGACTTTGAGAATTTAACTTCTAGCAGCTGCCTTATCTTCCATTTACATGCTCTGTATTTAACAACACAGAAACAGTAGGAGAACTATGTACTCTAAAAGTAAATGCAATTCTTAGATTATAAAAGTTAGTTTTAACACTATTGATACACATTTTAGGGACTGAACTTCAGGCAAATGCTAAATTGGGATTCTGCTAGCTGACACACTTATTGACCATAGGTGTAAATACTTAAATGTCTCTAGGGAGATATTTGTGGTAAGTATTTCCTGTGCATAAAGGCAACTGACCTAATTTTGTTTGCAGTGGAAATTTCTGAACCTTAAACAAAAAAAATTTCTGTGCAGTATCTTTTTCTCATCAAAATGTCGAAAATGTTCTGAATATTGGTATAATCCATTATGGAACAAGCTAGAGAAAGTACATTTACTCTTTGGAAGAGTTTGTATTTGGTCTGGTGTTAATCAGTAGGTTCAGTTGGTGTTCAGAAGTCTTTAATTTTTGCGGTATGATCTGTTCTCCACTGCAAATGTGAAGCGTAGAATACAGCTCACATTCATTTATTCCTTCAATATATATCCATGTAATTATGTTACTGAGTCCAAGCTTGTACTGCTTGCTGCACAACAGGCCAGTAAGTCGAGAGATAAGGTATTGGGACAAGGAATAGTGACTTTATTTAGAAAACCAGCAGCCTGAGAAGATGGTGGACTAACGTCTCAAAGAACCATCTTACCCGAATTGGATATCAGGCTTCTTTTATACAAAAAGGGGAGGGGGGCTGCTGTTTGCTGCAGACTTGTTGGTGCTGGCCAGACCCCAGAGACAATGTGATAATCCTTTGTTTTTGCAGCTGTCCACATAGGTCTGGCCATGATGTTCCTATAAACCTCCAACAAGACAAATGTTATTTTCTGTTTTGTAACTTTTAATCTCTATACCAATGAAAAATGTTATAGCTTTAAAGGTCAAGCCTGGGAGGCAGAGCCTTGAGAAAGGGATATTCTGTATAATTCAGGCAACATTCCTTTTCAAAGGTGAACAGCCAACATGACTAAGCACAGGCAACAGGACATAATGGTTAGAGCTAAAGGAATAGATCCAATATGAAGTCAGGTTTATTCTTCTCTGTTACAATTATTCTCTGGCATGAGAAAACAGTCATGATTCAAGGGAAAATTTCCCTTTAATAGCAAAACAGACATAAGTTGATATTACCACATTGCAAATAAATTACAAATATGTTTTGTGTGCCAGATCTGCAGGAACACAGAAGAAGAAGGGATAAAATGTATTTGATTTTACAATGAAGTACTGAGACTTAAACCAAAAATTGATACTTAAGCAGTACAGCTAGATGCTAATGAGTGAGCGGGTCATGCAAAGTGATACTCTATAGCTACATGATGAATTCTTCAGTGGTTAGAATTTATCTTCTCTGAAACCACATCTAATTTTCTAATATTTAAAATATTTCTTAGAAGGCATTAAGTATTGTTTAATTGTTTAAATTTAGCAGGAATCATTTTGTTTGTGATTCCATATCTGAATAAGCTAGTTCATGGTGCACACAGGTTAATGTGTCAATCTAGGACATAAGTGCGGTGACCCTGCTGTACATTGTAATCCTTAGAGGCTTTTACTCCATCTCCCATCTCCATTGCCCCATTGCATTCCTCCAACAATTGACCATTTCCTATCCTCTGGTAGGGGAGAGGGAAGAGATCCTATTGAAAACACTGCCCTTACATCTCGAATATTTTTAGACAATATACCCTCCCTTCCCTTATTTATCATTACTGAACGCTAGTTTTCCATCAGCTATGAAAGTTTTCTTTTGTATTTTTTTCTTTTTTCTATTGTGGTAAAAGCACATAATGTAAAATTTACCTTCTTAATAATTTTTAAGCATACAGTTAAACAGTATTAATTATATTCATATTGTTGTAAGACAGAGCTCCAGAATTTTTTCATCTTGCAAATCTGAAACTCTATACCCATTAAGTAACTCCCTTTTCTCCCTCCCTCCAGCCAGTAGTCTACTTTCTGTTTCTGTGAATTTTATTACTTTAGATACCTCTTATAAGTGGAATAATATACTGTCTTTTTATAACTGACTTATTTCACATAACACAGTAGCCTCAAGATTCATTAATATTGCAATATGTGACAGAATTTCCTTCTGCTTTAAGGATGAATAATATTCCACTGCATGTATATACCACATTTTCTTTAACCATTTATCTGTTGATAGACATTTGGATTGCTTCAACTCTTGGCTATTGTGAATAGTGTTGTCATGAACATGGGTATATTTCTTTGAGACCCTGTTTTCAATTCTTTTGAATATATTCCTAGAAGTTGGATTACTGGATCATTTAATAGTTCTATTTTTAAACTTTGAGAAACTGTGTTTATTAAAACTGTTTTTAATACCATAGTGGTTGCACTGTTTTGCTATCCAACCAACAGGCACAAGGGTTCCAAGTTCACATCTTGCCAACACTTGTTACTTTCTGTAATTTTTAAAATATTAATCATCTTAACATGTGTGAGCTGATATCACATTGTGCTTTTGATTTGCATTTCTCAGATGGTTAGTGATGATGATCATCTTTTCATATGTTTGTTGACCATTTGGATATCAATTTGGAGAAATATCTATTCAAATCCTTTGCTCATTTTTTAATCAGGCTCTTTGATTTTTGTTGATGCGTCATAGAAGTTCTTTATATATGTTGGATATTAACCCCTTATCATATGATTTGCAAATATTTTCTCCCATTTTGTAGGCTACCTTTTTACTCTGTTGATTGTGTTCTTTGATGTACAAAATTTTTTAACTTTGATGCTGTCCCATTAGTCTATTTTCACTTTTGTTTTCTGTGTTTCTGGTATTATATAAAAGAAATTATTACCAAGTCATGAAGCTTTTCCTATATGTTTTCTTCTAGGAGTTTTGTAGTTATAGGTATTACGCTCTTATAGGTCTTTAATCCATTTTGAGTTAATTGTTGTATATAGTGTAAGATAAGGGTCAACTTCATTATTTGGCATGTAAACATCTAGTTTTCCCAACATCCTTTGTTGAAGAGATGGTCTTTTCCCCATTGAGTTGTCTTGGCATTGCTGTTGAAGATCCTATGGCCATATACCTGGAGGTTTATTTCTGGGCTCTTTATTCTATTTCATTGGTTTGTCTGTTTTTATGCCACTACTACACTGTTTTGGTTACTGTCACTTTGTAATATGTTCTGAAATCAGGAAGTTGAGTCCTCCAACTTTGTTCTTCTTTTACAGAATTGTTTATTCGAGGTTCCCTAGAGATTCCATGTGACTTTTAGAATGACTTTTTTTTCTATTTATGAAAAAAAAATGCCATTGGGATTTTGATAGGTATTGTGTTGAACATCACTGTGGATAGTATACACATTTTTTTAAAATTGAGGTGTAGCTGACATAAAATTTTATATGTTTCAGGGCTTCCCTGGTGGTGCAGTGGTTGAGAGTCCACCTGCTGATGCGGGGGCCATGGGTTCGTGCCCCGGTCCAGGAAGATCCCACATGCCGCAGAGCGGCTGGGCCCATGAGCCATGGCTGCTGAGTCTGCGCATCCGGAGCCTGTGCTCCGCATCATGAGAGGCCACAACAGTGAGAGGCCCGTGTACTGCAAAAAAACAAACAAACAAAAATTTTTTTATGTTTCAGGTGTACAACACAGTGATTCACAATTTTTAAAGGTTATACTCCATTTATAGTTATAAAATATTGGCTATATTCCCTGTGTTGTATAATATATCCTTGTAGCTGGTTTATTTTTTACATAGTAGTTTGTACCTCTTAATCCCCTACCCCTACCTTGCCCCTCTTGCCTTCCCTTTCCCTACTGGTAACCACTAGTTTGTTCTCTATGAGTCTGTTTCTTTTTTGTTGTATTCACTAGTTCATTATATTTTCTAGATTCCACTTATAAGTGATATCATACAGTATTTGTCTTTTTTATTTCACTCAGCATAATACCTTCCAAGTCCATTCATGTTGTTGCAAATGGCAAAATTTCATTCTTTTTATGTCTGAGTAGTATTCCATTGTATATATACACCACATCTTCTTTATCCATTCATTTACTGGTGTACACTTAGGTTAATTCCATATCTTGGCAACTGTAAAGTTTAATTCCACATCTTGGCAACTGTAATTAATGATGCTATAAACACTGGAGTGCATGTATCTTTTCAAATTAGTGTTTTCACTTTTTTTTAATATATATACCCAGGAGTGGAACTGCTGGGTCATATGGTAGTTCTAGTATGCAGATGTTAACAATATTAAGTCTTCCAATCCATGAACATGGGATGACTCTTCATGTTTCTATGTCTTCTTTAATTTCTTTCAGCAATATTTTGTACTTTTCTGTGTACAAGTCTTTAACCTCCTTAATTAGGTTTCTTCTAAGTATTTTATTCTTTTAGATACTACTGCAAATGAGTTAATGTCATTTCCTTTCCAGATCATTAATTAGTGTATAAAAATGCAACTGATTTCTGTGTATTGACTTTTTATTCTGAAACTTAGCCAAATTCATTTATTAGTCTAACAGTTTTTTGCATGTGTGGAGTCTGGACAGTTTTCTACATATAAGATTATCTCCTCTCTGAACAGGGATAATTTTACTACTCTTTTTTTTTTTTTTCAACTTAGAAGTCTTTATTTCTTTTTCTTGTCTAACTGGTTTGACTAGGACTTCCAATACTATGCTGAATAGAAGTGGTGAGAGCAGGCGTCCTTGTCTTGTTCTTGACCTTAGAGGAAAAGTTTTCCATTTTTTACCATTGATTGTGCTGTTAGCTGTGGGCTTTTCATAAGTGACCTTTATTATGTTGAGGTAGTTTCCTTCTATTCCTAGTTTGTTGAGTGTTTTTATCATGAAAGGGTGTGGAATTTTGTCAAATGGTTTTTCTCCATCAGATAAGATAATCATGTGGTTTTTGTCTTTCATTCTGTTAATGTGGTGTATTACATTGGTGATTTTCCTATGCTAACCAGTCATCTATTCCAGAAATAAATACACTTTGTCATCATGTATAAGCTTTCTAATGTGCCGTTGAATTCAGTTTGTTAGTATTTTGTTGAAAAGTTTTGTTTTAATATTCATCAGGAATATTAGTCTATAGTCTTCTTTTTTTCAACTTATTATTTCATCATTATAATTTTAATCAGTAGGAATTTCAATGTCACATATACTTTTTAAAAATATAAATACTTTTAAAAGCTGTATTTCACAATATGATATCAAGAACACAGAGCTGATACAGGTTGTATAGGTAATCATTTTGACTATGTAAGAAATTTGATCAGAATACTGTTGGTGAAAGAAAAGCACCTTCTTTTTAATCATTCATATTCAGCAGTAATGAAAATGCTCTATGTATGCATTGGCCCTGAATAACACGTTTCATTTCTGTTTCAAACCTGCTATGCTATTACTGTTTTGATGATTACATAGTTCAACATAAAAAGGCATTCCCACTCAGATTCTCAATAATAAGCCTGATAAGGGAGATAACCTCTCAATCATAAAAGCTTTTAAGACAAGTATTATGCAAATAAAGCATGGATATCAGACTCACTATAATTGGGATTAAAAAGACAACTATAAGAATACTGCACATTGATGCCTATTGCGTTTTTGTATGCTCATCTTGCATTCCCTGCTTTTGTTCCTCCTCTTTGAAGTGCTAAAGTGTATTTATACTAGAAAGTTAATAATAGACTTAATATGAGAACTATGTGTTTGAAAAAGCAAGACTTTCTAGATAAGAAATCTCCAAATATTTTCTATTTTATGTTTTTATGACCTTCTTTATAGAGTGTTTTATGTGCAACACCTGCAGACAGAAATAAATCTATGTTTCACTCAAACCCAATCGAATATATCAGATACAAAATATAGACATGAAGCAAAGTATGATAGCAGCAGTGATTCTTGGGTGCAGCATGTGCAAAATCCAATATTTTGCTATCTATTTACATCACAGTGGTCAGAAGAGAAATGTGCCAAAACTCCCTTTCCCATTCCATTTGAACTGGTTCCCCACAATTGAAACAAACATCTCCTGTGACATTAAGTTGTCATCAGCTTGTGTGATCCCCAGTTCACTCAACCTTTTCTTCTTCAAATGGCCTTTTTGTGTGGAGGCAGCAACTAGTTCATTTACAATTTCACAATTGCCTTCAACTTGCTCAGAAAGGTCAGCTCTCGCATAAAGCTCCATTTTACCAGTTGCACATTCAATCAGCTCTTCTAGATCCACTCTTTCAGCTACATCTGCCTCTCCACTTGTCTGAACTTTAAATGCTTTATTTTCTTCAGTTTCATCTTGGGCATTTTCTTGCAGGTCAGAGAAAATTGTAGGTTTCACCAAGACAACACCATAACCTTCATTATTATGTATGACATTATTCACCATGGTTATTTTGGGAATGTCATAATGTTCATCTAAGAAGTCCTTAATGGGGATCCCTTCCTTGCAGTGATGGATCCCATTGTCACTCAGGGTGCACTTACTCCCAGGATATATTTCTATACCTGCACCCTTGGCACCATATAAATCTGAGTTCTTCATTAAAAATTCTGCTGATGTTCATACTGTGACTCCTGTAGTTTCACACTGCAATACGCAGTTTTCCAATGTAGTCTTGCCATGATGAATAATTAAGATTCCTTCCACAGCATCATGCTGAACAAATTTTATGCTTGAGATTTTAATATCCGCACCCGTACAATCCACAAAAGTGTCTCCTTTGCCTCTCTTTTCTATCACAATATCATCTGGTAGACCATATCCTTCTAATTCAATGGAGTCAGCAATGGAGAATGTACCATGTACCACGTAATGGCCAGGACAAACAATAACAGTGTCGCCCTCATAGCCGGCATTTATAGCAGACAACGGATCACTGTGGAACTGAATTTCTATTTCTTCCTTACAAGGCTCTGGACAAAGCTTATCCCTGAGCAGGGACTGCAGCAGACCAGTCATCATGGTGGAGGAGACCACATGGGTGACCTTCTGGCCATTTGGACGGATGCCTTTTGCTTGTGTTTTAGAATTCTTCTGATAACCAAACACATATCTCAGCAAAGGATTCTCAATGAGTTTTAGCTTTTGTTTCAACTGTTCAATCTCTGAATACAATTTTAACCCTTCCACCATGGAGATGTTTTCCTGCTCAGAATCAGAGTTACAATTTGACAAACTGCTTCTCAGATTTAAAAATTTTCTGTAACTCTCCTCACACTGAGTCAACAGATTTTGATAGTCAGCAATAAGTCCTGAAGGAACTCGGTCTTCAAGAATGTCATAATGCAATCTCAATCGAGGTTCAACACATCTAACAAAATAATCATACTCATCCTCTTCTTCTTCATCCCAACTCCTCCAAATGTTCTGATAGAAAAACCTGATATGCTCAATTGCAAGTGCTGTCTGGTCAAACACTCCAGAATCATCAAATACCACCCACAACTCCTGCAGGGGCAACTGGTGTTCCTTCAAATCAAGGAGCTCTTTCATACACTCCAAAGTAAAAGTGCTGACTTGAGATTCACAGAGGTACAGGTCAGCAAGCCTCACCACTGCCTTCAAGGCTACAAAGTCCACATCTGTGACCTCAACCAACACCTTGAACACATTAGTGTGCCAGACTGCCTGCCATCCAGATGGTTCAAGAACCTTCTCTAAGAACTCAGCTGTGAATTCTTTTACCTCAGAGGCCTTACAGTCAGCTTTCCCGAGGGGCTCCGGCTCCTCTTCCTCAGCCCAGCCGGTGCGCTCGTGGTCCCGCGCCATTGCCTCTGACCCCAACCAAGTCTTCTTTTCTTGTAGTGTCTTTATCTGTCTTTGGTATCAGGGTAATGCTGGTCTCAGAGAGCTTAGAAGTGTTCTATCCTCTTCAGATTTTTGGAAGATTTTCAGAAGAATTAGTGTTAATTTTTATTTAAATATTAAGTAGAATTTTCCAATGAATTCATCTGTTCCTGGGCTTTTCTTTGTTAGGAGGTGTTTTAATATTATTTAAATCTTACCCATTGTTGAATTGTTCAGATTTTCTGCTTCCTCATGATTCAGTCTTAGTACATTTCTAGGGATTTATCCATTTCCTCTAGGCTATCCAACTTGTTGGTATACAATTATTCATAGTATTCTTTTCATTAAGTTGTTTCTCTATGTTCTCACCAATTACTTTAAATTCTTTGTCTGGCAGCTCATAGATCTGACTTTTTTTTTTAAAAATCAGTTTCAGTTTTTGGAGTTTTTGTTTGTTCTTTTGATTGGGCCATGTTTCTGTGGTGTGTGTGTGTGAATTTTTTTTTCTGGGATTGGCACTCCTAGGCTTTGTATAGAGCCTTTGTGAAGAGTAAGACCTTTCACCAGTTAGCCCAGCTGGAGGTTCCTGAACTTCTCAAACCTTTTCTCACCTCTTGCTTTCCCCATGTCTGCCTGCAGAACTGCAGCTCTGCATCTCCTTGCCTCAGCTTTCACTAGCTTCCAAACTTCTTCTGGTCCTATAAGCATTCTGTGTCAGGCAAGAGAGAAACCAGTCCCTTGAGTAGCCACCAGACAATCCAGGCTGTTGGATATACAGTCCACTCTTGTTTTTATCTCAAAGGAGGATCCCTGCTATACAAGGTTTCTTCTTGGTGTCTCCACACCAAATGCTGAGATTCCTACCCCTTTTGTTGGAATCTCTTCTTGGTTTTGCAAAGGCCTGGGTGCTGTAGTTTTTCAACTGGTCTCTAGAGCTCTCACAAAGGTATTCTGTCCACATACTGTTGTTAACTCAGCGTCTCTGTGGGATAAAGAGGGCATAGCTTCCTAGTCTGCCATCTTACTAAAGTCACCATTTTCTAAGTCTAGAGTGGATTATCTTGTTTTACGATCACCACTTGCTGCCTTTTGTATTTTCACCTTCTTGCACAAATGATTCTCTTATCACTCTTTTCTCCATGTCGTAGCCATAATACAGCCTCTATTGTACTTATTCATATTCAAAATTACCTTTGTTTTTATTTTACTCTATTTTCCTATCCACTCAAACTCCCACTATTTACTCAGCAAATCTCAATGTCATGATAGATGACATAGTAAAAATCAAAAATCTATCAAAATCTATGTTTATTGGGGCTTCCCTGGTGGTGCAGTGGTTAAGAATCCACCTGCCAATGCAAGGGACACAGGTTTAAGCCCTGGTCCAGGAGGATCCCACATGCCATGGAGCAACTAAGCCCGTGTGCCACAACTACTGAGCCTGTGCTCTACAGCCTGCGAGCTACAACTACTGAGCCCATGCACCACAACTACTGAAGCCCACATGCCTAGAGCCCATGCTCCATCACAAGAGAAGCCACCGCAATGAGACTCCTGTGTACCGCAACAAAGAGTAACCCCCGCTAGCCACAACTAGAGAAAGCCCATGCAGCAACGAAGACCCAATGCAGCCAAAAATAAATAAATAAAATAAAAATTTAAAGTAATCTATCTTTATTGTTCCTTAAGCTATTCAATATTATAGCTACTATTGCCACATCCTAAATCTCAGTTACTTATAATCCTTTATCCTCTGAAAACTTTAATAACATATATGTCCCATGCACATGTGTATGTGTGTGTGTATATTCTGTATCTATCTCTCTGTCTATTGTCTATCTATAATAGTGACAGTAAATTTCTGAATTCTGATATGCTGTGTTTAGAAAGTGTCATGTAGGGAATTAGATGATCGATGAATGCATTAACATAATGAGAAAAATTCTCCAGGTGTGAATTCTCATGAAGGATTTATTTTATGTGTATACAATAACGATTTCATAGTAAGGATCTTTTGTGATAGAAGATCATTGTGAAGACAGTTGTAACAAAGAAAAGGATCCATCAATATATTTCATACTACATATGGACAAGTGAAGGCTCTTCTTTGGTTTATATTTCTAGCCAGTTTATACTTTTGGAGCTCACATAATTTTGCAAGCTTCTGGTTGAAGGGAACACTTTTTCCTCAATCAATTGTTTCTAACATGGCCATTGTGGATTCCTAGTGGTCACAGTCATGCTTCACAACTTGAAATTAAACTTCAGTGCACTAAAAACATTATTTTAAGCAAAGAGTAGTCTTGATCTTTAGCTCTTTGCTTTCTCTGTTGTATTATTCAGCAGCCTTTTCCACATTTACAACTCCATTTTCCACATTATGCCTCTTTTAGGGGGAGCACAAATACTTCAGGAAGACTTTAGAGCTTTTGAAAGGCATCCTGCAGTTTTTTTGCATTAGTGTTTACTTTTTACAGCATTACATTTAATATTGTTTATCTTGATTCCTGACTTTTTTGGAGGGAAATGAGAGTGCTTCATTTCCCTCACGCTGGTCCTGGCACTGAGAAAAGTACTCAAAGATGATGGTTACAAAGACAACAAACAAACCTTCCCAGAATTCTGTCAAACAGGCCAATTAATTAAACAAAGTAGATATTACATATCTAAGTATACTGGACAGCCAGTAAGTGGATTTTCTCACTAATTTATAGAGAAAACCCACTGCTAGAAGTGTGGGTAGGTAAGAAAGACAATAAAGCTTTTCAAGGCTGAGCACTTCCTTTTGCTTCTCTTGCCTCATAGAACTGTAGTTTTTTCTTTTACACAAGTTTAGTGCCACATTCTTCTCTTTGCAATGGACAGACAGGTGATATATGCTGATTTAAAAGTATCCAGGAATGCCAGCCTTGAACGCTCATCACCCCCATCTCTTCCTCAGAGTAAGTGGCTTTAATTTTCCTTTTGGCATCTGTATATTTTCCATAGTTAGATTTTTCTCCTAAATTTGTAGCTTTAAATCATGGCTTTGAAGATGAGCAGCAGCCATATTAATGTTAAATAGATATAGCATGGCCTGTCTGTAGGTAATCACAAATGTGGAAAAAAGCACATACCTTATAGATTTCTTTTTTATCAAGATACTTTTGTGAAAAATGAATATCGTTCCTATTACTGAGCCTTGGCTAAAGGATCCTGAAGAAATATTTTACATGCATGAACAAGGGAATATTTTGATTTTTTTATTTGTTTGTTTTTTTTTTTTTTGCCACACCATGACGGATGCAGGATCTTTGCTCCCTGACTGGGGATAGAATCTGTGCCCCCTGCAATGGAAGCACAGAATCTTGACCACTGGACCACCAGAGAAGTCCCTCTTTTGTTGTTTTTGCTTTTGTTTTTTTTTAACAAATGAATATTTTTAGAGATTTTTTACTACCTTGCTGTAATAGTAACCTACCTTATTTCAAATCCCTCTATAAAATACTGTGATTAAGTTCCAATGCATTTGCATCTGTGGCATTCCTTTCAGAATACAAAGTGTAGGCTCAATGATTAACATCCTTCACCCTTCAAAAGGAAGGGAAAAAAATGTTCTGAAAGAAAATTATATTCAAGATCAAAAACTTGAATATAGTAACAATCTGATGATTTTTAAATTGAAAAGTATAACAGTTTAGAAGGATTTAAGCCACAAGGCACAGGAGAATATCACTGATGCACTTATCTCATATTTGTAGAAGTTGGCAATTTTCTGTATGTCAGAGGAGTTAGTATTCTGAGTGAAAGAGATGGGGAATTCTAATGTGAGGTCATAGGTGATGGATTCCATGTCCTGGGGATAGATGAAAAGAAACTACAAATTAAGCAGAAAAAAATGTATAAAATCATCAGGACATAGTATTACATTCTGAAGTCAAACTAAACTTACTAAACATCAATAATATTGCAATTTTTATCCAACCTGATATTCCTTCCATAGTGTGCTTGGCAAGTGGGTTGTATCTTTTTAGGATGGTTTGGTATAATTTGAAAGTATTAAGTTATCAATGTTCTAAATTGGAGATTGAAAAGTCTTAGGGTTATCAAATAGTTTCATGATACCCTTCATTTGGGGGTTACGGGAAACTGGAGAATTTTGATAACTACAGTGAGAATTTGTCAAGCCACGGTTATTTTTGATGGGAAAGAAAAAGGCTTTCTGTTCCCTATTCAGATCTAAAAAGTGGAGAGAAAGCAGGATGGTGTTGGAAGATATTGGAGAATGAAAATAGAGAAAGACAGCGAGATTTTCCTTAAAAGCTACTCTCTGTGATCCCAAATCAATGAGGCCAGAAAATTTGTCTATTCTAATTGTAGTCATTATTCCACAAAATATCATTCTAAAAGTAAATCTGAGAAAACATAGAATAAAGTCAGAACAAAATGTGTGACTACAAAATGCTTGTCAACTGAAAAAAATGCCTGACCTAAAAGTTGAGAATTATGTATTTGGTGGCTTTACAGAGAACCGTAGCTAACAAGGCAGTCTCTCTGATAGTTCTGAGGAAATGTCTCCAGGAGGTAAGGGAGGAGCTGGGATATACAGGAGCTTTTGCTAAAAAAAAAAAAAAAAAAAAAAAAAAAAAGTAGGTAAATATCAAAAGATTACTGCTAATCACAAAAACAGACACCTCAAGTTAATGATTTTAGTGCTTTTCTATATGTGGGAAGATGCAAAAGTCTGGGCTTATTGAGATAATTCCTTTGACATGCATCTTAACTATCTAGGGCCAGTATCCTGTTTTTCTTCATCCTGAATTCCCTCAAGTTTTACTATCCAGGCAGCTGCACCGGCTGGTGGCTTTAAGGTTGCAACATCCTTTGTTTACTGAAATGGCAGGTGACATTCTTTCTCCACACATTGATCTGATATTACAATTATTGTGAAACTACCACTAAGCCCTTTGGCTAAACAGTTTAGCCAAAATGGTAAGTGTTATTGATTATATCAAAAGCAGTCAGGAAAACCAGAGAGAGATGTGAGTTGTGATGAATCTGGTTTATGGCCCAGGATTTGGTCTCTTAGAAAAGTAGATAGGTGTTGGCAAAAATGCCTCTAGAGTTTATTTATTCATCCAAAAATAAGCACCTGTGTCAACCATGCCCTAGGTGCTGAGAATACAACAGTGAACAAAATAGTGAAAAAATATTTTCCTTTATTGTGTTTATATTATACTACTAGGAAGGTTTACAAATAAATGAATAACTAAGAATATATATGTATACATATATGTGTTAGAGAATATTAAGTGCAATAGAGAAAATATTTTTTTTAAATGGAATTGAGAGTTAGCTTTTGGAGAGGGTATGATATCAAATGGAATAATCATAGAAGCCTGCCTGACAAGATGACATTTGAGTCAAGACCTGAAAGAATTGAGAGACAAAGGTATGCCTCCTGGGAGGAGAGCCTTTTAGAAGATGGACAAGTGCAGGTGCAAGATCCGTGGGATAAGAACATGCCTGTCATCTTGTAGGAGGAGCTCATAGGTTAGTGTGAAATGACAGAGCACATCTGCATGGAAAACAGCAGGAGATGAAGTTAGAGGCATAAAGGGAAGCCGGAATGAATAGGGATTTGTAGGCTGTTCTACAGACGTACAGACTTAGATCTGCTTGAGAGAAAGCCATGGAAATGTTTAGAGAAACAAAGTGAGATGATTTGGCATACTGTTTATATCCAAACAAAAAACTAGCCTTATGTGGGTATTTCCAGATCACTAAAGTTTACCTGGCCTCTTCAATTTGTTATTGTAACTCTATTGTTACAATAACTCTATTGTTGTTATTAGTTCTAATGTAGTGCAGCAGAAAAACAACACAGAACCCTCCACTCAGTTCTTTAAATTTTAGATTCACGGTTATTATGTATCACACACCATCTCTAGAAGAACTATTTCATATAACCCTTTCCAAAACCTCATGAAGTAGTATTAGTCTACATTTCACAGGTGAGGAAATTGGTAGTTTATGAAGGTTACGTTGCCCGAAGTAACATGCTCTAATACAAATCTGCTAGATTTGAGAGCCTCTGCTCTTAACCACTGCTATCCTTTGGTACTAAATGTTAAAATAGTGACTATATGGAGATTTCTCCATCTTTCAAAATTTCAAGGGAGGAAAGGCTGAGGAAGAAAAAATGGTAGAATAGTATATACACCTGTGAGGAAACATCACGTAGGACTAGTCTTAGGTTCACTAAGTTTAGTTGCTCTGTGTCACACAAGCTTGCATTAGAAGTTCTAGGTCAATATTCTCCAGTCTGGTTCTCCCATTTTCAATGTACACCCAGGACCTTGGAGCTCCTCTAATTGTCTACTCTTATCTCTCCCCTCCAGATGATAATCCAGTTGTCACTACCTGAAATCTAATCTATTATCTGTTTCCTCCCCTAATCTTTTATCACATTTAGTTATCTTAAATTCCATCTCCCCAGGGACATTTTAGAAAGAGCTAACTCTTTTGTGAATGTCCACGTCCTAATGAAGAGACCATGAGTAGCTGTCTGAAAACTGGGTCACACAACTTAATCGCCAGGGAGAGTGTAAAAAACTAAAGTAGAAATGGATTTGTGGGTCAATCTGGAACATTTAATGAGAATAAAGACAACATTTTAACATATCTGATACTAAAGCTTTTAACAAGTGACTCAAAGCATGTATTCCTTTATATTGAGGAATATTAGAAAAAATATAAAAAGGAATAGATAACATAAATAAATGATAGATATAGTTAAATTACTAAACCTTTACTTGTAAAGGCCCTTGGCTCTAATAATACAATTTAGAAAATAATTTATAATTGTAATATATATAACGTATTATAAACCAAATGGGAATAAAAGGGGTCTTATAATTAAGTCAGGTATAGAAGTTGTCTAAGCACAATTTCAAGTAGAATAACCGAAGTACAAATTACCAGAATAATTCCTGTCAGAGCTGATATAATTTTGAAAGCTGTTGTTCAGTGTTTTCCAAGAATTTTTTACATTAATAAGTTCCTCTTTGATTATTTTTCCCTATAAAATCCATTGATAAGGTTATGATTAATTTATGATCCCACTTTAATTAATATAATCACAACTTTTGATGAACATGAGATATACAGTACATTGTTATTGACATGATACAGAGAAAAGCAAAGGTATTTGACATCTTTTACACTATGCAGTGTTGTAGACACAGGTTCACGTTATGTTATATTCATTGAAATACTGAAAATAACATGCAAGCTCGTAAAATACTCTTCCTTGAATTCCATTTGGTCCAAATTGGAGATGATTGTTCCAGACAACAGTAAAGCAGAGAAATCCACGTCTAAGAATAGGATTGTCTTATTCCACCAGCACCTAACATGTTGTTTGGCAGAAAACAGAGCCTCAACAAATATATCTTGAATGAATGAAGGCCTTCCTTTTTGGACAAAATTCTTGGACTTACTTCCTACAGTAGGGTATATGTTTCATTTTTGTATAGCATTTGGCATGTTTCAAAACACCGTCACATCTATCTCATTTGATTCTTATACCAATCCTTCATACACAAGACAGGCATAAATATTTCTATTATATCTATAAGCAAACTCTCAGTTGGATCTGAGATTCCATCTTGTGGGACCCTACTTTAAGATGACTGATAAATGTCCTTTCCTGCCCCTACCCCCAACCTGAATCTAGCTCTTTCTTATGTGATTCAAACAACCTCTGCTTTTTGTATTAGATGAACTCAACTGAGTTAATCAAGTATATTTTCTTAATGTCTCAGATGTTTGTCAGGGTCCACCTTGGCATAAATTTGCTCTGAAACTTGGTTGTGCTGGGATTATTCTTCTTGCCTTGACTGTGATTGGCTTGAGTGTTTCAGGTAAGTGATGCAAGATCATTTATTTCTTGTTCTACTTATTCTACTTTACCATAAATATTAAAGTATGTTAACATTTGGCCACCCCAAATTTAGTGGAAGACCCATGAAACAAAAACAGTTACAAAACAGTGCTTTAACAGTGCTCAGCCGGTACCTACTAAGCAAACTTCATCCTTTGTCATATTTCTCTTCCTAACTGTTCTGATAGGCTTCATGGGGGATTTCACATATGCTCCAAGAACTTTTAAAAAGTCACAATTATGATAAAACCATGGCAGTAACAAAGAAAATAAAAATTTCCAATTATTTACAGTTCCTTAAGTGCCTACTAAATTTCAGATTGTCCTAGGTAATCTCTCCCATGGGGTAGGCACAATTATACTTATTCTGAAGATGGAACATGAGGCAAGGAGTGTAAGCAATTTAAGAGTTTAAGTAACACCTGGGAGCTTACTTATATAGTAGAAGCCGGTAACTCAGTGTCTGTGTGTGTTCACTTGCTATGTGTGTGTTTGTTTATGTTGTCTTCTAAGTAGACCCTTTGTTACTACACTGTTATTGCTCTTATCTTCTGTTCATTTCAAGCTTGTTGAGATAAAAATTTCCTGAAGTGATAAACATAACATATCCATTTCACTGTACCATTCAGCATTAATCTTCTTAATGATTTCTCCTGATTTATTAGTGATATTCTTGAGACAAAAATCATCAACAGAAAAAAGCAGCATGGAGGCTCAAGAGAACAGGAAGGAAACAACAGGTATATTTTGTGGCTTGACTTTCCTAAGAGTTATGGCTAAAATTTGATAGGTATCATGCATTATCTTAATTAAGGCTCATAACAACCCATACATTAAGATAGTATTATCGCTCTGATTTTATATTTGACAAAACTGAGGCATGGAAAGGCTAGGCAGCTCATTCAGGGTCATACAGGTACTAAGTGGTGACACTGGGAATTGTACTTCGGTGGTCTAACTTCAGAGCCTACGATCTTAACCAACAGATAACACTGCCTTATGAGAGACTGCTGCTAGGATATTCAATAATTAATAGCCAAAAACCAAGCTATAAAGTAAAATATGCATTTAAGTGGGATATTTGATGATTTTAATGAATATGTCAAGCAGCTAACTCTGGTCCGAAGTTAACTAATGGAACACAACATACAATGAATTATTTAATATTTATTGTATTAAACATTAAGACATTGATCTTGTCCATGTACTTATTAAGTAGTGTGTGTTAATAAAGACACTTGTTGAGTGACTGTAACAGAATGTGATCATTTGTTATATACATTCGTACATAACAGAAATTTTAAGAAACTATGAAAATCCTTCTGGAAAATGCTATCCAATAGATCCCATTAACAGGCAAATATATAATTCAGCAATTATAAATTTTCTTATAATTTTTCTCCATGGTATTTGCCATTAACTTATGGAAATGAATTGTTATTTGCTTTTCATTTTACATGTTGTTTAAAGTAGACATTTTAAAGATAAGTTTGATATTGTCATCATGGAGTAGAAAGAACACTTGTAATGAATTTAAGGAATCTCAGAAAGAGTTTTGACTCTACCAGCATCTGCTTTGTGTGGACTTGAACTTGTCAGGGTTTTAACTTGTCACTAATTTTCAACTCTTAGTACCAGAATGAACAGTAGGTCTCAAAACCCTCAAAGTTATATTAAATTCATTGTTCTCACTGTGATGATCAACGACTTCCCTGAATTTATAATGACTTGTGCATGTGTGATTAGTGTTAGTGGTTTGGGGGGCAGGTTAGAAACATAACATTTATTCTTCTTCCTCTTTCTTACTTTAGAGAGACCAGTTCTGTTAAAGTGCCCAACAAATTGGCAACAAATCCGAGATAAATGCTTGCTTTTTTATGACACTTACAAACCTTGGAATGACAGTCTAGCCGACTGTTTCACAAAGGAATCCCGTCTGCTGCTTATTGAAGATCAGGAAGAGCTGGTAAATAATTAAGTAAAATACTTTAATACGGCTTAGCCCTTGCTTCTAACCATATCAGGATCTTCGTGCTTTAGCCTGGAGGGTTCTATGCAGATGGAAGTATTAATTTTGACTTCAGGAAGCTCACAATCTGAAACACTAAATGGACATGTAAGCAAAATAAATATAATTTAATGAATACAACAACATAAATACAAATATTTGGATATATATAAATATACAGACAGAAATATCACAAATAAGGAATAATTAACTCCGATGGGGAGTTAGGAAAGGCTTCAGAGAGAAGGTGATACTTGAACTGGGTTTCAGAGGATGAGTAGAAGGATGCAAACCAGTAATAGATAAAAAGATTCAATATTCAGTCATGTCTTCTGTTTCATTTATAGAGGCTCATACAAAACCTGATAGACAAAGGAGGAATCCTATTTTGGATTGGATTAAATTTTACATTATCAGAAAAGAACTGGAAGTGGATAAATGGATCCTTTTTAAATTCTAATATGTGAGTATTGGATAAGCTAATTTGAATATTCAATTTACATCAGGTTTACATGGCAAGATAGTAACATTGTTATTGAAGATTGAGATTTATCCTTTTAATTTAGTTTAGAAATGTTCAGGAGGATCAGAATAGTCTGAGAAGAAGAATGATTCTGAAGTTGGTTGAAAAGTTCCACATACGAAAAGACATCAACCCTTTGCAACAATATGTATTTTTACCAGCAATGGCGTTTTAGGAGACAAGGAAGAGACTAACTCCTTTGGGCGGGGGCACACGAAACAGTTTTTAAAATAACATTTAAAAATTAAGAAATTTCTAGCTGGAAGCTATCGGCTGGAAGAATTGTTTAAGTAGCGTTTTTCAAACTGTGGGACCACATACCTTAGTGGGTCACAACCAGCATTGGCACAATGAATACAAGAGGAAAAAATATAGTAAATATCAGCGTGGGGTATCCAGACATTTGAGAGAGAAACTACCCACATTGTAACAAGTATTGTAGCTTATTTTAACCAGCCGTGTAAAAGGAGTGTTGTTTGAAGAGATGTAGTCAATCTGCATAAGCCACAGAAGAGGTATTTGCCGTTTTTTTGGTTGTCTCATAGTTTCTTGTGTAAGATGGTCAAGTTAACCATCGGTGTTATAGAAGGATTGATGTTACAGTTAAATTATAAATTTTTAATGGACTTCATCATTGTTTGTACAACAAAGGGCAGGACATTGTTTTCCCCTAGAAAGTGAAAGTGTGCAGACATTCAACCAAGTTTCTGAAAAGAACTTTTGATGAGTTTTTCAGAACAGATGATATTGTGTTACATTTTTTGAGTCTGTGAATGTTTTATTCACATTTGTATAAATAACAGTTAAAATGGATTTTTTTATCATTCAAAAAACAAGAGGTTAAATTCAGGACACAGGATCATGTTCAAGTTTATCTAAAATATAGTAATGATTTATTGTGTGGAAAATTTTTAGACATTAAAAGAAACGTTGGTTTAATTAGCACATTTTGACATTGTTTGACCCATGTTCTAAAATATTCTTTTAGATGCTGTACTTTAAAATGAAGATTATTTTAAAATAAAGTGTTCTGGACTAGAATAAATGTATGAAAAGGCAAACATATTTTGGTAAATAAAATACACTCTGATTTTTTTGTTTTTCTAGGGATTATTTTCTATATTTTATTTACACATAAGTGCAACTCTGATATTAACTTATTTTTATTTTTTTGTACATAGTAAAGGTTAATTTTGGTTTGTGTGTGTGTATGCTTCTTATTGGGCCATTATGTTTATTTTATTAAGGTTTATAATAAAACTGGAAAACTCTGAAGTGTCTATGAGCAGAAATATAGGCAAAGATGATGGATTAAATTCGATTGAGCACCCTACTTTATTCTGAGGATAAAAATGATGATTTGATTAAGATAGTGAGCAGGTAAACCTGGAAGGTATCATATTATAGTAGAAAGAGCATCAGTTAGACTCTGCTTTTATTTTAGTTCTCTACCTTGGTTTTCAGGTAAAGAAAAGCATAAAGGGTGTTAATAATTTTTTTCACAGGACTGTTTTGGAGATTAAATGAGATAATGTTAGACAACTAGGCAGAGATCTGGTCAAAGAAGGCCTGGGAAGTCACCTAGGGCCTTTTGGAAGGGGACTTGGCCAGATGAGCGGTAAAAAAGTTATCTTGAAAATCAAAGAAAGGACCAGAAGGGTGGAAGAGATAAAATACAGGGGACCTTTGCAATAGCTTGGTCAAGAGAAATTCTGATTTGACTAGGGTGTCAGACACTAGGAGAGAATCAGGTTGGCTTCTCAGGGCCGAGGGGCTCCAAGAAGAAATGGAACAAAGGAACAAAGAAAAACTGTGATGGAGCCCTGCCCACTGCCACCACTTCACTTTCTATTTGGGACAAATAGGTGAATGTCTTGCACACACCCCATCCTGGCACCCCAGCTCTATCTTGCCATCCCACTGTTTAACTGCTACTCATGCCCCACCTGCAATGAGCCACAAGACTCTGCTTCTTTGGAACTAATAGTACGTATATTGTAGCAGACACTCACCAACCTGTTTGGAATGGGAAAAAAGGGAACCTCCTACTACATATAATACGTACTGAGCCTCCTTTTCTGGCTATTGATATATTCAAATTCTGTAGACACTGAGTATCTACGTACTTATTACATTTACTGAACACATTCTTTGTTTAAGCATGATCACACTTTCATATACATGATCTCAATGTCTCCTCAAATATATATACCCTATATATTTAAGAAAATCGAGGCTCAGTGAAGGTAGGAAATTTTCATATAACATGTTAATAGGAGATTCAACTCCCAGTTTCCAAAGCTTCTTCTTTGTATGTATCATTATGACATTTCTTTTTAGAACAATTCTTTTCCAGTGAAGATGAGCTTGCAAGTTCCAGAGGTTTATATTAGCTTTCTATTAAAAGTTTATATCATTATATTTGTGACTGGGTACTTATTCCATGCTTAATAACCAGCACTTCGTTGTTTCCTGAAACTTACAGAACATACTGGCTGGATGAGGAGAATTATGTGAGAAAATCACAAACACTAAAGAAAGGCTTTTCTTCTGCTCCACAGATTACAAATTACTGGTGATGCTGAAGAAAACAGTTGTGTTTGCATCTCAACAACACAAATTTCTTCCGAGAACTGTGCTACAGAAAATAAATGGATCTGTCAAAAAGAACTAAAACCTGTCAAAAATAAAGTATGTTCTGCCACTTGACTATATATCCCCTCTCCATTTCTTTTTTTCTTTTTTAATATTTATTTATTTATTTATTAGGTGGAACTCTTAGTTGAGGCATGCATGTGGGATCTAGTTCCCTGACCAGGGATCAAACCTGGGCCCGCTGCATTGGGAGCGTGGAGTCTTACCCACTGCACCACCAGGGAGGTCCCCCCTCTCCAATTCTTTAATTTCCGTTTCAGGTCTCTCTCATTTTAACTGTATATACTCTTAGCATGGCCTAATGTGCATTTTGTGGTACAAAGTGGAACAAACACTGAGAATTCTAACTGTTGTGAGTCTTACAGACATTCAAGTTTAATCTCCTCATTCAATAAATGAGAAAACAGATACATAAAGAAAACACCTCATTTTAAGAGACAGTGATTCTCTATGGAACAAAGCCCAGACCAGCTAAGGGAAATGGTTTCTAATCCTGTAGACTTCATCCATCCCCTCTATGCCTTCGCTCACCTCCAGAAAAATTTTAGTAAATGAGTTCTGAAGTCCTCTGTTTCTCCCACAGCCTATGCTTTTTTTTTTTCAATACCATCACACAACTGGGTTGTGGCAGAACACTGATTAAAATCCATTCTCTTGACTCATATCAGAGACCCATTACTAAAGGAGTTTGGGAAGGGACCTTAACTGTTTCCATATTAATTTCCTCATTGCTTTTTTATTTTCCTTCTATGTTTCCTTCTTTCTATGGCTCACACTGTAGGAAATATGTAATCAAATGTTTCATTATTCTAATGGAAAATGTGCTATTTTTTTCAACTCTGCAGTTGGGGAAGCTGAAGTTACAGAAGAGATGTGTTTATTCTGATAGATCTCTTGAGCGTTCACTTTTTAAAAACACATGCCAAATTTTCTTTGGAAATCAAATAAATGATAATATTGAATTTACCCTACAAGGAGACTCATAATAAAATTCCTGAAAAATAGACATCTACTTACTCTGATAATGCAATACCAACTTGAATTATATAAATTATATATTTATATAATTATATAATTGTATAGTAATTATATAATTATATAAATTCAAGTAATACTATAATGACCAAAATAAAATTTTAATTCCTGTTTTCCGTGCATGTTGATTTACAATATTCGTTAATATAAAATTTTGAACACATCAAAAATTCAAAGTATAATTCATTTTGTGCCAATTACTTAGGAAATAAATTATTTAGGAAAACATTCTAGACAAGAGTATCATTACAAAGTAATATAGGATAAAAGTGAGATTTTTGAAGTGTTTGCTACTTTGGGGAAAAAGACCTGTAAAGAAGAGAAATCTTAGAAAAGATATTCCCACAACTGACCATGTACATTCCTACCTCTTTGGAATGATGTTCAAAGCAACCTTCAGGACAAAGTTAAGTGCATCCAGTTAGTCCAGAATTCATTCCAAATATGGCGCTTTCCTTCTCCTATACTTGTTAGATCTGAAATCAAGCACCCCTAAGACACACACCTGCAAGAACCTTTTACAATGAAACTAAGCCCAAGAAGTTAGGTTCTTACACTGTCGTTTGCTATTGCAGTATTAGATAATCAAGTAAATTTACTCTTGGATATGATACTGCTGAGATCATCTCTGAAACTCAAACTATAAAGATACAGTTCCATGAGGAAGGCATGTCTAACCATAGTCTAGGCAGATTAAAAAATATTAGGTCTAGGGCTTCCCTGGTGGTGCAGTGGTTGAGAGTCCGCCTACCGGTGCAGGGGACACGGGTTCGTGCCCCGGTCCAGGAAGATCCCACATGCCGCAGAGCAGCTGGGCCCGTGAGCCATGGCCGCTGAGCCTGCGCGTCCGGAGCCTGTGCTCCACAGCGGGAGAGGCCGCAACAGTGAGAGGCCCGTGTACCACACACACAAAAAAAAAGCAAGTATCATGGAAAAACACTTCCGGTGGGAAAAATTTAAAAATAAAGCATTCTGAATGCATAAGCCTAGGGGTTTTTTTAACCATTTTTTTCTGATCCACAGATGTTTAGGTAGCCAGCAATCAGATTCTTTTCCTTTATAATGCTAGTATGGGTAAAAAAGAATAACTTTTGACTTTCATACCAAGCAATGTGGGAAAGGAAAATCCAAGAAGTACAAGATAATTATAAAAAATTTTTAAGTTCTAAACACCTATAAACTCATGAAGTAACCTGATCTGGTGGTCATAGCCTTTAGTTTACCCCTTGACAACAGTTAAAAGTTTACATCTGCAATTGTTTGCGATTAACTCCATTCTGCCCTCTTGTGGACTTACTTAGTTTTGTTTTTTGTGTGCGTGAGTGTGTGTGTGTGTGTGTGTGTGTGTGTAGTGTGTTTGTTTGTTTGTTTGTTTGTTTTTGTGGCTACACTTTTCCCTTCCGACCAAGTAAAACAGAACAAAAGAAAAAACAATGTTGTATATCAATCAGATTTATCCATTTTGTCCCTTTGCAACACCTTATTTATTTCCTTCATAATATATGAAATTAGATAATTATTTATCTACTTATCATTTTATTATTGTTATTATTTGATTACCACTATTGCTATTATTATTATTAGGCCCTTTTCATGGGGATATGAGCTCCATGAGATCAAAACCTTCTTAGTATTGTTAGCCAATGCATGGTTCTGGCACATAGCAGATGTTCAATAAATATTTCCTGAAAAATAAACAAATAATTATAAAATCAAATTTGTTTACTGAATGAGCTTACCTAGGTGGTTCTTGCTTGGGGTCTCTAGTGCAGTTGGAATGAGATGCTGACTGGGACTCGGGTTAGCTCAAAGCCTTTGTCACTCATGTATGTGGTTGCTGATTGCCTGGAACCTCAGCAAGGTGGTTGAGTTACAGGAGCAGTTTTTCTAAAATTATCATTTTTCAAATGATAATATAAGCAGCATAGAATGATTTGTCAACATTTAAAAGGTGATCCACTAATAGGGCTAGAACCCAAATATGATCACCCAGGTATATGAATCAAATTGCATTCTCTATCAAGACAATCTATTAGAGTCCTTTCAAAATAAACTTTGAGGACTTCCCTGGTGGAGCAGTGGTTGAGAGTCCGCCTGCCGATGCAGGGGACACGGGTTCGTGCCCCGGTCTGGGAAGATCCCACATGCCACGGAGCGGCTGGGCCCGTGAGCCATGGCCGCTGAGCCTGCACGTCCGGAGCCTGTGCTCCGCAACGGGAAAGGCCACAGCAGTGAGAGACCCGCGTACCGCAAAAACCAAAACAAACAAAAATAAATAAATAAATAAACTTTGAATGCTGCATAATCAGAATGTGATTTGGATTTATCCTTTGTGCTTCATGGGAAATTTTCAGTGTTCTACTTTAGGAATTATGTAACCTCTACCTGGCTAAAAAGTTCTAAGTGAAGACTTCTAATAGACATAATCTCTAAATGGAATTCCAATTCTGACTGAGATTGCTCTCCACGTTTTCTTCAGATATTTTCCTCATTTTACATGTGAGAGCTACTCATAGCCAACTTGAGTAAGGTCCCAAAATTAGACCTTGATGAAGCCAGGACTAGAACTAGGTTTTTCCCTGAAGCAAACATCAGTCCTTGCTACTTCCTACTTCAGTGTTTCTTCCAATTTCCAGCGTTTTTATTTGAATCTTAACTACTCAGCTGTGGTGTGAATTTTCTCAGTGATTTTTGCCTTCTGGGATTTTTACATTTTTCCTCCTAGAGCCAGCATTTGAGGATGTTATGTTAAGAAATATGTTTTTCTGGACGCTCCTTTCACAGGAGTGTCCTTATACAAATTCAAAAGTGAGTCTATCGCCACCTTGTGACTCTAATGTGCAGCTGCAACTTTAAAAATACAGTTATGGGGGAAAGTTTCACATTTACAAAAAGGTTCCAGAACAGTTCGTTCAACACCAGTATTTTCCTCCCCTAGATCTAACAATTATTACAATTTTCCCACATATCCTTTACCCTCTCTCTCTTGCTTTCTATTACCTTTTTTTCTGAATGCATTGAATAGTAAGTTACGTATATAAATAAATCTAAGAAAGTCAAAATAATTTAATATATATTCTAAGATGTATTTTACATCCAAATCTTTCCAAAATGTCCTTTAGAACCCCTGGCCTCCTCAATCCGGGATCTAATCAAAGTTTACACTTTGCATTTGGTGACTGTCACTGTTTAAAGATAAACTGAGGAATATAAAAAATTTTAAGAGTGTGAGCAAAAATTGATTCAAATCAGACAGTATCCAATCTAGCAGATAGAAAGGAGTTCCAAGGAGATTTACAAAATATGAGACTTTTATATGCAGAAAGGAGCAGGAACAAGGAAGTTGTTGTAGGCAAAAAAAAAAAAAAAAAAGTAGATTGGTTATTGCAAAGTTACTTTCCTTTAAGGGATTGTAGGAATCTATCAGGCAGATGACCTAACTAGTTCTGATCAGACAATTCCTAATTGACTGGTTTAAGATTCCAATTCCAATGCTTCCCTGGTGGCGCAGTGGTTGAGAATCTGCCTGCTAATGCAGGGGACATGGGTTCGAGCCCTGGTCTGGGAAGATCCCACATGCCGCGGAGCAACTAGGCCCGTGAGCCACAACTACTGAGCCTGTGCGTCTGGAGCCTGTGCTCCACAACAAGAGAGGCCGCGACAGTGAGAGGCCCGCGCACCGCGATGAAGAGTGGCTCCCCCAATCACCGCAACTAGAGAAAGCCCTCGCACAGAAGCGAAGACCCAACACAGCAAAAATAAATTAATCAATTAATAAACTCCTACCCCCAACATCTAAAAAAAAAGATTCCAATTCTGGGAGAGCTAAAACTGTAATTAAGTCTTTTTTTTTTTGCAGTACGCGGGCCTCTCACTGCTGTGGCCTCTCCCATTGCGGAACACAGGCTCCGGATGCGCAGGCGCATGTGGGACCTTCCCGGACCGGGGCATGAACCCGTGTCCCCTGCATCGTCAGGCAGACTCCCAACCACTGCACCACCAGGGAAGCCATGTAATTAAGTCTCAGTTAAGTCTTGGTTTGGCAACATGGAGCTTAGCACAAGTGAATCTATTTGGGGCCTGTTGTCTTGTTTTCAACATTACTTTGATGTCTTTCATTAAAGAATTGTCTGTCTGCTCTTTTTCATTTCCCTGTGGCATTCATTTATTGAAGAGTCTAGGCCAATTTTATTATAGAATGTACTGCATTATGGATAGTGATTTGCTTATTCCCTCAAAATTTTAAGGTCAATTTAAAAATGTGACCTTCAATTTCTTTGACATTTGCCATTGAGAATAAAGGTCTGTGCCCACTGCCCTTGAACATGATTTCAACCAATGCCCTTGAACATTATTTCGACCAATTGCTACATCGTAAAAATCAGTGTACCTTCCGCCTACATTGAGAAGCTCTTGGGATGCTTGCTTTTGGAACTCAGCCTCTAAGCTGAGAAGAAGTGAGACTGAAACAGAGCAGGACCCTCTATGGTCCTCCCCATCACCACGCCCCCAGCCTGCCTTTTGTCTGTGGGAAAATTTGAGCCAAAGAATAAGTTTAATCAGAGAAGTAAGAAAGTGCAGAAACAAATGAAAATAGTCAAAGGAGACCAAACAATAATAGTTTAATCATTAGGCAAAGTCAAGGACCTTTAGTTCCTCCTCAAGGGCTATAGATAATATTCTGAACCATATCCTTTGAGTGGCTATTGTAGATATTGAAACTCCCACTAGGTTGAAGAAGTTAGCTACATGATGACCAGACTGTAGCCATGACATAAACTGCTGCAATTCTGAGAACTGGTCTCAAGGAAATGGGAGCAGCCGGAACCCACTTTCGGTTACAACAACACATAGTGGTATTCTGGACAACAGCCCAAGCTGAAGTTCCAGGCAACAGCCATCCTTAACTGCTAAACGTGTAAGTGGGGAAGGCTTTGCAATGACTGCAGACCCAGGGCCATCATCAGATTGCAACTGCACTAGAAACCCAAAGGGAGAATCCCCTGGTTGAGCCCTGTCAGAGCTGTAAGAGATAACACAGCCATTGTGGTTAAAAGGTTATTCAGCCACAATACAGAAGGGGGTCCTGCCATCTGCAACAACACGGATGGAACTTGAGCACATTGTGCTAAGTGAGATAAGTCAGACAGAGAATGACAAGTACCGCAGGATCTCATGTGTGCAATCTAAGAAAGTTAAACTTGAAAACAAAAGAAAAAAACGGAGAATAAAATAGTGGTTACCAGGGAATGGGAGGTGGAGGGTAAGACTGATGACGTTTAAGGTACAAACTTACGACGAATAGTAAACAAGCCACAGTGATCTATGATGAATATAGACAACAATAATGTCCCAGAATTAGGTAATGTAATAAATATTGCCACAATGGCAATTATATTACAATATATAAATATATCAAAGTAATACGTTGTATACCTTAAATTTACAATGTTATATGTTAAATATATTCAATAAAAAATAATTGTGTGGGCTTCCCTGGTGGTGCAGTGGTTGAGAATCCGCCTGCCAATGCAGGGGACACGGGTTCGATCCCTGGTCCAGGAAGATTCCACATGCTGTGGAGCAACTGAGCCCATGAGTCACAACTACTGAGCCTGTGCTCTAGAGCCCGTGAGCCACAACTACTAAAGCCAGTGAGCCACAACTACTGAAGCCCACGCTCCTAGAACCCATGCTCCACAACAAGAGAAGCCACCACAATGAGAAGCCTGCCCGCAGCAACAAAGACCCAACAATGCAGCCAAAAATAAATAAATAAATAAATTTATTAAAATAATAATAATAACTGTGGCTGTTTTAAGCCACTAACTAATTTGTTATTCAGCTATAGATAACTGGGATAGTGTAACTTACATTGTTCCTCCATCTCCAACTTCAAATCATGAGGCGGTTGCCACTAAAGATACCTGCTATAACCACCTGTTTTCGTTTACCTAAAACAAAACAAAGAACTTCCTGGTCTAGAGGGGCTCCTATCCTCATTGTTTAAGTGATTATAGTATTTAGTTTTCAACAAAACGCGTCAATCTGTGAAATCCTGTCTCAGTGTGTATGGGAACACTATATGACTTTTTTTTTTTTTTTTTTTGCGGTACGCGGGCCTCTCACTGTTGTGGCCCCTCCCGTTGCGGAGCACAGGCTCCGGACGCGCAGGCTCAGCGGCCATGGCTCACGGGCCCAGCCGCTCCGCGGCATGTGGCATCTTCCCGGACCGGGGCACGAACCCGTTTCCCCTGCATTGGCAGGCGGACTCTCAACCACTGCGCCACCAGGGAAGCCCCACTATATGACTTTTAATATCAGCACCAATTCATTTCTTATTTTCCATTCTTTAGAATAATAATAAAATAATAAAATGAGACAGAATGTCCAAGAAGCTGTTGGTTAGCTGCTATTATTTTTCTAAAAGTACGTTCTAAACAAGAGTTCATGCAATGAGAAAACAAATGGGTTCAAGCCCTAATCCAGCCACCTGAATTCTGTGATCCTGAATAAGTGAGTAGATCTCTTGGAAATTTAATTTGCTCATCAATAATAAGAGCATTCAAGACAATAATGTTTGCTCTGTGTAGGGCTTTGGCCACATCTCATACATTTAGATGTATGCTGACAACATCATTTTTTAAAATACTCTGTAGTTATAGTTTGAAATTCTTTTCAGTTCAATAATTATTTAGAAGCTTGATTTTCTTTCTTCCAACTATTGAGTTTTTGACTTAAAATGTTTTAGTAATTCCTAAAATAATGACAAAATATTTAACTCTATTTTTTGAACATTTCTTTAAATATTCTTAATCTATACTTGTATTACATTAAAGTTCAGGATCAATTATTCATTGCATAGTGATTGACCTACAATGCCCACCAATATTTTTATCACTTGGGATATATCAGTGAACAGAATATAGAAAGATCCCGGACTTTATAGAGCTTACATTCTCTAATGCTCAGATTAACGATAAGCAATAAAAATAAGTAAACGTATAAAAAGTAATAAGTACCTAGGAGAGGAAAAAAAGGTAAGAAAAGGTGAAGGATGTGTGGGATGGAGGTGTGGACTGCTGTGTTAAATAAAATGGTCAAGGTCAGACATATTAAGCAAAGGCTAGAAATGGGTGAGAGATTTAGCCAATAGAATATCCAACAGATAAGAGAGTTGGGCAATAATACCACAGTGAAAGAGGGTTCCAGGGAGAAGGAAGAGCTAAAGAAAAACAAAAGTACAGCTGGCACATTCCAGAAACAGTAAGAAGGTGAAAATGGCCGGAGCTGAGGAAATGACATCACAGCAAGGTGACAAGGTGAGACCATGTGATACCTGGAAGTCATTGTAAGGACATTGGCTTTTCCTTTGTGGGAAATGGGAAGCCATTGTGGGGTTTAGAACTGTAAGGACTTGATCAGGCTTATATTTTAGTTTTAGGAGATCGATTTGGTTTCTGTATGGACACAGACTATGGAGGGCAAAGTCAGAATCAAAGAGGAAGGTTAGGATGCAATTATAGTAAAATAGGGAGGGGATGATGGAGGCTCAGAGCAGTGTGATAGCCTTGGGGGTAGTCAGAGGTACTTAGGTTCTGGATGTATTTTGTAGGTGAAATTAACAGCATTTGCTGACAGATTGGTGTGGGATGTGAGAGATAAAGGACAGTTGACAGTGACTCCAGATTTTATGGAGCAAGAGGAAGGGAGATGTTTTCAAGTGAAATGGAGGAAAGCTTTGGGTAAGGCAGGTTTGGGGGTAGATTCACAGCTCCATTTTGGATGAGTGAGATCAAGATGTCCATTAGCTATCCAACTCAAGATTCCTGGTATGTAACTCATTGCATGAGTTTGGGAAGGAGAAAGCTCCGGGCTACAGCTGGATTTATGGAGGTTATTAGCATATAAAATTATGGAATTAAATGAGACCACTGAGAGAAGGAATGTTGCTGGAGAAGGGGCTGGGACTTAGCCCAACTGCACAATTGAGAAGAAGTGGCGAGATCCACAAAGAAGACTGTGGATAAGACACCACTGAGGAGAAGGAAAATCACAAAAGACATTGCCCTGCTAGGCAAGTGAAGAAGTGTTATCAAGAAAGAGGAAGTGTGTCAAATGGTGATTTTTTTTTTCCAGGAAAGATGTTATGTGACATACTTCAATAAGTCCACTAATAAGTTTTTAATTTTGTTGAGTGTAGCATTCTTAGGTGAAAATTTTTAAAAACAAACAAAAAACTATAGATTTTCCCTTGCAGTCTTCTGTTATATATTATCACATGGAAGTAGCTACCAGCTTGGTTTTCTTCCTGGAGAGTAAATCTGTATTCTTACCTGCTTGTCCCCATCCTCCAGTCCCATCTCTGCCCTCCCACCTTTCCTTAAAATAAAAAGGCAATTTATGTATTGTACAATATGGGGGATAAAGCCAATATTCTGTAATAACTTAAATGTAAAGTAGCCTTTAAAATTGTATAAATTTTTTTTAAATTTAAAGGCAATTTAATGGTTATCAATCTATCTTAAAAAAGAGTTTTAACTACTTACTGATTTTCAGTTTGTGTGGGTTAAACCCAAAGGCATCCCCGATCGATCTGTTTGTTTTCTGTACTACCTTTTATCCTATAATTAAAAAAATATTAGTGGGATTATGAAAAAGTCTTTCAAACATATCACCCGTCTACTGCTCTTCTAAATTGAGACCATCAAATCATGATCTAGCCCCTCGGCATCTTTCTTTTTTAAACTTTCTGCACTATATTTCATATATGCATGCATGGAAGACATTTTTTCTAGATTCTAATACTTATGCAAGCTTTTTGTTTGTTTGTTTTTTATTCTACTTTATATTTGGAGGGCTCTGGAAGAAAATACTCTTTTGTGGACTGGAAGAATCAACATTGTGAAAATGACTCTACTACCCAAAGCAATCTACAAATTCAATGCAATCCCTATCAAACTACCACTGGCATTTTTCACAGAACTAGAACAAAAAATTTCACAATTTGTATGGAAATACAAAAGACCCCGAATAGCCAAAGCAATCTTGAGAACGAAAAATGGAGCTGGAGGAATCAGGCTCCCTGACTTCAGACTATACTACAAAGCTACAGTAACCAAGACAGTGTGGTACTGGCACAAAAACAGAAATATAGATCAATGGAACAGGATAGAAAGGCCACAGATAAACCCACGCACATATGGTCACCTTATCTTTGATAAAGGAGGCAGGAATGTACAGCGGAGAAAGGACAGTCTCTTCAATAAGTGGTGCTGGGAAAACTGGACAGGGACATGTAAAAGTTAGAGATTAGATCACTCCCTAACACCATACACAAAAATAAGCTCAAAATGGATTAAAGACCTAAATGTAAGGCCAGACACTATCAAACTCTTAGAGGAAAACATAGGCAGAACACTCTATGACATAAATCACAGCAAGATCCTTTTTGACCCACCTCCTAGACAAATGGAAATAAAGACAAAAATAAACACATGGGACCTAATGAAACTTCAAAGCTTTTGCACAGCAAAGGAAACCATAAACAAGACCAAAAGACAACCCTCAGAATGGGAGAAAATATTTGCAAATGAAGCAACTGACAAAGGATTAATCTCCAAAATTTATAAGCAGCTCATGCAGCTCAATAACAAAAAAACAAACAACCCAATCCAAAAATGGGCAGAAGACCTAAATAGACATTTCTCCACAGAAGATATACAGACTGCCAACAAACACATGAAAGGATGCTCAACATCTTTACTCATTAGAGAAATGCAAATCAAAACTACAATGAGATATCATCTCACACCAGTCAGAATGGCCATCATCAAAAAATCTAGAAACAATAGATGCTGGAGAGGGTGTGGAAAAAAGGGAACACTCTTGCACTGCTGGTGGGAATGTGAATTGGTACAGCCTCTATGGAGAACAGTATGGAGGTTCCTTAAAAAACTACAAATAGAACTACCATATGACCCAGCAATCCCACTACTGGGCATATACCCTGAGAAAACCATAATTCAAAAAGGGTCATGTACCAAAATGTTCATAGCAGCCCTATTTACAATAGCCTGGAGATGGAAACAACCTAAGTGTCCATCATCGGATGAATGGATAAAGAAGATGTGGCACATATATACAATGGAATATTACTCAGCCATAAAAAGAAATGAAATTGAGCTATTTGTAATGAGGTGGATGGACCTACAGTCTGTCATACAGAGTGAAGTAAGTCAGAAAAAGAAAGACAAATACTGTATGCTGACACATATATATGGAATTTAAGAAAAAAAAATATCATGAAGAACATAGGGGTAAGACAGGAATAAAGACACAGATCTACTAGAGAATGGACTTGAGGATATGTGGAGGGGGAAGGGTAAGCTGTGACAAAGCGATTGAGAGGCATGGACATATATACACTACCAAACGTAAGGTAGATAGCTAGTGGGAAGCAGCCGCATAGCACAGGGAGATCAGCTCAGTGCTTTGTGACCGCCTGGAGGGGTGGGATAGGGAGGGCGGGAGGGAGACGCAAAAGGGAGGGGATATGGGAACATATGTATATGTATAACTGATTAAATTTGTTAAATAAAAAATAAAAAAAAAGGAAAATACTCTTTTGGCTACATTTTTACTTAGTTTCTACCCTCCAGCTAGCTGTGTTTCTCTACCCTTTCTAGACATCCTATTTTACTGTCATTCAGAGAAAAGAAAGAAAAGAAAAACAAAGAAGAAAAAAACATTTAAGTCTTTTTTAAAAATGCAGAACAGTTCAGTTTTCTCCAGCCCTATCCCCAAACATTTTGCCTTAATGTATGCATTTAAACATAGCCACATACAGATCTTCCTGGATTTATGATGGGGCTATATCCCAATAAACCTATTGTAAGTTGAAAATATCATAAACTGAAAATGCATTTGATACATCTAACCTGCTAAACATCATAGCTGAACCCAGCCTACTTTTAACATGCTCAGAACACTTACATCAGCTTATAGTTGGCCAATATCATCTAAAACAAAGCCTATTTTAAACTGAAGTGTTTCTACTGAATGCATATTTCTTTTGTACCATAGTAAAGTCAAAAAACTGTTGTCAAACCATTGTACCATCTGTACTATGGTTTCACATGTTTTCTCTACAAACTTTTTGTTCAGCAAATAGAATGTAGTATAGATATTTGCTCTCCACTGATATAAATTATGTCTACCTAATTTGGTGCTGAGATTTCTACCTTGATTTCCCCCATTGATGCTTACCAGCCTAAGACTAACAAGAACAGGTCTGACACTATCAAACTCTTAGAGGAAAACATAGACAGAACACTCTATGACATAAATCACAGCAAGATCCTTTTTGACCCACCTCCTAGAGAAATGGAAACAAAAACAAAAATAAACATATGGGACCTAATGAAACTTCAAAGCTTTTGCACAGCAAAGGAAACCATAAACAGGACCAAAAGACAACCCTCAGAATGGGAGAAAACATTTGCAAATGAAGCAACTGACAAAGGATTAATCTCCAAAATTTACAAGCAGCTCATGCAGCTCAATAGCAAAAAAACAAACAACCCAATCCAAAAATGGGCAGAAGACCTAAATAGACATTTCTCCACAGAAGATATACAGACTGCCAACAAACACATGAAAGGATGCTCAACATCTTTAATCATTAGAGAAATGCAAATCAAAACTACAATGAGATATCATCTCACACCAGTCAGAATGGCCATCATCCAAAAATCTAGAAACAATAGATGCTGGAGAGGGTGTGGAAAAAAGGGAACACTGTTGCACTGCTGGTGGGAATGTGAATTGGTACAGCCTCTATGGAGAACAGTATGGAGGTTCCTTAAAAAACTAAAAATAGAACTACCATATGACCCAGCAATCCCACTACTGGGCATATACCCTGAGAAAACCATAATTCAAAAAGAGACATGTACCAAAATGTTCATTGCAGCTCTATTCACAATAGCCTGGAGATGGAAACAACCTAAGTGTCCATCATCAGATGAATGGATAAAGAAGATGTGGCACATATATACAATGGAATATTACTCAGCCATAAAAAGAAACAAAATTGAGCTAGTCAGACAAACAAAATTGAGTAAGTCAGAAAGAGAAAGACAAACACTGTATGCTAACACATATATATGGAACCTAAGAAGAAAAAAAAATGTCATGAAGAACCTAGGGGTAAAACAGGAATAAAGACACAGACCTACTTGAGAATGGACTTGAGGATATGTGGAGGGGGAAGGGTAAGCTGTGACAAAGCGATTGAGAGGCATGGACATATATACACTACCAAACGTAAGGTAGATAGCTAGTGGGAAGCAGCCGCATAGCACAGGGAGATCAGCTCAGTGCTTTGTGACCGCCTGGAGGGGTGGGATAGGGAGGGTGGGAGGGAGGGAGACGCAAGAGGGAAGGGATATGGGAACAGATGTATATTCTTTTGTACCATAGTATATTCACAGACTGATTCACTTTGTTATAAAGCAGAAACTAATAAAAAAATAAAAAATAAACAAATGGGACCTAATGAAACTTAAAAGCTTTTGCACAGCAAAGGAAACCATAAACAAGACCAAAAGACAACCCTCAGAATGGGAGAAAATATTTGCAAATGAAGCAACTGACAAAGGATTAATCTCCAAAATTTACAAGCAGCTCATGCAGCTCAGTATCAAAAAAACAAACAACCCAATCCAAAAACGGGCAGAAAAACTAAATAGACATTTCTCCAAAGAAGATATACAGATTGCCAACAAACACATGAAAGAATGCTCAACATCATTAATCATTAGAGAAATGCAAATCAAAACTATAATGAGATATCATCTCATACCAGTCAGAATGGCCATCATCCAAAAATCTACAAACAGTAAATGCTGGAGAGGGTGTGGAGAAAAGGGAACACTCTTGCACTGTTGGTGGGAATGTAAATTGATATAGCCACTATGGAGTACAGTATGGACGTTCCTTAAAAAACTAAAAATAGAACTACCATATGACCCAGCAATCCCACTACTGGGCATATACCCTGAGAAAACCATAATTCAAAAAGAGTCATGTACCAAAATGTTCGTTGCAGCTCTATTTACAATAGCCAGGACATGGAAGCCACCTAAGTGTCCATCAACAGATGAATGGATAAAGAAGATACGGCACATATATACAATGGAATGTTACTCAGCCATAAAAAGAAGCGAAATTGAGTTATTTGTAGTGAGGTGGATGGACCTAGAGTCTGTCATACAGAGTGAAGTAAGTCGGAAAGAGAAAAAAAAATACCGTATGCTAACTCATATATATGGAATCTTAAAAAAAAAAAAAAAAAGGTCATGAAGAACCTAAGGGCAAGATGAGAATAAAGACACAGACCTACTAGAGAATGGACTTGAGGATATGGGGAGGGGGAAGCGTAAGCTGTGACAAAGTGAGAGAGTGGCATGGACATATATGCGCTACCAAACGTAAAATAGATAGCTAGTGGGAACCATTCGCATAGCACAGGGAGATCAGCTCGGTGCTTTGTGACCGCCTAGAGGGGTGGGATAGGGAGGGTGGGAGGGAGCGAGAGGCAAGAGGGAAGAGATATAGGGATATATGTATATGTATAACTGATTCACTTTGTTATACAGCAGAAACTAACACACCATTGTAAAGCAATTATACTCCAATAAAGGTGTTTAAAAATAAATTAATTAATTAAAAAAACAGGTCTGAGTTAAATCTGAGTTTACTATGTGCTGTAAACAAGGGATCCTACACACCATGAGGATCCATGAGTGCAAGGTTTTTGCCAGTTTGGATATTTGAAAGCAATCACAAGACTCCATAGAGCATACTTATGTAAAGCCTTTATCTAAAGGCCATGGATACAGTGGAGCATGAGAAAGAGAATGCAGGCAAATATTTGGTAGGCTAGAGACTTCCGGGGGCAATTGAGCTACCAAGATCTATGCAAGGAATCATAGCTCTGGGAAAGCTCCAGACGGAAATTCCCATCTGGGTTCTTATTCCCACAGTCACATTGTCAAGTGAGGCTGTCTAACTGGTTGCGCCAGTTGGAAACCATCCATTAACAAGCTGGCCTAAGGGTCACATAGGAGTTTCACACTTTGAACAGTACCTTATAAATTCTATTGCCCTTTTTAATCCAAGAGTCAAAGTCGGACCACCATAAATTACCAGGGATAAGGCTGCAGCTTTTCTGGTCCAGTTCAGCTGTAAGTCAACTTTATCTCACACTGCAGAGTATATCAGTAGGAAGGGATCAGGAAGGATCTGTTACAGGACTTGGCCTTGTGCTGGGAAGTTTGGGGGAGAGTTTGATAAAGTGGGGCTTGCTCTGGATTGGATGATGCCAGAAACCAGCATTTTGGTTCACTGGGCAATTTGGTTTGTGGGGTTATTGAGTATTGTATAGGGACAGTGCTAACTTGCAGCTATTTTATGGTAACTCTATGATTACCTCCAGGGACACCAGAAAACATGGGCAGGATAGGGATGGATGAACTAATGATTTATAAGGTGAGGTTTAATGTGTCAAAAATGTATGCATGTGCTCTATATCAGTTTGACTACATTTTTTGCTGAAAATGTATAGATTGATGTTCTGTACCAGGTAAACCTGGTTACATAGACAGGTTTTGGCTGTGTGACCAGTGGGGAAATAAAAATCTCTTAACAAACATGTACCTTGATTTCCCAGAGGCTGAGATATTACACACACATCTTGGTGGTTCATGTTTTAGAGACAAAGCTTGTCCTGTGTGATAGAAAGAGGACCCTGGAAGATGTGCCTGTATGTCTAGGACCCTCCAGATATTTGCCTGTGTTTTCTTTCTCCTGTGGTATCAGATCTTTCGCCTCTATTAAAACTTCCATTTAAGTATACTTTTTGGAGTTTTAAAATTCTTTTTACATGCACACCCCTGTGTAGTCACTGAAGGTTTCTTAACAGCTTTAATACAAGGGACAAGAATAACATACCAAGACTTAAGCCATAAATGGAAAAGAAGCAGCAGTCACTGATGTGAGCTAAGAGAGGGAAATACTTGGTTATTTTTGCAGTTACACAATGTTCTGATTTCTGTCTGTGCTTAGAGATGATTAATGAGTGACCTCGTTTTTGTCTCACTCTATCGTGGTCCCAGAGTGACCTTGTGCAATGTTTGTATTCTGTGAAATTATGTTCAGCAGAGAACACCAACTAAGAGCTCTCAGGGACATATTTTTCTGTCTTAATTCCCTGCTTTTGATTAAAGGCAGATGAATGCAAGTTATAGGGCGTTAATCTGTGATATCCAGATCTTAACCATTGCTAACATTCTGTGAATCAGGAGATTTTCCCGAGAACTTTGTTTGTAGTCAGAATTAGTCCTTCATGATGCTGTTACACGTTGTTGAATCATGTGATGTAATCACGGATGTGCAATCGCACCTAAGACTTTGGATAAGATGCAAAGAGTCAAGGGCAACACAGACAACTATCAGCAACAAAATTGTTTTAGTACTTGAAATAGACCACAAAGCCCAGAACCGAGACCATTAAACCCAGACCGATAAAACATGTCTGAATATCCTTCTAGGTTCATTTCAGAGAGCCAGGTGGCTTTTTCTTTTAGCTTAGTCATGGGCTGCTTACTTGATTGTTTGTATTTTTTTATGAAGTACAGAAAGAAGTGTTTGCTATAACACAAACACCCCCTTGAGAATTCCTTAAGGTAAAAATCATGAGCTATGCTCAATTTGGCTAAAGGATTTAAAATGATTTGTTGCACCAACAAGGACCTACTGTATAGCACAGGGAACGCTACTCAGTATCTTGTAATAATCTATAAGGGAAAAGAATCTAAAAAAGAATAGATATATATGGATAACCATCACTTTGCTGTATGCCTGAAACTAACACATTGTAAATCAACTATATTTCAATATATTTTTTTAATTTTAAAAGATGAATTGTTGACTTTTAAGAGTAAAAATGATGTCTACACAAACAATGGTACCCGGGATGGGCACAGCCCTGACTGGTAGTATAAGGTTCCTTCATTTTAATAGGAGAGAATCCATCATTGGTCTCTTAAGGTGGCCAGATTTTCTGAGTAGAGTTAAGTACTTCCTGCACAGTTGATAAGGATACAATGACTTTGGGAATTCCATGGCAGTCCAGTATTTACGACTCAGAACTTTCACTGCTATGGCCCAGGGTTCAATCCCTGGTCAGGGAACTAAGATCCCTCAAGCTGCACAGTGAAAAGAAAAAAAAAAAAAGGACAAAAGAAAAAAAAAGAATAAATAGAAATATTTTGTTGGTGGGGGGCAGATGGTTTAAAGGTTGAATTTTTATAAGATTAACAGTTGAGATTAACAACGTAAGGGTAATTTAAGTACCACATGAGACCTGTAAAGAAAATCTACCTTCTAAAATATTTTAACAGTGCTTCTCAATGTTTTTTCAATTTTGTTACTTGACTAGCCTTTTTAGACATTTTGTTTCTAATGGCCATACCCAAGAGATTTTATTACTGTAGGTATAGATTGCTGTGTACCTGTTTATATCCTGTGTTTATAAACATGCTTATACATAAAAAAACATAAGATATTTTCAACCTATAAGAACTAATTTTTGCCCCCTTGGGGGTGATGTCACCCCTGTTGAGAATGCATTTTTTTTTGTTTTTTTTTGCCTTTTTCTTCTTAATTTTATTGAAGTATAGTTGATTTACAATGTTGTGTTAATTTCTGCTATACAGCAAAGTGATTCGGTTATATGTATATATATTTTTTCATATTATTTTCCATTGTGGTTTATCACAGGTTATTGAATATAGTTCCCTGTGCTATATTAGGACCTTGTTGTTTATCTATTCTATATATAATAGTTTGCATCTGCTGATGCCAAACTCCCAATTCTTCCCTCCGCCCAGCCCTCCCCCTTGGCAACCACAAGTCTGTTTTCTATGTCTGTGAGTCTGTTCCATAGATATGTTCATTTATGTTGTATTTTAGTTTCCACATATATGGGATATCATATGGTATTTGTCTTTCTCTGTCTGACTTGCTTCACTTAGTATGATAATCTCTAGGTCCATCCATGTTGTTGCAAATGGCATTATTTCATTCTTTTTTATGGCTGAGTAATATTCCATTATATATATATACCACATCTTTTTTATTTGAGAATGCACGTTTTAAAGGAACAGCTATCAGATGGTTTACAGCAGGAACAGATAGGACATAACAGACCTGCCAATCAGAAAATTACAAGTGGTAGCTATTGTCTGAATATTATGCACAGTATCATTTTATTTTTCCTTGAGTGACAGAAGACCATAGGGTGTCAACAGTAAGAAGACAAAGAAAAGCTCCCTTAGGGAACTTGTTGAGAAATCATTCATTTGGTCAATATGAGATGCTAAAATACAATAGTAGGCAAGATTAGAGAAGAGGAAATAAAGAAATAGGATAATGGGGAACCAGAAAATTAATTTTGTTCTATCATCTTGGGCAGAAGTTTTCTACTCCCTGCAACTATCTGCTTTTACAGGACACTGAAGAATCCTCAATTTAAAGTCCCCAAATGGAATAGACGCTCAGCAATCGGAAGAAGATAATATCCACTGATTAAGAGAAGATTGTGTGTGTCTTCTTAATTGGAAAACACGCATCTAAGGATCAACACCTTGGAGTTTTACTGCTATGTTAGTTGTTACAGTGCCTGTCAAGGTCCTTTCCTTCAAAGGGCAGGGGTGGATTTTTTATGGGGTTTCTTTGAGAAGACTAAGTTTCCATGTTTGAGTTATGAAGGGATGTGCTTGAGTGATTATTTTTACAAAGCTGTTTGCACCTGTTTAATAAGACTGGTTGCATCTAGTTATATCTGTTTGAATAGAGAAGTACCCTAATGCATAGAGTACTTAATCCATCAGAGAGGGTCCATATCATCAGGGGTCCATATCATCAAGGCTTACAGCCAATGCCTTAGACCATGGAAGATCTAAAGTCTCTGAGAGCTTTGCCAATTTTCAGTTTTTGAATTCCTTTCATTCTCTGTACTTTTCACTGAAGATTGAAGATAGGAACAATGAAGTTTTTAAGTAAAAAGTAAACCCTTACAAAGTTATTTCATGACATTCTCAGTGAAAGGTAGCTCTCAAAACAAGCAATGACCAAGCATACTGGAATGTGATTACTATTTGCTTAAATGTTGACCTTTATCTCTTTTTACCTGGAAGACCCAGATGAAGAAAATTGACTCAGTCATATGGACTGATTTAAATTCAGGGAGAGGTTCATATTCCATGATTGAGTTTGAATCCGTAATTGTATGGCCTGCTTGATAATTTCAAGTTTTTGTTTTTAGGTGTAAACTATTATAAAACAAAATTAAATCAGGATTATACAAGGGAATTTACAAAAGTAAAGATAATTTTCTAACAGAGATTAATCCATTGAGGGATTTTCTTTTTTAAGCAGAGGAAGGAGCTCTCCTGGGTTCACATGTTGCAGTGGTGAAGAAGAGACAAATAATTGAAGACTTTAATATAACTCCAAGTGCCCTCAGTTGACAAGAGTGTTCAAATCTAGAATCGTAGAAGCAAAATCTTTTTGTAAATAATTATTATACCCCTCTTTGTGCTCAAACATGACTATCTTTTTTTAATCTTAAAAAGTACACCATTATTATAACATATTTATATTGTTACCTAATTTATAATAATAAATCTAGGAAGATGTACATTTTCCAGATTTATCAGTTCTTTTAACTTAAGTTTGGTAAACAAAACTCTTCTCACATTAGTGTGAAATAATCAAATTTTGAGATTGGCAAACTTTTTTATTTTTCTTACCTTATTTCTGTGAATAAAATAAAGGAGCAAATGTGTTGCCAGGGGGCCTTTCCAAGACCCCAAAATTGATTATACAAACCAAGATATCTTAACGGTTCTGTTATTCCTAATTTGGGACCTAAATATGAGAAAGACAAAATTGATTATTGCCAAAGGAAATGAGCTATAAATAGAACACTGAGTTTTAAAAACACATTTCAACAAGAGGCAAAGACTAATAGGAAATTTTTGTTAAAATACATCAAGAACAAGTTTAACAGCATAAGTTGGTCAACAAAAAGAGTATCTATTATCTGGGCACAGAAAAATAGTCATTTTACAGGAAAAAGGAAAATTCTAATTCTTCTCTTGTGTACCATTTATGTGAAACTTTGCAGTAAAGGATTTATTAACACATTTCCACATATGCAATTACACACATAAAATATATAAATATACAAATAGGTGATAAATTTAACTAAAAATAAAAATACATTCAACTCTTATCAGTATCTTAAATAGAATAGTGTCTATATTATATTACAATATAACTATATTATATTGTTAATATAGAAAAATGTCTATATTATATTACCATCTTAATAAAGTGTAAGATGTCCTTAATGAACAGACAAATCGTATTAATTATCTCATACACAAATTCCTGTTTGTCTGTAAGCACTGAACCAAAAATGTTCAATCATTTATATTAATTAATGTATTCAACTATGTTGATAATTCCCTATATTATGTGTAGGAGTTACTCAACTAGTTTCTGGATTTTTCTCAGAGGGAGTTGATTGACAATCAACTGTATATTTCTTGCATCAGTGAAAGGAGGGAAATTCAGGAACCTCCTATGTTGCCATCTTGGTGATGTCATCTTCAGTGCTTATTTTGAGCCAAGACTTTAGAGCATCCTTCCTCGACTGGGTTCTGTGAGAGGATTAAGTCCCAGAGAGAATGATTTATGTGACTATTTTCTCAGTACTTTCAAGGATGGCACATACATAGCACGATTCTGAATGCAGAGGAGAGAAGTTAATTCACTACATCATTAGGGATTTAGGGATTAAATTGATTTAGCCATTTGCAGCAACATGGATGCAATTAGAGATTATCATACTAAGTGAAGTAAGTCAGACTGAGAAAGACAAATACCATATGATATCACTTATATGTGAAATCTAAAATAAGACACAAATGGACCTATCTACAAAACAGAAACCAACTCATAGACATAGAGAACAGACTTGTGGTTGCCAAGGTAGGTAGGAAGGAGAGGGATGGACTGGGAGTTTGGGATTGATAGATGTAAACTATTATATTTAGAATGGATAAACAACAAGGTCCTACTGTATAGTACAGAGAGTTGTATTCAATAGCCTGTGATAAACCATAATGGAAAAGAATATTAAAAAAGAATGTCTCTATGTGTATAACTGAGTCACTTTGCTGTACAGCAGAGATTGCCACAACATTGTAAATCAGCTATACTTCAGTAAAAAAATTAAAATAAAATGAAAAGAAGACTTGATTTAGAGTTCTGGACTTGTTATTCCTTTTCTTTAATTTTACAAGTACTCTCAGAAGTAGTCAGCCCAGTATAGACTGTAGCAGTACAATGTGATCCCCAAATACTTGCTCTCAGTGGGCACTTCATAAATGGCGAACAGGAGATTATTTAATTATTTTTTCATCAGTGTTTGATGTGGACTGCTGAATTTTGATCCATCCATATTTACATGATTTCCATTGGTTCCCTCCTCAGTTAGGGTGGAGAACACGTACCTGTAATCTTCCTCCAATTTTCCCAAACATTTGTTGCTTGAATACTAAAGCACCTGAGCTCTGGGAAATAAAAATACCAAAATATTTTATAAAATATTTCATACTACCTCTTTAATAATACCTGAGATAAGAGTGGAGAATTGTGAGTATCAAGGACAACTGGAGATTGGATCCAAGTTGGCTTCATAGTAGAAATGATGGAGCCCAGATCTGTCTCCTCTTTATTTATCCAGTTCCCAGGTGTCTGGTTATAATTGATAATGCCTGGCAATGATCAGAATCCCCACCCTTGGCTTCCTGATTGGTGGAATGAACACACTGGACTAGATGGGAAAAGTTCTGCTTATCTTATCTTCAATGAATTAGAAGTTTCCACTTGCACTCACACTTTCCCCCACCACCTCCTCATTTCACTCACTTCTGATTCCAAGTCTCATAACAATGCATGGGATTGATTGAACCAACATCACTTAGCTGCTTCTTGGTGTCAAGATAATCTGGGAATGGAGTTTTTGAAATTCTTCGAAGTGAAACACATATGTGGGAAAATTACCTAAGTATATGAAAACATCCACTAAATGGCCCGCGATAAGGGTCTACACCATTTTATGAAGCTTAACAAATGTGTTGCAAGATGATTATTGATTTAGAAAAAGATATATTGGGGGATGGAGGTTTAGGAATGAGTGATATGGAAGGGCTTGCTCCTCTTCCTTCCAGAGATAGAATACATGACTCTGGGAGTCAACATGTAGATTTGGCAGTGGCTATTGCAAAGTACTTATTTTCCATTTTCAGGAATATGCGCCTTTCTGGTTTAGATGCTTTAGAACCCAGGAGTGAAATATATTTTTATTATTCACTTACAAATTCCACTGAATTGGAAGCTGTTATCTGGCCATTTGGAGATTCCCTTGTTTATGCCTCTGGTATAACACATACACACTCTCAAAAACAATAGATTTACTGATAAACAATGAGGGCAGGAGTATTCATGGAACCATGATGATCTCATGGAGCCCCTCCATGTACCACAGTGCTGTCGTTATATTAAACACGAGGCTGGTGCAACTCCACATTCAAGTAGAACCATCAATGAATCAGATTCCTCAGGTTATGAACTGAAGACCACACAACTGGTGAAGATTCTTATGACCTGTGGGCTTCACTGTGAGCAAAAGGGACATCAAGAAAAGAAAAGTTCCTTAACAACCTTTCAATAAATTCCTTTACTGTTCACATTAGCTGGAAAAAACTTGACTGATACAGTCCAATTCTACATACAGTTGGGCTCAATAATTTGTTACAAGTCGAACCAGTAATTTTCTGAACTTGCATTGGTTTGATTCATATAGATTTATAGATTTACAGATTTAAAGACAAAGATATTTTATGTAAGTAAAAGGGATCTGTTATAACCATAGTGTACTAGATGTAGAGATTTAGCTTGGGTCTTCTGGGATAATGGCTCTGAGCTTCTCAAGTTCCTACTCCCCAGAAAACAATGATCCAATAAAAATGGGTCTCAAGGGCTTCCCTGGTGGCACACTGGTTGAGAGTCCGCCTGCCGATGCAGGGGACACGGGTTCGTGCCCCAGTCCGGGAAGATCCCACATGCCACGAAGCAGCTGGGCCCGTGAGCCATGGCCGCTGAGCCTGCGCATCCGGAGCCTGTGCTCCGCAACGGGAGAGGCCACAACAGTGAGAGGCCCACGTACAGCAAAAAAAAAAAGAAAAAAAATGGATCTCAAGAAAATATGGAGAATATTTATTGTGTAACTTTTTTGTAATATTCAATAATTCTTCATCCAATCAATTGTGTTTAGGTTAGAAGTTCTGATAGTTCTTCTGTGTAGAAGAAGCACCTGGAGTTAATTATCTCTTAGAATGCCAGTATTAAATACCAAGCAAGTAATTCTTCATGGTATATACTGTTCATAAAATATCTTTACTTTGCTCAATTATACCTTTTATTTTGATGTACTTTGCTGACACACCAGCATTCTTCACTATCAAAATATTGAAGCTAAAAGTTCACACATTCATCTCCATATAAAAATAACTTATTATGGATCCTCCAGGATAAATTAGTCCTAAAATAGTTGTTAAGTTAATTTCTTATGATAACCTGTGTATGTTTATTTGCCTAAACTTAATATATCATTCTGGCAAAAATTATATTGAACTATTCATCTATACATAATCTAACAGGATTATTTTCCTCTTGAGGTTACTTCTGGAACATGCTAGTACAGCTGTAGTGTAGACTGACAGTCTTGCAAGCACATTAAAAAAAAATAGACCCATCAAAATGAAATTTTGGCTTAAAAATCTCATGTTACTCATTTAACTATTTAGGATAGGACTGATCACTTCTAGATGTAATTCATCCATGAGTTTATATTGGTTGACCTGGGCAGGAGAAGAAGTAGAATTGAATATACAATGAAAATGTTAGTGAGTTTTGTTAACATGTAATTCAATTTGATTAGAACATTTATTAAGACAACACTCTGCTTAGAGCATGGTACTTTGGTTATATAATGGGAATTGCTACAATAACACAAGAAGATTATGTAAGTGAAATAACAAAAAACACAATGGCTCATATTTTCATGCTAATACAGACTGGGATCATGTTGTAATCATCTTTGTGCTTCAAGCATTCTGGCCAGTTCTTGGAACATATCTGATGATCTATAATATTTTTTTATTTAATATAATCTGAAAAGAATAGGGGAGGTACAGATTCTTATGGTCAAAGCATAGTATATAGAACTCTGAGATATATAAATATTAGTGTTCTTAAGCCCTAATAGGCTCAAAAAAACCCTATTTTTTTCCAATACGAGAAAATATTGGCCTAAAATAATTTTTTAATTTAAAATATTTTATTTTATTAAAAGAATCTGGCTCAGCTGGGCCAATATTTGATATGAATATTAACTATATGCCAGTGAGGCACGCATTTTACAAATTTATATCTTCAGCTCCCATTCTTCCCCTGTACTCCAGACTAGTTTATTCAATTGCCTACTTGACATCTGTACATTATATCTGGGGAAAAAAAAGCATTTTTATTTTATACACAACATGTGTAAAGTAGAACTCTTAATTCTCTGCTCATTCACACTCCATCTCAGAAATTGTTTTAACTATTCATTCAATAGCACTAGCAAAAATAAAGGATTCGTTCTTCATTCCTCAATTTCTTTCATTCTTCACAGCAACTCCAGGTTACTTCACTTTCATAACATATTCTAAATATCTCCTCTTCATTCAATCTTCCCAGCTACCATCCTAGTATAAAGCTACCATCACCTGGATGTGTATTTCCCTTACAGCCTTCTTAGTGGTCTCCCTGCTTCTCTTTTTGGTTCCCTAAACCTATTCTCATCAAAGAAGGTAAAGTAATTATTAAAAAAATAAATAAAATTCACAATTATGAATTGAATAAATGATGCTTGGTCAGTTCTGCCATAATATAATTTATTCGTTGAAAAATGTTTATTGAGCAACTACCATATGTTATATGGTCCTAGGTACAGAAAATACCGTCAAAAGAAAATATAGATTTTTAGTGTCTTCCCTCATGAAGGTCATATTTAAGCAGAGAAGACAAATACTGCATCATCAATTTCAAATACAATGCAATATGAAGGAGAAATCATAGTGGTGCCATGGGTGATACAAATACAGTGGTGGGCTTCCCTGGTGGCGCAGTGGTTGAGAGTCCGCCCGCTGACACAGGGGACACGGGTTCGTGCCCCGGTCTGGGAAGATCCCACATGCCGCGGAGCGCCTGGGCCCGTGAGCCATGGCCGCTGAGCCTGCGCATCTGGAGCCTGTGCTCCGCAACGGGAGAGGCCACAACAGTGAGAGGCCTGCGTACCGCAAAAAAAAAAAAAAAAAAAAAGTGTGATTACTATACTGTAAGAACATGATAGATGGAATGAGCTATTCCCATGTCCAAGTACTTCTGTGTGGAGAGGGAAGAGGGGCAAGTGCCATACCATGTTTTGCTTTGCTAACGCTAGCCTCATCCAAATCAGAGCTATACATCCTCCATGAGCTATTCAATGGTGGTCTAGTTTACTAAGGACATCTTCTTAAACAGACACACACACACACACACACACATACACACACACAATTATATCAAAGCTTTTCCCATTCTTTCTGCTCTATTCTGAGGAAGGTACCACCTTCCTCAGAATTTGTGCCAAATGAGATAATAAATGTTTGGTATTTTAAAATCTCTGTTAGTTAGGCATTCTTTTACTTACAGCTGGTAAAGTTTTCTTTATCATTCATGTTTTTCCCCAATTCCTTGCTTCTGTTTTCCTATCTTATCTTCATATAGAACCAACGATATCTCCTTTTTAAAGTTCTTTCTTATTACTAATCCTGGGAAATCATTTGGAGAGGGGCCGGTAAGATGCCTGGCTGACATGAATCATCCATTGCTCACAGTAATGGTCTCCATGACTGGGACTTTGGGCTGTGTGTGTGTGTGTGTAATATTCTATCTCAAAAAGGATATATCCAATGTTTTCTACGTGTCAGGCACTGTGCTAATCACTTTAAATATATTAATTTATTTAATCCCCACAATAAACTTATAAATCATTGCTATTATAATTATTTCCATTCATAGACAAAGAAAGAGAAGCACAGGGAATTTATGTGCCTCATCCGAGGCCATTTGTCTGGTAAGTCATAGAACCAGAATCCAAAAGCAGGCTGTGAGGTTCCATCCAGGGAATGGAAGGAAAATTCTACACACAAACTACATTCTTGATATACTAATATTTAAAATACAGGGTGAGTAAATGTAGTTCCTTTTGGCTACAACAAAATTATAACTTTTGATGCAAAGGGGTGGCATTTGCTGCAGTGCTTTCCCAGCAGGGTGCGTTCGTTCCCAACCTCACTCTGCCTGGAAGGGTAAGTCGGCCTCTGCTGGCAAAAAGATTCTGGAAATTTTTATAACTTGCTGTGACAACTTTGATGCCAAAATCAAAACAAGTTTACAGAAACCTTATTCTTCTAGGTAAAGGTAATTCCAAAGAGAACACTGTGAGCTTGCTCCGCAGCCCCACCCAGGTACATAGTCCTGTGGATGTTCACACAAAGAGGGGTTTGAAGGGAGAAGACAGAGGCGCATTGCTTACCATCTGCTGCAGGATGTGTCTTCCTGCTGGGGTTGTGGGTAGAATTCTCGTCAAGAACATGTTCCACAGAGGGAAGGACACGCTCTCATTCATTACACAACCCATGATCAATTCCAGGCACATTTTCCCTTTGCCCTTTAGCCTTTAACCAAGAGGAAACAATTGCATAACACTGAATGTTGTGCAAAGCAATATCTCTGTCATCAAAGTGATTATCACCAAAGGTTGCAAAATGATTAGGGTTCTTTCCAGAAATTTTCTATCTTCTTAATATTAAAAATTATAAATACTACCTAAGAAACCATACCTTAAAGAAAGTGAAGGCTGAAAGATGAGAAGGATATAGGACAGAACAAAAGTTATACTCCAAACTTGACTTTGGAACTTGGGATATTTTTTTACAAGACTGGAAACAATTTATTTTTTTGTCTCTTTTATTTTTACTTTTCACAAGTAAGTACTACCTATTTACTTTTTAAGAGTATACATTGTCTATATAATCTTCAATCATTTTTCTCTGTAGACAAAATTATCTGGATATAAAATGTCTTTATATATTAAATGTGTGAATATCAACTGGAAATCAAAGCACAAAAAATATTACTGTAATATATTCACAAGATACAGAGACTTGGATTTATGTCTTATTTATATTTCAGCTTGATAGTTACTGGACATGTTTTTCTGATTTCATAAAGGGAAGTGGTGATATATTTTGAAAACATTTTCCGTAAAAGGCATCCGAAATGCATTTTTGACTAGAGCAATGATTTTGAAATTAAGTACATTAATTTAGATTTTGTTTGGTTACTCTTCTTACTAGTAACTGTTAGGAGGCCTTATCCCAACATTACACTTTTATACTTCATGATGAAATATATCTCTGCTTTACAGGATGAGGAAATGTACGCTGGTGTTTATTTGAATCGAAAAGGGGGGGGGTTTCCATATGCTGGAAGTGTTACACCAATTTTGCCTGATGGAAAACCCAAGCCATCATTTTATCCACTTTCTCCACACCCTTAACTTTACTAATGAAATCCTTCCTTTCTAGTAAATGGCAAAATCTTTTCCCACCTTAGAAGGGGATTTCCTCATGCAATGAACAGAATCAGAAACAATTGTTCTGCATTCTCTATGGAAATAACATTCATATTCATAGCATTTACCCTAAAAAACGTGTATGTCTGTGTTCTTGTGTACATATATATTTCTGTCATTAATACTATTTATTTCTCATTTAAATTTAACATGTAAAAAGCTAGATGACTTTTCCAAATTTTGAGGGTGTGTTAAGGAGATACACAAATGCGTACACACACACAATGTCTACTGTGCAAAATTCACTTTGGAAGTCCTATGGGGACACCTCCCAGCAATCAGCACAATCACTCTCAGTCAGATGCAACTGAATTACAATCAGAAGCAAGTGTAAATAATATTAAGAGAATCATTCTCTAAGTATTACAATTCCATGGAAAGAGAAAATAAACCAAAATAAATTCCAAACATGAGCCCCAGATAGAAAATTCTAAGAGTAGATACAACAAATTTTAGTTGCTAATTGACAATCTAGAGAATTCTCATATGGGTGAGTCAATTTAGTGAACTTAAAGTAGTATATATATATTTATCAGAGGAGTATGTATTCAAATATTTAACAATTATGATTATCTCCACCTAATCAGATAAATCAGATTACATGTTTGTGTGTAAATGTAAACTCAATTCACCTTATTCAAAAGGAGTGTTATGCAAGTTTCTTCTCCCACTCAACAAATTTAAACATGTACAGCAATTAATTTGTGTTTTTTAAATTCCTTGCACTAAATTTCCTGTTGTTGGCATTAGATTTAGACTTCCAAGTTGTAACATGTTACTAAAGTCTTAGAAAACATTTGACTTCCAGATATGCCCACTGCTGGTGTGATTTACATTCTGCATCTTGATTAACAAAGATGTTCTAGATGTAAATACATAACTGACTATTTGCATATTCTTCAAATATTAAGTGATTATTTTAGGGTCACACCTTTGAGTGAGTGTTATGACAAAGGGGCAAAGAAACTTCATGGAACCAGTAAAGGAAAAACATGGAGAGAAGTAGACTTTTGGTGTTGCTTTTCATAAGGGATAACATAAGTGATCACCAATCTGAAACTGTTTCTCATCTGTGATGTAGAGAAGTAGTATTTAAAGGTATGAAGACATAGTCAAGTGATAGAGACAATTTTCTTCAGATTTGGCCAAAACCTTTGCGATAAAGAAGTATATAGTATGAGGCTGTCTTTTTAGAAAGGACTGGGTGAAAATACAATAAGAAAAAAAAATACCAAAATAATACCTCATTAAGTTGACCACATTCTGAATATCAGATGATGTTTAGCTTTAATCCTTTTAATTACCTGGAATGTGCAACAGTGGGACCCAGCAGAAGGCATTATTGGTTGGAAAGATGCATCTTTCTGCATCAAAAAAACAGTGTCTGATTCTTGGACAGAAAGCACCCCAAGAAATGGGTTTCTGCTTTAAAAGTTTGGAGATTAAGAATACTTAGTTCTTTGTGGTATATACATACAATGGAACATTCTTCAGCCAAAAAAAGAAAGACACCATGTCATTTGTGACAAGATGGATGCACTTTGAGGACATTATTATGCTAAGTGAAAAAAAGTCAGACAGAGAAAGACGAATACCATATGATTTCACTTATATGTGAAATCTAAAAACAAACAAAAAAATGCCAAATTCATAGAAAAAGAGATCGGATTTGTAGTTACCAGAGGCAGGAGTCAGGGGAGGTAAATTGGATGAAGGTGGTCAAACAGTACAAGCTTCCAGTTATAAGGTAAATAAATACTAGGGATGTAATATTCAACATGATGACTATAGTCAACACTGCTGTGTGGTATATTTGAAATTTCAGAGAATAAATCCTAAGAGTAACTTCACAAAAAAAAAAAACCTTTTTTTTTTGTATTTATATCAGATGATAGATGCTAGCTAAATTTATTGTGGTGCTCATTCCACAATATATGTATGTCAACATTGTGTTGTACACCTTAAACTTATACAGTGTTAACAATTATATCTCAATAAAACTGAAGAAAAAGTGGTTACTTCAAACACATCATAAATTGGCTAAAAGCCAGACTGGATTCAAAAGACGCTTGCATTTATTGAAGATTTCAAATATCATTAGCATTCATTAAGGGCCTATAATATTCCAGCTATTGGAAGTTAACCATAATAAAACCATAATAAAACATACCAGCAGTGCTTTTAAGATACTCACAGCTTAGTGCAGATATAACATAAAAGCAAACAATTATAGTGGAACATGAAATTCTGTAATAAAGATATGTACTTGGGCTTCCCTGGTGGCGCAGTCGTTGAGAGTCCGCCTGCCGATGCAGGGGACATGGGTTCGTGCCCCGGTCCGGGAAGATCCCACATACCGCGGAGCGGCTGGGCCCATGAGCCATGGCCGCTGAGCCTGCGCGTCCGGAGCCTGTGCTCTGTAGCGGAAGAGGCCACAACAGTGAGAGGCCCACGTACAGACAAAAAAAAAAAGATATGTACCTAAGTTACGGGAGTTCAAAGCAGCACCAAGTAATTTTATCTGGGTATTCATGAAAGTTTGAAGTGAATCATGAAGCAGGAAGTATATTCCTGGCAGAAAGGTCATGATGGAGAGAGACATTCTAGGCAGAGTATTTGGCACAGGTATATACATCTAACACACGTATATACGTGTGTGGCTCACATAGGAAAATGCTAATGTTTTCATGGAAAAAAGACAAAAAGTGTCTGTGGAGAAGTGGTGGATGCTAAATTTGGAAACCTTAAGAACTTTCTTAAGGAGAAACTTACTAATGAGTTTGGGATTTATCCTGTAGGTAATTATGGACCATTCAAAATTTTTTAAAGAGGACACGTATAATTAATTTGCATTTTAGGGGAAAAGAAGAGTTGGTCTATTGGTAGTGTGGAATGGATTTCCTGCCATTTACAGTAAAAGGGCAATATTAGAGAGGAGCTCAGCAGAAGATTCCTTTGTGATATGCGATGTAATCACAGCAATCATGAGATCGTCTTCAAGTATTTCGTATTGAGTCAAATTCCTAGAGATAAAGTAACACAAAATACTTGGCAATATTCTTGGAAAACGAAAAAAGAGAATGTAATGCAAAAAAAAAAAAAGTAATACTTCAGTGTTCTGCCAGGAGACCTTTATTTTACAGATCACTAGACCTTGATAAAGGCTTACCTAAGTCCACACAAATCCATCTCAACAAGTTTCCCTAACTGTGAACACGAAGGTGATTTCTTTATCTCCCGGAAGTCCTCTTAAGTTTCTAAAGCAAATTGCTGCACCACTTCCCTGAGCTCTGTTTATCAAGGAATTAAAAAGAGATGCAACCTCAAAAAAGTAATGGGGGGAGGGCAGGAAGTAAGAAAAAAGCAACTAGTGAACATTGTGTTGCATTCTTGCCAAGCAGCAGTGGGTGCCAGCTTGCCTTATGTTTACATAGGTGACTTTCTGTCTCCATTTCAAAGGAACAGTCTAAGAATGTCTTCAAGATGACAGTTTCTCTTGCTGAATAAATTAATGAATAAGTGTCACTTTATGTACCTTGCTACATTCATAAGCTATTTGGAGCAATAAAGGGTAATTCCAACAATAATAAATGGTGTCGGTTGTTATCTTTATTTTTCTTATCTTCGTTACATTAAAAATTTGAGGTCCAGGGTTACTTATTTTCTCTTAATTTAGAATATTCAGAATATATTTGGCATGCAAAAATATATCATATAGAAAATAAATCAGTAATTACTTATAAAAATACAAGATAATTCATTTTTTTTCAATCTGAACTTCCTTAAGTCACTCTCTATCATTACTTGTAAACTGCTCCCATAATAATAACTCTATGGAACTATTATCAACCAGAAATGGGTACTAAGTTTTCAACACAAATTTAGAGCTCAACCAGGAAATAATAGTGTAGTGAGATATAAATTCATTTGTGATAATTGAACTTACAGAAATGAGATTTAATTTGTGCTTGAAGAATTCACCCACAGGTGTCATGTTTTAAGTCTAAGTGTCAATGTAAATTTTTTCATAAATGAGATGGTGATATTTGGGTTTTGCCTCTAATGGCATGTAATAGACATGTACTGGGAGGTGATCAAAATTCAAAGAAAATATCAAACAAGGTTACAAGTGTTACACTTTAAGAATGACAAAAGCGGCTGAATGGATCTATAAAACTCCACAACAGGCTTTTCTTGCCAGTGAGAATGTCTGAGCTCCCAGCATACTGTACCTGGATCTGCCTGGATCTGGTGAGTACAGTCTGTGACTTCTATTTTGATCCTGATGTGGATGAGAATACTTCCGGGTGTTCTTCTCATTTATCTACATCTCTCATTCTCCAAAAATGCAAATGATTGCATAGGGTTTTACTATACATGAGGAAGCCAAATAGAGCTTGGTATTGAAAGCTCAAGCTTAATTACATTTTTATTGCAGTAATTTGCTGTTAAGCAATATTACCATTTCATGATACAATCAAAAATATATTAATTCATACGGTAAATTCCAAACTTGAAAGGCACTATCATGTTTGCCTAGTAAATATCCAGAATGTAATTAAGAGCTCTAGCGTTGTATTTATGTTGAAGAAGAGGCATCAGTGGGCTGCTGAGGAAAGAAGCTGAACTAAGAGTGGGCAAATCTGAAATGAAATTTGCACTATCAATTTGGAGGAAAGCATTGTATGAAGAGACTGACACTGCTAACCTTTATAAAACTAATGATTTTAATCAACTGCTGCTTCGTTATTGGGATTTCCTTTGTTGGGGCGGCAAAATGTAATTCATAGGCCAGCATCCTTCTGTTTCATGAATGTCAGGTCCTCAGATTCAGCATTCTGATGTATTTCTAACATTAAAAAATAATGCACTTGGGACTTCCCTGGTGGTGCAGTGGTTAAGAATCCACCTGCCGATGCAGGTGACACGGGTTCGAGCCCTGGTCTGGGAAGATCCCACATGCTGCGGAGCAACTAAGCCCGTGCGCCACAACTACTGAGCCTGCGCTCTAAGGCCCGCGTGCCACAACTACTGAGCCCACTTGCTGTAACTACTGAAGCCCATGTGCCTAGAGCCCGTGCTCTGCAACAAGAGAAGCCACCACAATGAGAAGCCCGCTCACCGCAACGAAGAGTAGCCCCCGCTTGCTGCAACTAGAGAAAGCCCACGCGCAGCAACAAAGACCCATCACAGCCAAAATAAATAAATGAATAAATAAAATTGTTAAAAAAATGCACTTTTCTTAAATTCCAAAATCCTTCAGTTAACAAAATAATTGCTAAGTAGCTAAACATTGCTTTGACACTTTCAATTTCAATGTTCTTGCTTAAATTTTGTAGACCGTATGTTCTGCTCGTCTTTTCTGTTCTACAAGAAAGCTCTTTAGGTAAAGCTTACGCACAGCTTTTCAATCTTCAAAACAGAATCTGTTGTTTTGACTGTCTCCCTCAACTATGGTGAGATCCAGACCAAAATATTTGAAGAGAATGTTACCAGACAGGATTTCTTCAAATGTATCAACTTGGAGATAAATACTTCATTCTATTTCATAGGGAAAAGAATATTGCAGGTGTACAAAATGTACTCATATAACTGACTTTCCACAGACAGATATCAGACTATTTTTCTGTGTGTGTAAACTTCTTTTAATTTTAAAAGAATAATATAGTCCTCAGTTTGGGATGATGTAAGTATAGTCATAGATGGTGACAGGGGGATGAGCCAAAGCCATTTGATTTTAGGACAGAAATTTGTTGACAGGAAGAAGGTAGATAAAAGGAAATATTCCAATGCAGAGAAGGAAAGTTTTAAGAAAGGAAAAGAATTAATTTAAATGATGAGATGAGACAAGAAAGTGACAAAACAAGAGAAATAAACAAGATTGGTTATTCAAAAAATAGATATGACAAGTTATGAATTAAAACTTTTAGTGATGCCAAAACATAGTGGGAGGGATTTTTTGATAAAACAGACAGCAATCTTGTATTTATTTGCTTCCTAGTTTCCTCAGGCCAGACTGGCTTTCATTACATTCTCTGTTAAAGGAGCAATGCTCAGTCAGGAAGAGAGAAGATTGGTAGCAATCAGGCCCCGAGAAAATATGGTCTTTTTCATACAGATGCCCATCTACAAGCCTGGGCAGAAAGGTGAGTGCATCTAAATTTCATTACACTCAACTAATATAATTTATAGGATATCTAAATTGATGGTACACAATACATGCCTAGCAAATCGGTCGTTTAAAATCCATTACAAAGTTTGCCTGAAATATAAAATAAAAATATAGATTGAAGTGTTCACTTCAGCAGCACATATACTAAAATTAGAACGACACAAAGAAGATTAGCATGGCCCCTATATAAGGAGAACACACAAATTCATGAAACATTTCATTTTTTTTCCACAGATATATACTTAGCTTCTGAACATTAAATATATGGCATTCTGCATGTCAATCATACTCAACAAAGGGATTTGAAAATATAGATTATGTAGCATAAAGGCTAGAGATTTAGTTTCAATAAGTCTGGGGTGGGGAGCCTTGGAAACTGTATTTTAATAATCAAGTTTTGGAATCACTAAGTGACAGCATATACAAATTTATAAGCTGACAGTTGAATTATAAGTAAAACAGCAATAAAGAGTATCAAGAACAGGTAAGAGAACTCTAGTGTGTAAAGAATTGCCCAGTGATAGAATGATCAGCATGGCATGGAAATAAGCTGAGAAGTCTTTTCTCATCTCCTTGGTCTAGAAGAAGTTCTTAGGCACAGATTATTACAGTCAAAAGAAGACATTTCTGATGAGATGAATGGCACATGAAAAAGCACAGAGGTAGAATTAATTCAAAATCGTGCCTTAAGATGAGAATTGGATAGACTTATTTGCAGTGAAGAAAAAAAAACAGAAGGGAGGAAAACAAGTTCAAATGAATAAAAGAGTTACAGGAGAGCCTGGGCTATGGAGCTGAAGAGCTATTTTCTGTAGATTGGGGGATTATACAATGATGAAAACAGGCTGAAGAAGATTATCCTTAGCAACTGACATTATTAACTGATAATATGCTTCCTTTCCTGATAGGAAATATTTCAAGAAATAAGGCTAGGGACAAAATTGGAAGATTTCTAGGATTCTTGCTAAGAGCTGAAGAAGGCAGAGGTTGAAAAGGTTGAGTCTTTTCAACCTCTGCCTACTTCCAACAGCCCAGAAACATAAAAACTTAATTACAATGAGTTTCTTTTTCCTCATCCCATCTATTTTCTAGCAGAGGGCCTAAGACGCTGGGTTATAATGTAGCACAAAAGATGAATAGAGTCTTACACAATTGAGGATATTCAGTTTTCAAAAAAATTGACCTTTAGTGTTTGAGATATAATGCTTCGAATATTCATAGCTTACCCAGTGTCATGTTGCTTTTAAAAACAAAGTATATTGTGATATTAACTATTGCATTGTGTTAAAATTGCAAAGCACATTTAGATTGTTGTAGCTTCCTATGTGACTAAGATCTGCAGTATGATATCTAGACCTTCATCTCTCTCTGGCCCTCTGAGAAATTACAAAAGACACAGCATCAATCCAGGCTAAAAATTTTATGGGAAGTTATTGATGGCTAAGTTGTTGCAAAGTTAGCCATTTAGATTATTTTAAAGAGAGGACCCATAAATTATCTAGATGCATTTTTTGACTTTATGTGTTCCAGCTTCACATTGGGTATTTATCCTGCACAGAAATATCCTACATTTGGAATTAATGCTATTCCAGGACCTAGTCTGACCTAGTTTGAGTGCTGTCATCACTTCTGCCCAAATTTGCCAAGACCAAAGAAAAAGCAAACAATGAAATTTAACTCAGAGATCAGAAACAAGGACAGGATAACCATTTATTTGCCTGCTAGCTTATAGGCAGTGACAACAAAGCGGGCCTTAAGAAATTGGGAGTAGATTTTTACCTCACATGATTTCAGGTTGCAGGAGGTCCCTCCCATAAGAAAATCACCAGTAATAGTCCTGGAGTCCTGTAATTCTACAGTAGGAGTTTCATTGCATTGGTTTAAAGTGTTTATTCTTGTTGGAACACAAAATTTAAGACAATAAGCAATTTTCTTTCTTGAAAGATTTACTCACAGGTAAATTTGTAAAGACATTGGGCACCTAAATAGAGAAAAAAGTTTTTCATCAAAAATTTGAAAGACGTTTTAAGCTCCTAAAACAAGCCTCTAAACTTCGTTGCATTAGAAGTGGAGCTTATTTGCAGTTACCTTTACTAACAAGAGTAAATGATAGCACTTCCTCTGGCTAGAAAAGAGTATTATGTTTATACTGACAGTTGCTGTCATCCCATAAAGAAAGAAGTTTATTGTCCTATTTTGATAATTTTGTGCTATCTGGTCATCATTTTACTAGAAATATCTATGACATAAAATTGAATTAGGTGATTTTGAGACAGTGTGATGGGAAAATACATATATTTTTAAAAATCTCACTCTGTGTGTATAACTTTAATGAAAATATCTCCTCATATTTTTAAACCGACAAAAATATTTCCATTTTCATAGTTTTAAAGTTAGCAAACTGAGTATACTATACGTTATTGATGCTCTGGCCACATGGGGACTATACTTAATAGTACACAAAAACACATGTCATCTTTTAACAAGATAAGTATGAATTAAATGAGTTTTAAATTGAGATTTTCAAAAACATATTTCTTATAATAAGGGTGCCCTCTGATTGAAAAAATAGTAATAAAACTTAACAGTGTGTGATCTAGTATTATGTACTATCTGAAGTATTTCCCAGGGCGTTGACATTCTAAAACACCTACTGTAGCCTGTGTAAAGTTTTAAAAGAAGGGAAAAAATGGAGAATCAATAAGGAGAGTTTACTTGGAAAATATATACACAGATTTCAAGCACACAAGCCATGCACTGTTTTAGAATATTTCTATAATTTGTTTATAGTTAACTTGTTTTCATCTTAGGAGTCTTTCCCTTAATTTTCTTTAATGAGTATGTTTTGTTTTTTTTTGTTTTTTCTTGTTTTGTTTTTTTGGTTTTTTGGGTTTTTTTTGCGGTACGCGGGCCTCTCACTGTTGTGGCCTCTCCCGTTGCGGAGCACAGGCTCCGGACGCGCAGGCTCAGCGGCCATGGCTCACGGGCCCAGCCGCTCCGCGGCACGTGGGATCTTCCCAGACCGGGGCACGAACCCACGTCCCCTGCATCAGCAGGCGGACTCTCAACCACTGCGCCACCAGGGAAGCCCAACAATAAAGTTTTGATAATACTTCAGATTTATTCTTCTATTCCAGAAGTTTAAACTACAATGGTGATTTTGCTTCATCCAAATGTGGATTTTTATACTTAGTCATTAGGCATTTGGCCAAAATATAGGTTTGGTATATATCCAAAAAGTATAATTATGCCTGTGAAAAATAACATAGAGACTTCTTAAAAGTCATTTATTATTTATTGTAAGTTAATTTATTCCATATTAAGCTGGCAGAGAATGAAGATATTTATTTATGGCAGTGTAGGAGTGCAGGATGGAAGTGGAGAGAGCATAAAGTTTCTAACGAGAGAGGAAACCAAATTGAAGCAGAAGAGTTTTATATTAATTCAGCAAGCATTTACCAACTACCAAGGGCTCACACAATTTATTATTACATTTTACTCTGACCTGGCATTATATCACTCATAGTCTATCATCATGATTGGGAGACTTCCCTGGTGGTCCAGTGGTAAAGAATCTGCCTTAGATTGCAGGGGACATGGGTTCGATCCCTAGTCAGGGAATTAAGATCCCACGGGGCAACTAAGCCTGCATGCCACAAAAACTGAGCTCTTGTGCCTCAACTAGAGCCTGTGTGCTGCAAACTACAGAGCCCATGCGCCCTGAAGCCCACGTGCCAAAACTAGAGAAGAGAAAACCCGCACACCACAACTAGAGAGAAGCCCACTCACCACAACAAGGAGCCCACATGCCTCAACAAAGATCCTGCGTGCTGCAATTAAGACCCAATGCAGCCATAAAAAATAAATAAATATTATCATGATTGGCATTTTATTTATTTTTTAATTAATTTTTATTGGAGTATAGTTGATTTACAATGTTGTGTTAGTTTCATGTGCACAGCAAAGTGATTCAGTCATACATATACATATATCCATTCTTTTTTAGATTTTTTTCCCATATAGGCCATTATGGAGTACTGAGTAGAGTTCCCTGTGCTATATGGTAGGTTCTTATTAGTTATCTATTTTATATATAGTAGTGTGTATATGTCAGTCCCAGTCTCCCAAATTATCCCTACCCCACCCCTTAACCTTAAGTTTGTTTTCTACAGCTGTGAGTCTATTTCTGTTTTGTAAGTTCGTTTGTACCATTTTTTTAGATTCCACATATAAGTGATATCGTATGATATTTGTCTTTCTCTGTCTGACTTACTTCACTCAGTATGACAATCTCTAGGTCTATCCATGTTGCTGCAAATGGCACGATTTTTTTTTTTTATGGCTAATACTCCATTGTATATATGTACCACATCTTCTTTATCCATTCCTCTGTTGATGGACATTTAGGTTGCTTCCATGTCCTGGCTATTGTAAATAGTGTAAATGGTGAATTTTAATATCTTACAAATCTGTAGTTTTATAGTTCACTAAGGACTGTCATGTACGGTGTCTTCATTTCTCACTCTTTCAGATCATATACAAAAATGTATGTCAAGAACTAAATATACCTCATCCAGGGGAGTGCTTGTTTCTCCTCATATTGAATTTTATAATTTAAACCAGTTCTCTATTCAAAACACACACACTTGAATTTTGTGGAGTCCTAGTTATACTAATGTAATAGTATGGATCTTTTTAATTTTCAGAATTCCATAAAAATAGATTCTAACATCCCATCTCCTTAGAAAAGCAAATAGGATGATGATCACTATTGATAAAATGTTTATATTTCTCACGGTAAAATAAATAAGAATGTTCATCAAATAAAGATTATTTCCTTAGAGGATAAAATTAATTTATTGGCTTTATATTCTAGATGTTGAACTAAGAAACTATAAAAATGCATTACATGGGTTCATTTTCTTTATAAACAAACAAATATAAGGATAGTTGTAAAAAGCAAAAGCTAAGCTTTTAAACAAAGGAGAGATTATCTTCATACTTATTTTGTTTAAAATCTGTGATAAATTTTATTTCTTTGTTTCAATAAATAACTGTATTGGATGAAGCTTGGGAGAATACGTGATGCTCCCTGGTCTACCAAGAAGAGATTTGGGATATGTATTTACATAAATAGCTCTTGTTAAAAAAGAAAAGGATCAAGAATATTGATTGATTTCATCAAATCATGTCATTTACTTTGTTTTTCCTTAAAGATATTTAACGTGTTGATTAATAACCAGAGCTAATGTAGCCTCAACATACTATTTTTCAGGCACTTAGAAAATTTGAGCAAGTGAGAAAATTTGAGCAAGTGGATGAAAGTGATCTGCAATTGATTTTTTTATACTGGAAGTAGTTAATATGTTACAAAAATAAATGGTTAGCCATTTACTTTTACTGCCCATTAGGCAAAATAAAAACCAGTGATTCTGGAACAAGAACAGAGTTCAAGGACTCGAGAGTCCCATTCTTTCCTATTCTTCTCTACATCATGAGGGGATGTCAGCTGCCTAATCCAGTCTTGATTCTGCTTTCCTTGCTCCTTCCCAGAGATGCTTCAGCTACCTCCAAACCGTAAGCAACATTTCCAGAAAAGTCTATTGCCCTCCTCTTCCCATTGTGTTATCAGCTTCTTGATGTCCGTCTTTTTATTTACTTCCTGATTCCTTCTGAAATTATCTGTTGTTGAAAAAGCTCAGAAGTGTTGATAAATTGTTATTGCACAGGTGGTAAAAGGCATACTCCAGTTCTAGAAAACTCAGAGATATAGGGCAGTAACATTTGTGAAACATTTACCAAATAAGATTATAGAATTCTACAACATTCATCAAATAAGAATATAGAATTCCTACCAAAAAAAGATAAATTCTTTTTTGACTGGTGCAAAAGGCTGCAGTGTCTTGGCCACTATAAAGTGACTCAGTGTCTGTGTCTTCCCCAAGCAGGTATTCCCAAGATGGATGCATGACTTACAGACAAGCCAGGGTTTGTGTGTCATTTCACTCAATCCTTCAGCAAAACTTTAAGGGTTGGCATTAGATTTGAGAATATACAGATTATCAAAATGTGGCCCCTGCCCTTAGTACCTCATAGTATAAAAAAGAGAGAGATAGAGAGATGGTGCACAGCGAATGAAATAAAATGCAAAAACAGAATCAGGCATTGTAGGATTCTGTGAGAATACTCAGAGATAACCTAACTCTTCATGGGAACTGGTACAAGGGAAGGGGCATCACCAAAGTCCACATAAGAAAGTTGCTTTTGAGACGAGTCTTATGAAGCCAATAGAAGTTTTCCAGCTAGACCAGGACACTTCAGAAAGAGAGAGAGTCATGGGCCAGCAGAGCATCACAAAGTGCAGCACATTTAGGTGATTGTAAATGATGGGCAAACCGCAACAGGAGACTATTTTCTTCTGGATGTATATGGTAATATGTTTGATGATTAGCCTAGTTGTTCCTCCATCTCTAGAGAGTGGAGGAAAGAAAAGAGCTAAGGTTGCTTCTGAAACAGTAGTGAAAAACGATTCAGCTCCTCTCCATGTATTATTGTTATCTCTTAATGTTTCCTGGAACAAAGAGATTTGTGATATCATCCATATGAAACCCAAGACCACATGTGGATAGGTTTTCTTACTGGTTTCAGTGATAATTAACTGATTAATAATATTGTTTGTTACTAAAAAAAATTTAAAGTTTTTTGGGGGTTTATTTACATATAACTGAGAATTAAAATTGCAAGATATTTAAAGTGTACAACACATATATATTGTGAAAGGATTCTCCCCATTGAGTTTAATTAATCTATCACATAGATTAATCTAACAATTAATCTAACACATCTATCTCTCAAATATTTTTTGGGGGGGTGAGAACACTTAAGTTCTGCTCTCATAGCAAATTTCAATTATATAATTTCAATTATACAATGTTATCAACTATAGTCACCATGTTATATAGTACATCCTCAGACAGACCTTATTCAACTTATAAATGAAAGTTTGTGTCCTTTTACCAACCTATCCCTATTTTCCTCCATCCCCCATTCCCTGGCAACCATTTTTCTACTCTATGTTTCTGAGTTTGACTTTTTGTAAAGACTCCGCATGTTGTAAGAGATACCATGCAGTATTTGTCTTTCTCTATCTGGTTCATTTCCCTTAGCATAATGCCCTCAAGGTCCATCCATGTTGTCATGAACACCAGAATTTCTGAATAATATTTGTGTGTGTGCATGTGTGCGTGCGCATGCGTGTGTATGATCACATTTACTTGATTCATTGAAAATTTCTAAATTTAAAAATTATTTCTATACAAAATATATAACAACTCATGGAGTGCTTATCCATAACTTATGAATAGGTTTACTAATATTGAGAGTGAATATTTCCACAGTATAGGAGAAGCATACTGATGTTTAACTTGGTAGGGGTTTTCTGAGTTTCTAAGGCCTTCTGGATTGGTCTTTGAAGAATATACTCCTCTCCACTCCTGTTGAAATCTGGCTCTGCTCTCTGATTGGTGACGATAGCAAAGATCATCTAGAAAACTACCACAGTAATGATGTCTTTTTAACCCCTCCATGGTTGACCCAGACCCCTCTCCTCCGCAGGCAGTACCTAGTCCTGGTCCCATCACAGCTGTATGCTGGGGTTACCGAGAAGGCCTGTGTCGTGCTTAATCACCTGAATGAGACAGTGGAACTGACAGTAACTCTGGAGTATGAGAGGCAGAGCAGGAATCTCCTCACAGACCTGGGGGCGAAGAACTCCTTCTACTGCAGCTCCTTCATGGTCAGTATCCCTCCTTGGGAAAAGGGAGAGCATTACAGAGGGAGCATGTTAGTTGATGCCTTGCATTCTGACCCCCAACAATAAAAAAGCAAAAGGAAGAAAAAAATGAGGAGTACAGACCAAACTTCAAATTAGAGTTTAAAAATAAAGTTCTACTGAATATACTTACGTAATATTTACAAACAGAACTAGTGCAATATACAAAAGATAATAATGGTTATAGGAAGGACTTCTTTTTTTTTTTTTTTTTTTGTGGTACGCGGGCCTCTCACTGTTGTGGCCTCTCCCGTTGCGGAGCACAGGCTCCGGACACGCAGGCTCAGCGGCCATGGCTCACGGGCCCAGACGCTCCGCGGCATGTGGGATCTTCTCAGACCGGGGCACGAACCCGTGTCCCCTGCATCGGCAGGCGGACTCTCAACCACTGCGCCACCAGGGAAGCCCGGAAGGACTTTTTAACCATGATTATCTTTGTTCTTAAAGTAAACTTCTAAGGAAAATAATGTTCATGCCATTACAGATATAAACACATAGATTCATAAAGTTAAGTGACTTCTCTAAGATCTCGCAGATGGTTGATGGTTAATGTATTGTCCTTGTAACCTTTAATTAACTTAAAGTATTAAATAGTTAATCATACCAGCTTACTGCCAACAATAAAATGTAATGCTGTTTCTGACCATTGAAAAATAAAATTTAATAATTATTTTAATACTACCATATTGCTGTGAAAATGTGAGCTTGTTATTGCCTTAATTGTCATAACAGGTTGAAGAATTAGTTCACCTTATTGCAATGACATTTTTCCTTTAGTCAAATCAACAATTCATTACTGTCATGTTACACGATCATAATAATCTATAAAAAGAGGGGACATCACCCTTGACCCTATCCCTTACTAATTTTCATGGGACTAACCAGAGAAATGAGAAAACCACAAAGGCTGAGACATTCAGAAGTGGATCTGGGCAGATTCTTCAGCTCATTTCGGTTTTACAGATTCCGGAGTCATCATCTTCCTCAGCGTTCATTACTGTGCAGGTGAAAGGGTCAACCCAGCACTTCATAAAGAGGAAGCCGATGCACATAACAAAAGTAGAAAGCCTAGTCTTTGTCCAGACAGACAAACCCATCTACAAACCAGGACAAACAGGTATAAAGAACCAAATGACAAAAGCAATTTGAAGGGTTGGAGGTGTGGTTTTCTATTAATTTATGGAATCCTGGCACGTTGTTATCTGTCTTACTACCCTGAGTTCCCATTGGAAGGTTTCATGAGAAAAATCTCTATGTTTCAGTGAGATTCCGCATTGTCTCTGTGGATGTCAATTTTCACCCTTTGAATGAAATGGTGAGTGTCACAACAGCGGGTAAGATTGGCAGAAACAGGCAAAAATGTAAAACTTATTCTTTTGGAGAACTGAGACCAATATGAGATTCTTAAATCTATCACAGAAAGATCTCAAAAGTGTATCGCTGCTGGAGAATAAGGGAGATCAGTTCATCAACCACATTTTTAAAACAAATTAAATATTCAGTTAAAATTATGCCCTTAAAGACTCAATTATTTTCATTGAACTGAAGAAAATAAATGCATTTCATTTCTCTCCTAGAGAAATGGAGAATTTCTCAGAGATAAACATCATCTGCAAAATAAACTATTATTAGGACCTTTTAACCTAAATGTAGGTTTCTCAATTGCACATTATTTCATTAAAGGGAAGTCATGACTTCTTAAGAGACATATGTCCCAAACTAAACATATAAAGTGTTGTGAATGAAATGGAGCCACATTTCCTCATTTGGACAAGAAATGAACAGGCTTACTTCCTCTGGTCCCGATACTGTATTAATGCTAATGTCATGGTGTTCTCTTTCTAAACTCTATCTCACACTCATACTATTTCTTTCTTTTCAGTTCCCAGTGGTTTATATTGAGGTAGGTAATATATTGTGTATCTCAGTTGGGATGAGGACTCACTGCCAGTTGTGTTAAATTGCCTCTCTCCACCTCCACCTTCCCCACCAGCACTTCACCAAAACTAAATAAATGTTTTCCCTGTCTCTCTTAAATCCTGGGGAGAGTAGATAAGATATAAATGAAGGAACAAAATTCCCTGAGATGATGCAATTTAGTGGCTCGTCCAATATTTCTGAACAAGATGGGTATGCATAATCTCAAAAAGAGGTACTATCATCTGTCATATCTCATAGCTGGGAAAGATGTCCTTTGCTCAGTCTAGAATTCCTAGAAACCTTTGCTAATACCTCTGGTGCCAATTTACCAATCAGCTAATTATCCAACTCCCAATGTCACTCTCCCTGAAAAGCTGTTCCTCTACTCAAAATTATATATTTCAGTTGCTTCTATGAACTTGTGATGTTTTTACCTATAGAATCCCAAGAAGAACCGGATCTTCCAATGGCACGGTGTCAAATTGCACTGGGGACTCAACCAGCTCTCTTTCCCACTCTCAGTGGAGCCCACGCTGGGTCCCTACAAGGTCATACTGCAGAAGGAGTCAGGGGAAAAAATAGAGCACTTTTTCGAGGTGGATGAATATGGTAAGAATTCTGCATGTGTCCAAGATATTTACGACATTAGAGAATGAAAGATTGGATCATGTTTACATGTAGGTGACAAGCAAAAATCTAGCATATAATAGTTGAAAATCAGCAAGCCTTTTTATTTATTTAAATATTTACTAAGCACGTTTCATGCACCATCATATTTAATCCTTACAGTAGCCCTCTGAAGCAGATCCTATACCTTCTACAGTTTACAAACGAACATATTAATACTAGAAAAGTTAGTAATTTACCAAAATCACAGAGCCAACAAGAAGCAAGAGAAATTTTAATAGTTCCATCTGACCCTATTCAAACATCAATTGTTAACCAATACATTATGTTATCTACATGCATCTCTTGATCTATATCTTATAACAGGAGGTATTTCCTGGGATTACATCCTGGCTGTGTGTGACCTACATGTAATCTACTCTAATAATAGTAATCAGACATTGAAACCATCTTATTAGTTATCAGTTATGCGGATTCTCTAATGTAAGTTAAATATATCATGCCATGATAAGGAGACCTATCACAAAAACAGGATTCCCCAAACTCACCAGAACTGCCATGAGAATTATAGAACAGGGATTCATAGAAATAACAAACATTATACACAACTATGAGAGAGGCTGGAAAAGTCAGAGTCCAACAGGAGAAGATGGTAGATCAGAGGAAATTACTAACCAGTCCCCCTGAAGCATTGGTGGGGATGGACAGATCAGAACTCACAAGGGCACCTTCAGATGCCAGAGTGGAACACGAAGGGAAACTGACAGGAGAATCAATGGAAGACTGTTACCTCTTCCTACCTACCACTCCAGTACTTCTATAACCAGGTGCTGATGGTGGGCCTAGGGTCTCTGTGAGTCAGCAGGGTTTAGAAGTTGGGAAGGAGAGCTGGACACAGAGAGGGAAAAAATAAGGACAAACTGGAAAATGCTGGCCCCTCTGTACCTGTAACCGCGTCTAACCATGGTGATCTTCAGAGACTAATGATGCTACTTTCCTCCCACCTTTGAAATCTTGGACAAATTCAGAGAAGGAGATTCTAGCAACCATAATACCAGCTTAACCAAGTTAACATGGTACCAACTGCCCATGGTTATGACGGCATCTCCTTTGCCAATAGTGGCCCTGCTGCCCCTTATTGTAATTGAAATCACTTTATGTGACTCTTTGTTACAAGGTTCTGTAGTAGAATCATTACTAATGCTTACAGGACCTCCTGCCCACTCTCACCATTTTTTTTCTCTTTTATTAATAACAGTTTTGCCCAAATTTGAAGTCCAAGTGAAAATGCCCAAGACTATTGGTTTTCTAGATGATGAATTTGTGGTATCTGTCTGCAGTCTGTGAGTTACATTTTTTTCATCTCATTTCATTTTCCCTACTTTATTTGTATTGCCCATAATGATCACTGGACTTTGAAGTATTTTAATTAGCAAAGGAATGACTCTCTCCCCAACTTGTCTGAAGTCAGACTAGGGAGCAGGGGTGGTGGCATACAACACTTTTACTGCTAATAATAAAAATTATTAACTGAGCACTTAAAATGTGCCAGGCAATGTTTTACGTGCCTTGCACTTATTTACATTTTTTTCTTACACTAACCCTATGAGATGGGGATAATTATCCTCATTTTACAAATGAGGAAACTGCAATACATAAAGGATAAAATAACTTGTTCAAGTTCCTACAGACAGTAAATTCCAGAAGACTGGAATTTAAATCCAACAGTCCACTCCAGACCCTGAACTCTTCACTACTATTCTATATTGCCTCTGAAAGTAAAAAAAAAAAAAAAAAAAAAAAAAAAAACTAGCTTCATGAAGCATTTCTATATTTCTATATCCCAGACACTGGGAGAAATTGAACCTGGGCCATCCAACTCTGGAGCCCATGCTTATAGATTCCATGTTATTCCATGTCCTATTATCTCCATTTTTTTTTATAGTTCCCAATTTCTTAAACTATGGAAAGCTAGAAAGAAGCTCAGTAGACCCTCTAACTTAAAGGCTGGATATATAAGGTAGAATTAAAAATACATGTCACTGGCCTTCCCTGGTGGCGCAGTGGTTGAGAGTCCGCCTGCCGAGGCAGGGGACACGGGTTCGTGCCCCGGTCTGGGAGGATCCCACATGCCGCGGAGCAGCTGGGCCCGTGAGCCATGGCCGCTGAGCCTGCGTGTCCGGAGCCTGTGCTCTGCAACAGGAGAGGTCACAACAGTGAGAGGCCCACATACCACAAAATAAATAAATAAATAAAAAGTACATGTCATTTATTTCTTCCCTGATTACCTTTTCGTGCAGTAGAGTTCCCCCCTACATGCACCAAGGAGGTTGATTTTACTTCTTGCTTCTAAAAACAGCATGAAAAACATGTTTTCATTCTTCTCACCAGCTCTGATGCTATAAATTTTTCCATCAGAGGGAAAGGCTTTTGATTCAAATTTAAAGATAAGATTCAACAAAGTGATTAAATTTAGTAAATAATTTATTACTTTATCAGCACTTTTTTTTGGAGGGGGAAACTATAAAAAGAGGAAGCTTGGGGCTTCACAGTTTGGGCAATAAGTCTCTAACCTAAGTCTGCATCAGAATCTATGGACGTTCTTAGTTAAAATGTAGATTCCTCAGCTCCACCTCTAGAGATTCCAATCATAAATCTGAGGAAGGATTTGGGACTCTGACTATCACTGCATATCTCAGGGAATTTCAATGTGGGTGGTCCATGAAGCATACTTTAAGAAACAATAGACTAAGTTCAGCTTCACATCACGTCTTAGTCTGTTCAGGCTGCCATAACAAAATACCATAGACTGGGGAGCTTATTAACAACAGAAATTTATTGCTCAGAGTTCTAGAGGCAGGTAAGTCCAAGATCAAGATGCCAACATGGTCAAGTTCTGGTGAAGGTCCTCTTTCTGGTTCATAACTGGTGTCTTCTCCTTGTGTCCTTACATGGAGGAAGGGACAAGAGATCTCTCTGGAGCTTCTTTTATAAAGGCACTAACCCATTCGTGAGAACATCACCCTCCTCCCAAAGGCCTCACCTCCTCATACTATCATCTTTTGGGGTTTAGAATTTCAACAAGTGAATTTTGGGGGGACATAAATATTCAGACCATACCACATCACATCTCTCCATCATATCTGGCAGAATCTGACTGTCATCATGACACTGTTCACTTATAATGTTTTTGTTCTATAGTTAGTGCTTTCCCATTTAATTCCTCATTTATCCTCTTAAAATATACATGAGTTAGGGAGGACTTAGAAATACACTGTGCATGCTTCCTTCATTTTTTTCCTAAAAAAACTTAGGAGGTATTGGCAAAGCTAGAATCATAACCTAGATAATCTGACAGCAGAGAAAGAAGGAAATAAGTCAGTTTTTTCTCAGATCTTTCTTCCCTCTCAGCTGAAGTAAAACTTCAGCTGAGAGGGAAGAAAGATCTGAGAAAAAACTGCATTGTTACTTTTCCATTTGGAGGAGTTTCAAAAAGTATTTCAGTATTCAGTAAGTATTTTCTCTTAGAGTTGTAGATAATTAAGACACAGTTTCAGGATAAGTGCTTCTAAAGTACAAATGCTTTGGAAGGAAATACAATTGCTGTCAATGAGTAAGATGGGTATATGAATGGATCAAATCCTGTGAAGAACATCTGAGTTATTTATGTTAAGTATTTTTTTGTATGACTCTTTACTGTTATAGATACACATATGGAAAGCCCGTCCGTGGTTTGGTGACAATTAATGTGTGCAGAAGATATTCACGATACAGTTCTACCTGCCATGGAAAACATTCACAAAGTATCTGTGAAGAATTTAGTCAACAGGTATATGGAAATCACTCTCCCCAGGACACTAACACCAGATCTTGTTTTCTTGTGGCTGATAATAGAATAGAGAATACAATACAATACAATATGAGAGTAGTGTTTGAAATAGTCACCTAGGAGAAGTGTGGAGTAAGGGAAATATTTTAAGATTGCCTGGCAATGATCGGAACCAACTTGAGGGCTGGGCTTATGGATTTATAATGGTATTTATTTGGCCAGTTATGTAATTTCCTTCTGGCCACAATTGACATGCCAGGTATATGGGCATAAAAGGATGTGGAAGTCTCCAAAGTTTGGCCTTTATCAAATATAATAGAAGAAGAATGTGACAGATATTAAGAATTGGGCTAGTGGGAGAATCAAATGACACCCTATGGAATCTACCCTGCATAGAAGAGACTGAAACCAGCATCAGGTTGAGGAGAGGGAGACTGAGAGGGATGATGAACTGGAGGCCTCGATTACATCAGAGGAAAAGTGGAGCAAGAATAACTAAGGGAAACAGCAGTAGGACATGTATTAAAAAATGAAATGTATGAATACTGATTTCAGGGGAAGAGTATATGAAAGTCTAGGGTGTGGCAATGTGAGCGGACACTATAAGGGTGTGGAAAAGCAAATTATCAAAGTTGTAGAGACCAAATAAATGAAAGGCTAGGGTGGTGAATATGATGAGGAAGCTCAAGATAAACATTGATAAGTGAGATAAACATGAGAGAAATCTAGCTGCCAAAATCCTTACTATATCAGGGAGACTAGGATTAATTTCTATTTTCAAATGAGTCATGATATCTGCATATAAGTACATTAAATAAGATTAAATTTAATTATGCAATAAATATTTTCATGTAAATAAGTACAAAAATGAAAACAAATCTTTATTATAATATGAAACCCGATGTTTAGTTTAGAGACCTAATTGCTATAATGATTCATCTAGTCAATGAATATATGTGTTTTTTTTAATGTCCTAGATATCAAGAAAAGACAGTTAAGAAAATACAATCCCTAGTCAATATTTAGGTGGAGGTCATTACAGAGGCTCCTTAGAACATGTTACGTCTGAGCAGAGTTTAGAAGAGCAGTAACTGTTGGCCAAGATGGGAATGGAAGAAAGAATGTTATTTGAGGAACAACATACACACACACACAAAGAGATAGAATTACAAAATACCATGGCACATTGGGGAAACTCTAGGAAGTTTAATATGACAGAAATGGGATAGGTTTTTGGAAGAGAGGGGAGAAGGCAAAGGTTGGCAATGATTAACTCAATGATTAATGAAGAAATTTTGTATCATTTGGGGGCTTGGGAAAAGATAAGCACCCAAAAGATGGTCAGAACATTTGTAAAATTTCCTTCTGTGGCTAACACAAAATGTTCATAGGTTGGTAACTGACTTTTTTAAATCACAAATCAGAGGACCCAGGAATTCTCTTCCTTTCTCTTCAGGCAGATGAGGAAGGCTGTTTCACACAATTAGTAAAAACTAAAATATTTCATCTGAGACAAAAAGGATATGACATGAAATTACAAGTGGAAGCCAAAGTCAGAGAGGAGGGAACAGGTTTGTATTATTTTTAAATATTTATTAATTTATTAAACATTTATCAAACTTCCATTCCATGTAAAATGCTTTATAGTTTCTGGGGACTATGACAATGAATGGTCTCTGCCTTCAAGGAATTAGGAATCTAAAAAGAAACTATATATATGGCTATGTATATATGTATGCATGTATTATATATAACCGTAATAAAATTTCCACAGGAAATGTAAAAAATAAGGGCCAAATGAGCATGAAGAGAAAGAGTTAATTCTAATATAGAGCTGAAGAAGGCTTTGAAAGGTAACATTTGAGCAGATTTGAATAGAATGGATAGTATTTTGAAAGATAGTGACGGACCAGGAAAGCGTAATAGGCATAAAACAAATGCGTTCAGTCCCAGAAGAATCTTAAAAAAGTAGGCTGGTGCTAAGGTGTTTAGAAAAGTAAATCATGTACTAAAGAGATTAGACTTTGGGCTTCCCTGGTGGCGCAGTGGTTGAGAGTCCGCCTGCTGATGCAGGGGACACGGGTTCATGCCCTGGTCCGGGAGGATCCCACATGCCACGGAGTGGCTGGGCCCTTGAGCCATGGCCGCTGAGCCTGCACGTCCGGAGCCTGTGCTCCACAACGGGAGAGGCCACAACAGTGAGAGGCCCGCATGCCGCAAAAAAAAAAAAAGAGATTAGACTTTATTATGAAAAGCATTGGATATCTTCAGATATATTTAAGGAGAATGACCTAAATAAATTGATTTTTTTAAAGTTAATTCCAGTAGGCATGAGAAGGACAGGCTAGATGAAAAATATGTTACAATGTGATACATCAGAATACTATTCAAAGGTGACCCCAAAGATTACAACTTGGGGGGCCGGAGAAATAGAAATGTCATTAACCAAGATAAGGAAAAGATGAGAAAGAGCTATGGTGATGAGAATGTGTCAAAGATAAGTCATCACAGTTTCGAAGATCAAAATGGAAGTTGATGCATTCCATTCATGTCAAAATGAAATTCATTTTGACAATTTCAAAAGAAAGCCAGAACAAAATCAGAACCAGAAATGTAAATCTGAAACCATTCTCATTGTGCCCAGATCCTCCTAAGACTAAATGCAAGTGTTCTGAAAGTGAGCTCACTTAGCATTGCTAAATTGAGGCTAGAGGCAGACAACGAGGGGCCCAAGAACAGAAACAACTGCAGTTAGGAAATAGTATCAGATAAGTCAGCAAAATAAAACTAGAAGTCACAGGGTTAGGGGAAATAAGGACAATTTCTTAGATGCCACTGGTAGGGTTTCAGTGGTACTTATGTATGAAGTACTTCTGAGAGTTCATTTTGATGAGGTCTGAGATGAGAATACCATATTGCAGGAAAATAAAGGATCTTTTAGACTTGATAGAGCGGTGCTTTAGATGATGGAATTAAAATACAGATCACACTTCACTGAATGGAAGAGCACCGGGTATTGGCTATACTTTTCACCATGTGGTAAAAAGAATGTTTTTGCTGGGGAAGTAGTTTGTGATAGAAATTTAAGAATATTTTTAGGCCAATGTGAAGAATCAAGATGTATGCAGAAAGTTGTTGGGGGAAGATGTGGATGTGAAACAGACACAAAGATACAGCAAGATCCCAGAGGAGATGGGGTGAAAAACTTCTCAAGAGCATGTGTGGAACAAGCAGAATATTTGTGAAAACAGAGAATTGAGGAAGTATGGATACCAATGATTTTCTAAACATGAGAAATTCTGGAAAGACTAAGAAAAGAGTATATGTATGGTATTTTGTTATAATGGAGTGAAAATGGGATGGAAGTATGAGGTGAGCTGAATATATGGAACAGTTCAACTTCACTGAATTATTTTTCAGGGTTGGAATTAACTGGACATGGATCATGTGAAATCACAAACACCTTAAGCAAACTGAAATTTACAAAAGTGGATTCACATTACAGACGTGGGCTCCCTTTCTTTGGGCAGGTAAAGTAATCTTTTCAATATAATCATAATTGGGGGGATGTGGCTTTTAAGAAAACAAATTTTTATATCACAAAATCAAAATTTATTATAAAAATGAATATTTATTTAGGGTAAGAGAAGAATATAACAAATTACAAATTTGAAAGGCAAATACTGTCACAGAATCCCCCCCAAAAAGCATATTCTTACTAATTAACTTCCTAACACACCTTTATAATACACTTTTCCTGTATAGTTTGGCTGCATACTCTTTGATTGCCTCTTTGTAAACAATGATTTTATAATATAATTTTCTATAGAAAGAATAAGATATTTTCATTTAGTGTTTTTATTATTGTTAGTTTTAAAAATTTTTTTTAGTTTCAAGGCTCAATATTCATAATAATATTGCTAAATTATAAGACTGATATTCAATTTAGTAAGCTATCAAGGAAATGTAAGATTTCTAGGCATTTTACATTTTATTTTGTAGTAATTAATCTTTGAATTGACACTTTACAGGCAATTTCCTCATTTTATTGATGTATATGAATTTGATATTGTCTTAAGGTATTCCAGTATTTTGTATCAAATTGGCAAGAAATTAATAATGGGGCAAGGCCATTTCAGGTCAAGAGAATAGCATGAGAAAACTGAAGACTTGGAGCATGAATATAACTTGGCCAGAAATTTAAGAAAGATGAGAGAACAGCCAAGGCTGTAGGTGTAAAACAGCTTTTTCAGGATCAAAGAACCAAGTGTGTTTTAGGTTATGTTCAGAATTTTCGATTGAGAAGTTACTGAAAGTTTTAGGGAGAATGACATGAGCAGTGTAGTTTAAACTGTATAGAAAATGGTTTGAAGCAAGGACAGAGCAGCAGAGGGTGGACTGCATAAACTTAGATAGAAAGATATAGGAAACCAGATGGGAAAAATTATTGTGGTTTTAACTGGAATAGAAGCAGTAGATTTGGAGAGAGGTAAATAGGAATAAAAGATGTTTAACAGGGGAAGGGTTAGCACTTGGCAATGGGTTAGATATAGGCACTGTTGTATACAGGCAGTGAAAGAGAGGACATGACCAAAAAAATAAGGCCCTACATATTCCTGCATAAATTACCAGATGGATAGAAGCCCTATATACTGAGATAGAGAACACCAGAGATGAAGAAAATTTGGGAAGGTAACATCATGAGTCCACTATTTGCTATTCTCAGTTGAATGCTCATAAGTTATCTAAATATAAATATCAAAAAGAAAAATATTTTAGAGCCCAGAAAACAAATCTTATTTTCATATTCTAAGATCTTCGTTAAGTGACAGTGGCCAAGGCATCAAGAGGCGAATATGACAGAGTAGAAAATGTTATTGCTATATAACACCCGAAACCAGTTATCACTTTCCTATTTCTAGGTTCTTCTAGTTGATGAGAAGGATCAGCCAATCCCCAATAAAACTGTAGTTGTCACCGTGGATGTACTTGCATACCATGCCAGCTTTACTACGAATGAGCATGGTTTGGTGAACATTTCCATTGATACCAGTAACTTCACATCTTCTTTCATTTCAGTTTTGGTAAGTGGAAAGGGGCATCTGGGACTAAAAAGACACAGATCACTGGGGCCACAGAATTTAAGGGTACATGGGAAGCAGGTGAACTCCAGGGAGAAAAGAAAAGGTGATAAGACTAAAGCAGAAATTAAACAATGTGGAGAACTAAATAATAAGAAATGAAAAATTATCTGTCAGAATCTTTTACTTTAGATAGACTCTGTTTACAGCATGATCTAGTTTCAGGAGACATTTAAATATTAGAACATCTTGATAGTCTCTTGAAAATTCAACATTTTTACAATTTTATTATAAATTAAACTTTGCCTTGTTTCCTTGTTATACCACTATTTTTGTTTTGTGTTAAGGGTATGAAGAAAAAGTAATTGATCTTGATTATGAGCGAATAATACCTACTAAATCAGTATGGTGTAAACTTAAATAAATTTAAGGGAAAGTTGTTTAGAGATTATGCTTTATTTGGGAAGGCAGCCTATAATGAAACCAAGTAAGCATGATTCTTATAAAATCTTCAGTAAATGACAGAGTGACCAATATATACATAATATATGTTAATAACAAATAACCTACTTAAGACCTTTATTCTATCCATTAGGTCACTTACAAGCAGAGTAACCTCTGTTTTGATAACTGGTGGCTTGAAGAATTTCACACACCAGCACAGCACACTGTAAAACATATTTTTTCCCCAAGCAAGAGTTATGTTCACCTTGAACCTGTGGCTGGTATCGTGGCCTGTGGGCAAACCCAGGAGATTCGGGCACACTACATCCTGAATGAACAGATTCTGAATGATGAAAAAGAATTAACCTTCTATTATTTGGTAAGAATAAGAGCCAGTGTAGCTCTTCTTAATTATGTAGACCCTAAAAAGATAGAGTTCCTATCTAAGTAATGCTCTTTATATCAATATAATGTTTTTATGAGTGAAGAGAAGTTGTTTCCTAACAAATTCATGCTTTAATTTTTCATTTATGTTCTGGTCTCCACTGAAACTTTTAATTTTTTTTTTTCTGAGTTCCAATGGAAAATTATTGAGTGGAAGAGGAAAGAGCTTAAGACAAATGCCTTGTTAGACAAAAAAGATTGTTTTCCTAGAACCCAGTAGATAAATAAGCAAAGGATAAAAATCAAGAACTTAGCCAATAGGAAATAAAAGTATAAACAATCTTCTGGAAAATGTCAATTTAACATTAATTGGAGAAGTGAAAATTAAAAGAAAAGGCAGTAGTATTTTATTCCTACAAAGGTTCTAAATAATGTACAAAGTTCAAGAACTGGTGTAACTGCAGGGAAAAGTACATTGACAGGCATATTATAAATTGATATGATCCTTTTCAGGTCAGTATACCTACTGATGTACAAAAATTTAAACTATTCAAAGCTGGTAGTTATCCAAGTAAGTCTTTTTAAGAAGAAAAACTTATGTTTAGGAAATTCTGTATAGGAACATTAACTATAAATAGTATTTTTTAATTCTATAAAAAAGTGAAAAAATTGACAGTAAGTTAGAATCTTAGCTTTATTGCTTCCTAGTTATGTGACCTCAGGTAATTTACTTAATCTCATTTGTAAAGAGAAATGTCAATCATCTCATCTGAATACTGAAGATAGTATTTATACCTACTTCATAAAGTTATAGTCAAAACTAAATAAAAATCTTAAAACTAAATTGTTTAGTTCAGTACCTGGCACATAGAGAGTGTAAATACTTTTAGTTGTTTGTTTTTTTAAATAGAGGCAACAATAGAGAATACTTACATATATTTTATACCTGCCTTCACTATATATTGCTTTGTGCATAATAATGCTTAAAATGTTTGCTGAAAGAATATGTAAATTTAAAACATTAATATTCAAGATAAGTAGTAATATTAAGTAAAATTCTAAAACATTGTAAAATTTTATGTTTGTTATTTAAAGTATGTTGTTTGAAGTAAAGTTTATTATTTAAACTATATGTATAGGAAAATATTGAAAGAGAAATTTAGTGAACAAAAACAACTTCTGGGTTGAAGTAGTGAGTTATTATTTATTTGTGTATTATACATATGTTTAAATAAGTTTAATAAGGGCTTCCCTGGTGGCGCAGTGGTTGAGAGTCCGCCTGCCGATGCAGGGGACATGGGTTCGTGCCCCAGTCTGGGAGGATCCCACATGCCACAGAGCGGCTGGGCCTGTGGGCCATGGCCTCTGAGCCTGCGCGTCCGGAGCCTGTGCTCCGCAACGGGAGAGGCCACAACAGTGAGAGGCCCGCGTACAGCAAAAAAAAAAAAAAAAAAAAGTTTAATAAGTACCCTTTAAAATGATAATACATGTATTTCCCTCTGCCTTCAGATCAAAGCAAGAGGAAGCATCGCTCAGTCAGGAACCCATGTGTTGTCCATTAAACAAGAAGAGAGTAAGTACTTTCAAGATTTCCTATTTTTTCTCTCAAATTGTCAAATCCTAAACGTTTTAGCAAGATGAAGCTATTTCTTACATTGGAGGAAATGGTCACCAGCTTTCTTCCATCAACCAAAGATGAGGAAGCTGATAAAAGAAGGATACTAGGTTCATTTTAGTCCGTTTAGAACTTTTTTATCCTTTTTATAGCATTTCTATATTCTAAATTTTATTTCTAAGGTAAAATATATTCATTTTATTATTAAATTTTTTAAATGCAGAAAATAATTGAAAAATGCAGAAAATCTCCAAAGAAAAATTTTACTCTGTATGTTTTTGCATTCGTTTCCTATTGCTTCTGTAGGAAGCTCTCTGGCTAAAAACCACACAAATTTATCATCTTATAGTTCTGTAGATCAGAAGTCTTATGGGCTAACATCAAGTTGTGAGCAGAACTACATTCCTTCTGGAACTCTAGGAGATTACTTGTTTCCTCACCTTTTCTATCTTCCAAAGACCTCCTGCATTCCTTGGTTTATGGCCTCTTCTTCCATCTTCAATGCCAACAACACACCATCTTCAAATCTCTCTTAATATTCCTGCCTCTCTCTTTTAGATCATACTCTCCTAGATTTTCTTGAATCATAAATATCCATTGATATCTGTTATCCCAGGAAGAATAACTAACTTTTCAAGAAATAATCTATTATGAAAAGATAAGTACATTTAGTCTCTTTATTTGTTACATGTCCCCAGGCTAAATCTCATAAGTAGCTTCCTTTTTTTCTGTTCATTTGAATAGTTATAGGCTATCATTTTACTAAAGCAATATTTATTAACAAAGCATATTTAGAAAGATCAAAAAGCCTATTCACCCAAGGCGAGTCAATACTACCAAGAAAAAATAAAGAATATGTATTGTAAAATCTCTCTTGCTAAAAGTTCTTTTATTGCTTAAAAAAATTGAATTCAGGCACTCAAATATGGACAGTCCCTCTAATTCTCCATTTAATCATTGATTTTTTATGGGATTGATCATTATATTGGTTTTTCTAGAGCAGGTAAGGTTGTTCCTAATAACATATCAAAAATCAAACTGCCTCCTAAGCCAATTTCTTCAAAATCAGTTTCTGTAATAGAGTTTAAATTCTATATAGTATACTGAGTATCTTGAGAGGTGAAATGGGGAGAAGGAAGTGTCTCTCTAAGAAAAAAATACTTTATTTTATTTGATGATAACTATGTAAATAGTTGCTTTTCCATTTGTCTTTGATTTCTGGGGAACTCAGTGTTAAATTTAAGCACTCTAGTGTTTAACCATCTGTTATAGCTTCTTTTTTTTTTTAAAGGGAACTTTATTTTTTTTTATTTATTTATTTATGGCTGCATTGGTTCTTCGTTGCTGCGCATGGTCTTTCTCTAGTTGCGGTGAGCAGGGGCTACTCTTCATTGCGGTGCTCGGGCTTCTCATTGCGGTGGCTTCTCTTACTGTGGAGCACGGGCTCTAGGCGTGCGGGCTTCAGCAGTTGTGGCTCATGGGCTCTAGAGCACAGGCTCAGTAGTTGTGGCACACGGGCTTAGTTGCTCTGTGGCATGTGGGATCTTCCCGGATCAGGGCTCGAACCCATGTTTCCTGAATTGGCAGGCGGATTCTTAACCACTGCGCCACCAGGGAAGCCCTGTTATAGCTTCTTAATAAAATTTATTCCTGCCTCTGTTTAACCCTGCTTCAGAAATCCAATTTCATATGGTTTCAGTATCATTGTTTCAAATTTATTTTGACCCTGCTGTTTTTGTGTATTTTCACCACAAGCTGCCCTCAGATCTTCTATAGATATATGAAGGCTACAGTTTTTAAAGAAATTTATGCTACAAATAAAACAGAACATTTATGAGAAGATTAAGCAGATACATGAATTAAACACTATGTAATTCACACAGAAAGTAACCACTAAGATAAATGCATTGAATTCTTTTATAAAAATCAGAGGCATACTCTTTTGTATGTGATTATTTGTACCTGTATCTCGGCTCTGTTTTAAATGGCCTGAAGGTAGAGACTATGCTGCATTCTTTGACTTGGCCTCATGCATATGACAAGAACTGTGCTGATTGGATCATAGATAGAGATCATTAAAGGTGTCTAAAAGTTCTTCTCTCTTGAATTCTTAATAAGTCTTTTTTTAAAATTTAAAAATAGAGACATTCACTAAATGTCCTTTTCTACTTCCGCAGAGGAAATGAACAATTTAACCTACATCTTTAAGGGAAAATATCATTAGTTCGGCATATATTTATTGAATACTACTGCACGCAAAATGGTATAAATGCAAGTCTTACTTCAATATGCTCCAAATGTAAATAAGTTAAATAATTTGAGAACCTCTTCTTTATAAAATTGAAGCTCTTCCCTCTTCCTAATCTATTATCTTGAACTTTCTTTACTCTCCAGTGAAAGGGGTATTTTCCTTCTCCTTTCAAGTGGAATCAGACATTGCTCCTACAGCCCAGTTGCTTATTTATACTATTTTACCTAATGGAGAAGTTATTGCAGATACTGAGAAATTCGAGATTGAAAACTGTTTTGCCAATAAGGTAGGTGTTTTGTTTAAGCCCAGTCCTTTTCTTCATCTCCCCTTTTGAAGTATGGAAAATAAGGGACTTATGTACATTAAAAAACTGCCATGTAGTGCTCCTAAAACTTTCTGCCAAAGGACCTCTAAAGGAAAGATTGACGCTAAGCCCTGGGAGGTCTAGAGGAGTAGTTCAAAGCAGGTGGCCATTAGCACAATTTTTTCTATTGCTTTATCTGAAAATTCATGTGGAATTCAAAATATATTCTACAATTAACCTTTAATAGTTTTAATTTTGAAATGTTTGTTCCCCAAATTTTCAATTAAAAATGATGCTTCACAGTGATGTCAGTTTTATTCTATCATATCCCCCTGACACACCTCCATGTACTACTGCAGAAATCAGTAATTTATTGTGAGTTAAATTCACTTTGAATTTGAAACAGAACAGGGGTATATGTGTATATCCCATTTTGAGAAACATAGCCTGGGCACTCTAATAATGACTATAGCATAAAAATCTAAGTTGCATAGGGGATCTTCTTATATTTCCAAAGAATGCATAGCTGTAATGAGAAGCCTACTGAGATATTAATAAGCTTTATCCCAACAGAATTTTCTGTGTAATCTTAACATTAACAATCAACTAGGATCCACAGACTTCAGATATATTTTTAAAAATATACCTACAAGGACTCTGACATGAGTTTTATGAAGATTAAAACAATATGCATTTACAGGAAGTGAACATTTCTACAATGAGAATATATTTAGATTGTCCTTTTTAACATACAATCATCTAAGAAAATACACAGTGGATTCTAAATAAATTTTCAACTCCATCTTACTAAAGAATGCTATTAAACCTGGACAGGTGTCCAAGAGCATTATTTGTGTTCTGTTTGGATGTTCTGTGTGTTGCATATAAACCTAGAAGAGACTTTTGCTTCGAGCTTCAATGTCTTTATTGTTAATCATGGATAGTTAGTTTTTTGTTAAACCTTGGAATGGCCATCTTATGCTACAGCTTTCAGCACACTTTACTCACTCCAGCAGTGGTTTCACTCTGGTGCAAAAACGTATGACAGCTTCTGTGTCACATCATAAAACTTCCACATAGAAGCAAAAGTCCATGGACATTATATTCAATCACTTCACATCAAATATCTTTCCACTTATCATTGATCAGAGATGGAGATAAGCTATGATAAATATAGATGAAGATTTTTGCAGTATTCAGAAGAAAGTTGACTATGTGTTTAAAAGTTAGAGAGTTATTAAAGTTAACAATTAAGGACCCTAGAAGTGAGACATCCTGACAGGATGATGAGCAGAGTAAAAAGTGGGTTGAGAATGTGAGGAAAGATCCAGGTCTGTCTGAGACTTGTGTTTCTTTAAACCAATATACTTTAAATAATTTTTTGATCTTTGTTGGAAAGAGGAAGCCTGTTTTCTATTCACCATCCATATACCACTTTCTTACTTTAATAATGACAGATTTATCATACACATTAAATATTATGTAACAGTTTAAATTGTCTGTTATTCCTAACTGGAAATAATTATTCATTAAGGATAACATTGATTAATATGGATAGGTACAGGCTCTCAAAATATGCCTTAAAGCTCTTTTCTGGTTCTCATATCAGTAGAACATTTTACATTTCCAAGCATATCCATTTCTTGGTTAGGAGTATTTTCAGTGATTATAATCTCAAATAACTCACTTGTTCATTTGGTATGGACATTCACAAACATATTTTAATGAACTTAAATTTTCTAAAAATAAAAACAAACATATTTAAAATAGAATTCTCCAAAAGCGGTGATTTCATAATATATTGAACTATAGAGATGAATACTACTGCACCTTGAGGATAAATCAATTTTTTTTTTCATATATGTCTTATGATATACATGAATCCAAAGTGTCACATTAATTCAGTAAACCACATAGCAGATTATCATAGTTAAATTCAGCAATCCAAGTCAAATATTATTTAACAGAATGTACTATTTCATTCCAGTCCAAATCAGCTTTCAGTTCAAGAACCTGGAAGCTTAACGGATGTTACTGCAGTAAATAAATTCCAAATTATTTTATAATTTACTCAAGATTCTACTCAAAAATTTCTAACATAAACATAAGGAACCAATAGATTCACTTACCGATGAATTTCTACTGGCCAAGCAGTCAAATCTCTGAAAAAAATTATGCACAATTTTTCATTATTTTGTAGTTCTTATTCTTTATTCACAGTCCTTTGAATATTGTCAATGAATTAACTCTTAGGATGCATATTAGATGTTTAGTTTTTTTAATTAACGAGTAAATTCCTGATCCTGATAAACAGTACTACACCGCTTTAGAATGCCAGGTGATTAAGAGGGCCAACTGAAGGAAACTTCATTGGCTGGTCTTAGAGGTGGAATAGGATTTTTCACAGCCCCGTGCAAACTGCACACATTCATCACAAAAACACTGCATGGAGATAGGTATGTATCTTTGTTAGCGTGTGCATTCCAATTCCCACTCAAGGTTCTCTTTTACTGTGATCAACATCAATTTATATTTCACTGGTTATAAAAAGAGTGGGAAACCTGAGTTAACCGAACCACATTTCCAGTTTATTCCAGAGATGGTCAACTGGTAGTTGCCAGGCAGATTCACCCCTTAATGCTTCTCTAACATGGATGAAGAGAAAGGAAGTGTGGAAAGGACTAGTCCTACCCTGGGGTAGAAGAGAGTTTTAAGATTGTAACAATTTGACAATTTGTGGCTATAATCATATCCTCTTTACAGGTAAATTTGAGCTTCTCTTCAGCCCGGGGCCTGCCAGCCTCAGATACCAACCTGAAGATCACAGGCGCTGCTTACTCCCTCTGTGCTCTCCATGCAGTGGACCAGAGTGTCCTGCTAATGAAGCCTGAAGCTGAGGTCTCACCTCAGTCAGTGAGTCCCATTTCAGACTTGCATATCAGAAAATGCACACATGATATGACCATTTTGGGAAGCTGGAAGTTATAACTGCAAAGGACAAGTTCTTCACCGTGTCAGGCATAGTGTAGTAAGTCACATATGAGTTTGGATTCAATTCAGTTCCAAAAAAGACATTGCACAAGGTGCTTCACACAGGTCATCTTACTTCATTCTCTGCTATAACGTATAAAAGAGTGAGCAGTCTCGTTCACTACTACATTCCCTGTGCCTAGCACAGTCCTTACATGTAAAAGATGCTCAAGACATTTCTTTTTTTTGTTTTTTGGCAGTGGGGGAGGGCCACACTGCATGGCTTGCGGGATCCTAGTTCCCTGACCAGGGATTGAACCCACGCACTCGGTAGTGAGAGCGTGGAGTCCTAACCACTGGACCACCAGGGAAGTCCCTCAACACATTTTTAATGAACGAATAAATGAATAATAATTCCTTAATGTGGATATTATTACCTTAATTTTATGAATGAAGAAAACACAGCCAGGATAAATTAAGCAACTATAGAAAGAACATGCCAAAACTATATTTTAAAGGTGGGATTTGAACCAAATTTTATTCAGTGTCATGTTTAACACACCACAATTCAAGATAGTATGTGAAATGCCAGGTTTTTAAGTCTTCTCTAAAAAACAGGCACTTACTCATTGGTTTTAAGTATGGACAAAAGAGAGTTTCCATTCAAACTTGTCTTTTAAAGATGTTTCTTATAGGGCTTCCCTGGTGGCGCAGTGGTTGGGAGTCTGCCTGCCGATGCAGGGGACATGGGTTTGTGCCCCGGTCCGGGAGGATCCCACATGCCGCGGAGCGGCTGGGCCCGTGAGCCATGGCCGCTGAGCCTGCGCGTCCGGAGCCTGTGCTCCGCAACGGAAGAGGCCACGACAGTGAGAGGCCCACGTACTGCAAAAAAAAAAAAAAAAAAAAATTTCTTCTAATGAAGAATTTCCAAAAGGGCCCAATAGTTTACAGTCTTCGTTGTCCATTTATTTATTTAACGAATATCCCCTGCGTCTGGATTACGGGATAGATACTGCTCCAGGAATAGGAGTTTTTATGGTGAACAATCAGATGTGGTCTTTGACCATTTTAGACGTATAGTCTTGTGAGTTATTAAACAAGCAAGCAACAAAAACGTATAAACATATAATAGTTCTAAATTTTGATAAGTATCATTTAAGGAATAAACAGGATGTTGAGCTAAAGAAAAGAGTTGAACAATTTTTGATATAGTGATTAGTGATCAGGGGTGTCTTCTTAGATTGTCAGATAATGGGGGGCAGGGGCAGGCATTACAAAGAATGAAAGCAGTGTGCCTGTAGGTCTTGCAGTCAGAATAAGTCTGCAGTGTTCATCATTACCTTATACGTAATGGTGAGAGAAGAGGATGGTAGAGGTGGTAGATGGAATGGAAAGTGAAGAAGATCATGACAAGCTCTGTGAGATGGCAGTGGAGTTAGGAGTTGACAGCACATGTAGTGGCAAATCACAGAGGAGTTTTAAGCAGGAGAGTGATTTAGCTTTATTTGGTAAGAAGATCTTGTTTGCCACTCAGAGTATGGGAGCAAGAATGAAAACAGTTAGGAGGCTATTGTAGTGGCTTAGATAAGAGATGACAGCAGGTCTGCGTGGAGTCACTGCGTGTTTAATGAACACTAGATGACTGAGCAGGTAGCTGTATGCTAGGTTCTGGGCAAAAACTGAACTGGAATGGATTTATTTCTAGGTTACCCCTGTACCTAGTTTTTTTCCAAGTTAAAATTGGTCTTAAAATAGTAGACTTTAAAAAAAAAACTTGGTAAGAACTTAATCATATAAAATGGGAAAAGGGAATGAATTAAGTATTTACAGAGGTTGTTTCTGGGTGATGGGTAGGAATGACTTTTATTCTTTCATTATGTTTCTCTGTACTGTCTACATTTTTGCTCTCTTTTAAAAGTAGGCGTTTGGGCTGGGAGACAAAGAGACTTGAGTTTTATACTTACTCAGCCAAAATGGGCTCTGAGTCTTTGATCAATTAATTTGATATCTTTATGTATTAATTTCTTTTGTACAAGAAGAGGATTAGGATCCATAACCCTTAATATCTCCCCATGATTTCTGTGTCACTTTGTATAATGTTGGTATGGGAGTGTTAAATAAGCACCATGATCTCGTAAACTCCAGGTTGAACATTTTCACAATCAAAATAAAATAAAATAAAATAAATAAGAGTTTTTCCTTTGTTCTCTCTATTTTGCAGGTCTATGATTTGCTACCAGTAAAGAGCATCCTTAGTGTTAGATACGGAGGTCCCGTGAATGAAGATGGGGAAAAATGCATCAATGCAGAAGATATAACTCACAATGGAATCATTTACACACCAAAGCAGGTCCTGAGTGATGATGATGTTTACAGTATCTTTGAGGTAATTCGTCTTCCTAAAAACATAACTAAATTTGATTCTTGAGTCTTTGTTAAGATGGAGAACAAATGGATTTCTAAGCTCTAAAATCTGATCTTCCTCCCACTCACCAAAAAGAAAACCTGTGATTAACAGAAAAATATTGAAATCTCAGAGGCATAGAGAACTTTGTATACACACAGAGAGTCAATCATGAATTTCTCTGGCACTTTAAACAGCAAGGGGTATACTTTTAGGGCCACCATTTTAACCAAGTTGATCCCAAAACTAGCTATCACTGTCATATTCCCCTCTCAGTGATTCTCAGAGATTCCAATATGTGAGAAAAACAAAATACTTCCCATAGCACCTCTGACACCCTTGGAAAGGTGAGTACCCTATTGACAGCCATTATAATAGTCATTTTCACAATAAATAAATGATTGAGTAAATGACTAAATACACAAAGTACATTACTTCAGCCAACACCTTCAGTGCAGTAAAATTTCAGGAAAACTGAAAGTAGCTGTTCATAAAGAAAAGATTTACAAAACTTGGAGTAGAAACAGCATGCCTTAGTTACGTTAGCTCAAATGTGTATCTTTAATTAGGCAGAGTTATGAAAAGGAAGTTTATCCAGGTTGTGAGATTAAATCTTATCTCTACCAAAAAGGACTGAAAACTCTCATTATACCTTGAGGAAAGCATACATCAGCTTAGCTGATGAGGTCTGCAGCTTAGCTGAGAACAATTTAAACCTCCCTCTTCTGGAGCCTCCAGAATCATAAATCAGACAGTGGTAGAGGGAGAAAAACAAGACTCAGTTTATTAGCTAACTGCAGCATCTTTATAAACATTTCTTTCTGCCTTCTTTCTCCCCATTCCATATCACTGCCACCACTGACAACTGTACTTCCGAGTCCCACAGTTTCCCAAGTACTCTGAGATAGGACAGCAAGTAGTATTTGTGGCTAATATCAAAGAAAGAGGAAGCTTGGAACAGGGGGGCTCTAGGAATCAGGCTACTGTGGACATGTGCGATTGTGTTTTGCATGCAGAGATTCAGGACACTTAAAAGACAGTGAGAAAGAAGAAAGGAAAGGATAAATCACAAAAGGGATGAGTTGAACATAGATATTCAGGCAAAGCAATATTTTCCAATAAAACATAAACAAAACAAAGTGTACTGACTGTGAAGAAAAATCCCCAGGACTTCCCTGGTGGCACAGTGGTTAAGAATCCACCTGTCAACACAGCAGACACGGGTTCGAGCCCTGGTAGGGGAAGATACCACATCCCACGGAGCAACTAAGCCCGTGTGCCACAAATACTGAGCCTGCGTTCTAGAGCCTGAGAACCACAACTACTGAAGCCTGCATGCCTAGAGCTTGTGCTCCAAAACAAGAGAAGCCACTGCAATGAGAAGCCCACGCACCGCAACGAAGAGTAGCCCACGCTCTCTGCAACTAGAGAAAGCCTGTGCACAGCAACGAAGACCCAAGGCAGCCAAAATAAAATAAATAAATAAATAAATCTATTAAAAAAAAAAAAAGAAAAATCTCCAATATGCAACCCTACAAATTCAATTGAAAACAAACAAAAAATTACTCTCTGCCACAAAGTTAATGTTTGGTTTTGGGGGGGAAAAGAAGGAAAGAAAAACATCAAAAATTAAAATACTCAAGTTTCTTGGAGGCAAAAGATAATTAAAGAGGCATCAGCACATAGGAGACAAAATTCAGAAATAGGAATCAGAAGTGGATCCTAATCCCAACTCCCATTCACTAACTGGATGATCTGGACTTTCTGTGACCCCATTTTCATACTTATAAAATACCTCTCTTCTCCATTGTGTGGAATTTTCATGATGATCCTATGAGCTATATGTATAATAATAGTAAAAGTATAATACAAACGTAAGGAAATATTCTAGCCTCCAGACTGGATTGCCAGTATGCTTTCATAATTATTTTTCCTCCAGTCTGTAGGATTAAATATTTTTACCAACTCAAAAATCCACAAGCCACATTTTTGTCAGCTGTTTTGGCCACATCCAGGAGCACCTATAACCTATGCAGGAGGTAAGGGTGAGAATTATTTATCTGCTAAAATAATAGAAGAAAAGTGATGCTTTGCTGTGTTGGGTTGGGATAAAAAGCCATTTTTTAAAGAACTTAATGTTGTAACTCTGTAGCAACGTCTTGGTAAATTTTCTTCATATAATATTTTTCCCCAGAAAAAATAATTTTTAAGCCATTATTATTTCTTTCCCTCTCTCTCTCTCTGTCTCTCATCCAAATCAAATACTTTTTTGTCATAGTCTTCAATAGTCTTGGTACTTTAAATCCTCTTTACCCACTGTGGCTTCGATACCTAAATTAGTTAGGATAAGATAAATTATATTGCAGTAACAAACAAACCCCCATGTCTCAGAGGCTAAGCATATAACAGTTTATTTTTTCCTTTCACAAACACTGCTTGTGAGTCCAGTAGCTGTTCAGAACACCTCTTGACCAGTCATTGTCAGGGAGGTTCATTGGGCTTTCATCTTGTGACTCCATCTCCAATGTGCCTTTCAAGGTTACTACCACGGGGAAGAAGGAATAGATTTGCACGTGACTTTTATGGCCAGCAGTGGAAGTGGCATATATCTCATTGCCCTACCTACAAGGGATGCTGAGAAATGTGAAGGATTATATAGATATTGTTTGCCTCTGTCATATTCTTTTATGGAAATCAAAGTGATTTTGACATATTGAACAAAATAGAATAATTCAGCTTTTGGTGAATATACTTAGTCTCTTTGTGTGTCTCAAGTATACCTAGAAAAGAGGAAAAGTTGAAAAGATTCTAGCTCTATTTTCTTTTCTGCTGCTAACAGGCCTAGAGAAGTGTCTAGAGGCATGCTGGGATGGCTAACAATCCATTTTGTAATAAGAAGTTTGGTGGTATAAAGTGTTTTTTAAAAATAAATTAAACACATTTAATACAGAAGAAATTATTTGCCTAGGAAGACAAAGAGTAAAGTTATGAAAGCAGAGGAATGAATAAGAACATTCCCTCCACAGAAACAAATTCGTGTAGTAAAAAAAAAACAAGTTTTCATCATACCTTTATCTGGTATGACACATATAACTTTGAAAATTTGCAGACTCAGGGACTTTCCTGGCTGTCCAGTGATTAAGACTCTGTGCTTCCACTGAAGGGGGCACAGGTTCGATCCCTGGTTGGGGAACTAAGGATCCCACATGCCACGTTGTGTGGCAAAAAAAAAAAAATTTGCAGACTCATTTAACATTTTTGAGGCTCAGTTGAAAGTCAGAATGACAACACCAAAGTCACTGAGGTATCATGAGCATAAATTTTAAAAAACATAATCATGATTCCATATAACAGTGTTTTTTGGTTAAAAAAACTAAAAAACATTATGATTACTTTATTTTCACATCCCTCTTAATACCAAGTGTATTATTTTATTTTCAATCTTAAGTGAAAACATGTAGGTGGAATGATCCAGAAAAACCTGAAAACAAAGTACCATCATTACATTCTTATCACAGATATTCTGTAACACTCTAGACAAATTTTACATTTGGTATTCATCACCTATCCATTCTTTCCTTTTCCTGTTCAGTTACATCACATTAGCCCTGTCCTTCATTGTTTCATAACCAAAGTACTAAAAAGCCACCATAATTTACCTTCCTTGCCTTCTGTCTTTCTCCACTTCAATCCAGCCTCTATACCGTGAAAGGCGCATCACCCTTCAACATTGCTTCTGTCATGTCACTTATTTCTCAGACATAATCGCTACTTCCAGAATTCATAGGTCACCATATTTAAGGTTTTAAAAGAGCATGTTCAATGCTATTATTTTATGTATGTCTCTATTTATATATTTATACATACTATCTTTATATGTCTTCTGATCTCTGGCAGGTCACTTTTTTTAAAAATTAATTTTTATTAGAGTATAGTTGCTTTTATCACTTTTTAAAATCAACCTAACCCCTGCCTCCTTAACAGATCTAATTTATTTGTCCTAACCTTCATGGTGTTTTATTATATAATTACACCTACTACTTACTCAGCTACGTTAAATGCCCCCACCCCGCCCTGAGATAGACATTCTACTCCTGAGGGGTTTTTTTGTTATCCCTTTGGAGCATTGCTTCTGACCTCTGTGTACATACATGTGTAGCTGTTTCCTTGGAATGCCTTCTTCATTCCCCTCTGATTCTCATCCTTTCATGGTCTTCTTAAGTTCTGCTTTGTAAAGTCTTTTCTGGCCAATCTAAAGTTTATTTTCTGTCCTTTATTGAGTCTCTGTTGTCTATAACCCATACTTTACTATATTATTGTTTATGTCTTTGTATCTTATTAACTGTTAAAAACAATTCCTGAATTCCTCTTGCTGTAGCTACTATCAAGTCCTCTTGTTTGATTCTCACTGCAAATGGAGAACACGTGATCATCCCGTCAGGGTATAAGCAGTATTTGTTGTTTTAAATTACTCTTCATTTTTGCCTTCACCAGTTGAAAGCTCAGCTTAGGGAGAGCTACATTTGTTTTCACTTCTAGAGAAAAATACAGTTACCTTTAAACCATCTGATGAAGCAATAGGATTTAGCCTTCCAATAGGACACATAGATGAGTGAACAACGTAAGAAGCCGGTAGGTTAAATTGTTCTAATAATAAATATTCCCTGAGCATATGACCTTATTCTACTTGATAAATAAGGCAGCTGTAAGAAATTAAGGATAAAACTGAGCCTTATGTTGGGCCCTGCGTGTTTTCTCTCGACAGGTCAAGCGGGTCCAATAGGTCCAGTAGGCTCTGCTCTAGCACGTGGAAATTCAGGGATAGTTTATCCAATGGTAGGGAGAGGAGACTCTCCAGCTGTGGAAGTGAAAGAGACAGTCCGGAAGTATTTCCCTGAGACCTGGATCTGGGACTTGGTGGCACTCGAGTAAGTTGTGTGTTGCCCAGAATTGAGTTCATAAAAGGATTTGAATCCTCCTGTATAATTCTGGTGTGATCATTGGTTCCTGATCCTTTCTGTTCTGCTCCGCTCTTTTCTGGCAGTTATTTAGATTCACAGTTCATTTATCTCATAGCTAAACAATGCAATTTTCTTTTTCTAATTTGGTCCTGAGATACTTAAAATAACAGAAAGTAGGAAGCTACTGTCGACCCTAAAAAGAAAAAAAAAAAAAACTTTCAGAGACCTCATTACGAACACCAAACCTTATATCAAGTTTAACATTTAGCACACTAAGTTTTCATGCTCTAGGATCAGCTGTGGTGCTTGCTAAAGAGGGAACTCATTGACTCGCCTCCTCTTTTTCCCCTCCCTAGCGTATCAGGTAAACATGAGTTGGCAGTGAAGATCCCTGACACCATCACGGAGTGGAAGGCTGGCGCACTCTGCTTGTCTGGAACAGCAGGGCTTGGCCTCTCCCCCACCATCTCTCTTACAGCCTTCCAGCCCTTCTTCCTGGAACTCACTCTTCCCTACTCTGTGGTTCGAGGAGAAGCCTTCACACTCAAAGCCACTGCATTCAGCTATGTGTCCCATTGCATTCGGGTAAGGGCACTTCTCGACATAAGCAAAAGTAGAAGGAAGGAACAAAATCACCATTCATTACCTAGATTTCCCAGGTAATCTCCTAGTAAGTCATAATTGAACATGATGTAGCCTAATTTTAGAATGGAATAAGTACTAAGAACAAAGCTCCCCAACAGGTCTGAGGTGGTAAGGTTATATTTATTCAGGACTCTGCATTATTTGTGTATTCCTAAATTCAGATATTACTTTCCCCTGATTATTTTTTCACTCTAACTAAAGAAAATATCTCTTCCTTGTGTTGGCACAAGCCTAAATCCTGAGTATTTATCCTGATTCCTGTCAGTTTTTCAAAGTCCTTATGGCAAACATCTAAACTACAAAATATTTGACAGGATTTACCTTGTTTGAACAGTTTCTCAAAGCCTCTCAGTTAGTATGCATTGTCCCTTTAAGCTTCTTCCCCCTGTTACTGACCTTTTGCCTGTGTTCTTTCTCAAATTTGTGGGTGGGAATGGGAGACAGGTCAGCGTGCAGCTGGAGGTCTCTCCTGCCTTCTTGGCCATCCCAGTAGAGAAGAATGAAGAATCTCACTGTGTCTGTGGAAATAAGCAGAAAACTGTGTCCTGGACTGTTACCCCAAAGTCACTGGGTGAGTGGTAAAGCTGTTCACGAATCCTACTTCTTATGGTGTAATGATTTGCTTTCCATTCTCACTCAGACGCATGTTTCTTTCTCCTCCTTTGACAATGATCGATTGAAAGAAAACCATTATAAATATTGGAGAGGCTTAAAAAGAAGAAACCATTCAATATAGAATCACTGTTTAACTCCTTAAGAATTTTATTCCCCAGGAAAGGTGAATTTCACAGCTACTGCAGAAGCCCTGCAGTCTCAGGAACTGTGTGACAATGAGGTGCCCCAGGTCCCAGCCCTTGGACAGAAGGACACCGTAGTCAAGCCCTTATTTGTTGAGGTAGGCGGGTCTACTTTCTCTGAGTCTCAGAGGCCTTATTATGTAAATCACATTATCTAATAGGTATGCAACAGTGACATTTCATTCCCAAGAATATGAATATGTCCACAACTCAAGTTTTCACTAAGTTTCTCTCCTAAAGTGATTGCTTTTTCTCTATCACTATCTACATTCACTATCACTTTTCTTTTTGAATTTTTTCTTTCAATACAAAGCCTGAAGGAATAGAAAAGGAGGAAACTTTCAACACACTTCTTTGTGCTTCAGGTAAGTGTCAAAAAATAGATAAAATTCCTTTGTTAAGCCACTTGCCGAAGTATATAGTTGTGAAATGCCCTTTGGGGCATGTTTCCTCTGGGGGGAAAAAAGGAAACAAGTATACTATCCCATGTGCAAATCAAAGGACATTTGATCGAGAACAATCTTTTCCTGATAAAGACATAGAGAAGTTAAGAGACTCACCTAAAAGCTCTTGGTTAATAATGAAGACTAAAGCTGATGACTATAGGACAGGATTCTTTCCAATACACCTGTGCTTCCCAAACTTCTTCCAACACAATTTTCAAACTACTGAAATATCTTTGTGGCACTAGTACTATTGTTTATTCTGTTAATAGTTGAAGTGTACTCATGTTTTTATTTAAACAAGTTATTTTAAGGAGAACTTTAGGTCATTAACATATATAGAAAATCAATCTTTTTCTATTACACTTAAAACTACCATTTAAATATTCACACAGTCATTTAAAAATTACTATTAAAATATTCAACTCTGAGGGCTTCCCTGGTGGTGCAGTGGTTGAGAGTCCGCCTGCCGCTGCCGGGGACATGGGTTCGTGCCCCGATTCGGGAGGATCCCACATGCCACGGAGCGGCTAGGCCCGTGAGCCATGGCCGCTGAGCCTGCGCGTCCGGAGCCTGTGCTCCACAACGGGAGAGGCCACAGCAGTGAGAGGCCTGCGTACCACAAAAAATAAAAAAATAAAATAAAATAATAAAATATTCAACTCTGCAGTATCTAAAATCTTCTACAGAACAGCTCTTAGTCTACAGATCTCTTCTCTTCTCTATATAAGTATCCTCTGATAATCTCATCTAGTCACAGAACTTCAATAACAACTTTGTACCAGAGACCACAAAATGTACATCTTTGGTCCACACCTCTTTCCTGAACTCAGACTCATGTATTCAACTGCTCACTTATCATCTGCATTTCTAAGCCTGGAGGTCTAAGAGGTATCTCAAAACTAGCATGTTCAAAACTGAACCTCTGCTTAGTCCCCATAAGCCTGCTCCTCCTCCAATTTTCTCCATCTCAGATGATGGAAATTCCATTCTTCTACTTACTGGAGATAAAAAATTTTGGAGTCGCCCATTATTATGTCCTTTCTCTTCTACTCCACACCCAATCCATCCCCAAATCTAGCTGGTTGAGCCTTTAAATATATCTGAAATCTGTCCACTTCTCATCATGTCCACTCTTACTCTAGACCTTCCTCTCTTGGACCAACTCAGTCACCTCCTAACTGGACTCCTGGTCATCTCCCCCTGTTCCTATACAACAAGAGGGATCATTTAAAGCATATTTCAGATCATGCCCCTCCTCTGTTCAAAATCTTCCACGAGTTTCCCATATCCCTCAAAGTTAAAGACTACGTCTCCAGCATCACCTACAAAGCCTTTCTATCCTCATGACCTCATATCCTGTTACCCTCTCCCCTACTCACCCTGCTCCTACTCATCTAATGCTAATCACACTGTTCTCCTAATCTGATTTTAGAACACACCCAGCATGCTCTCATCTCTGGAGTCTTTTCACATTTTGTTCCTTCTTCCTGTGAGTCTCTTCCCCTAGATATCTATAAATTTTACTCCCTGACTTACTTCATGTCAGTCACCTATGATTTTTTAATCAATGAGCTTTATCATTGGGAACCTTCTCCCCACACTCTGCATTTCCTGATTTGCCTTGCCTCACTAGCTCACCCATATAAGCATTTACTCTGCTTTATTTTTTCCTATAGAATTTACCGGTATCTATCACACATAATATTTATTTGTTATTTTATTACTCCCATCAAAATGAAAACTCTAGGATGTCGGGAAATTTCTTTTGAAAATTGCTATATCATTGCACTTAAAACAGAATCTGGTACATAGCACGCACTTAATACATATTTATGGAGTGAATATGATTTTTTTACAACCACCAGCTATAGTAGGAATTAACATAAACAATGAAGAGAAAGAAAGAAATATAACATAAGGTATACACTTATAAGGAAATCTATAGAAGTTTAACACAAATATATATGATTAATATGAACTTCACTGTGAGATGAATTGTGGCTTTAGGAGAAACTTGGGTTGCATCAGAGAGATTATATAATGACCAAGAGAAATGAGATGTTGGACCTTGATCATATAGATGAAAAAATTCAAAAAAATCTAGAACGCTTCTCTCATTTTTCCCTCCCTTATATATATATATATTTGTCTTGTTTCATTAGAAACTGGAGAACCTGAAAAGTTGTCACTAAAACTTCCTTCAAATGTGGTTGAAGGCTCTGCCAGGGCAACACATTCAGTTTTGGGTGAGTCTCCCAGCCCGAAAGAAGCAGTTGTCCATCCCCGTAATTCTAGTGCATGGGGCCTCACCATCCCTTACTAATGAAGTCCCTGAGTCTAGGCGTTGGATTGAGAGAAAGAGCACCAAGCTAAGGACTGCACTGTTTAATAGCTGTTGTGCTACATCTTTTACCTTGATACACTCTAAAAAGTAAAAAGGGCCATCTCTTTGTGCCCTCATCTTCAAGAGACTGGCTAGGTAGTGATACTTCCTAATAGGTTTAAAAATAATTGTTTTTAACCAGATTTGTGGCTCATCAGAAAGATGTATCCTACCATTCAGATTTTTTCCATTTTTTCTATCCTTGATCTATCTACTTTATTGTTCCTGCATTTCTCTTTCCTTTCTATTTCTTGTTTTCCTTCACCTCTTATGCTTTCTCTTCCTCCCCTTTATATATGATTTGACTTCTCACTTAGTTAGTAATCTATCTTCTTATCCCAACGTAAATTAGCTCTGAGTTCCTCTGATTTTTTTTTTTATATCTTTCATTCCCCAGGTGATATACTAGGCTCTGCAATGCAAAATCTTCAGAATCTTCTCCAGATGCCCTATGGTTGTGGAGAGCAGAATATGGTCCTTTTTGCCCCTAACATCTATGTTCTGAACTATCTGAATGAGACAGGACTGCTGACAGAGAAGATCAAGTCCAAAGCCATCAGCTACCTCATCAGTGGTGAGAGATTACCCCAAAAGGAAAAACATTAACTGATTCCCTAAATATCTCCTCCAGTGAACTCAAGTCAACATCCCTTTGATTAAGATTTAATAATTATTGTTGCTGTGATATCCAACAAGTTGTCCCACTATACAACCAGGAAATTCGATGGTATCATCAAGTCTTGGAGACTTCATAGTAACATAGTAGTTTCCCTGTGACGCCTCAACAAGTTTTCAGGAAAACCCTGATTCATTCTCCAATGTCTCTGCTATTTCATAAATCTATGCAAACTTCCTCTTCAGGTTACCAAAGACAGTTGAATTATAAGCACAGCGATGGTTCTTACAGCACCTTTGGGGATCGTCATAGTAGAAGTCAGGGAAACACTTGGTAAGATAATTATTTCCATATGCTCTCTGTAGATCCACAGTATTTCAGAATTCTGGAAATAGCTATTCTCTGATACCTGGAGTTCATGCATAGAAATTTGTTTGTTTTTTTAATTGGAGTATAATTGCTTTACAATGGTGTGTTAGTTTCTGCTTTATAACAAAGTGAATCAACTATACATGTACATATATACCCATATCTCCTCCCTCTTGAGTCTCCCTCCCACCCTCCCTATCCTACCCCTCTAGATGGTCACAAAGCACCGAGCTGATCTCCCTGTGCTATGTGGTTGCTTCCCACTAGCTATCTATTTTACATTTGGTAGTGTATGTATGTCCATGCCACTCTCTCACTTCATCCCAGCTTACCATTCCCACTCCCTGTGTCCTCAGGTCCATTCTCTACGTCTGCGTCTTTATTCCTGTCCTGCCCCTAGGTTCTTCAGAGCCTTTTTTTTTAAAAAAGATTCCATATATATGTGTTAGCATACGGTATTTGTTTTTCTCTTTCTGACTTACTTCACTCTGCATGACAGACTCTAGGTCCATCCACCTCACTACAAATAACTCAATTTCGTTTCTTTTTATGGCTGAGTAATATTCCATTGTATATATGTGCCACATCTTCTTTATGCATTTATCTGTCGATGGGCACTTAGGTTGCTTCCATGTCCTAGCTGTTGTAAATAGAGCTGCAATGAAAAATGTGGTACATGATTCTCTTTGAATTATGGTTTTCTCAGGGTATATGCCCAGTAGTGGGATAGCTGCGTTGTATGGTAGTGCTATTTTTAGCTTTTTAAGGAACCTCCATAGTGGCTTATCAATTTACACTCCCACCAATAGTGCAAGAGGGTTCCCTTTTCTCTACACCCTCTCCAGCATGTATTGTTTATAGATTTTTTAATGATGGCCATTCTGACCGGTGTGAGGTGATAACTCATTGCAGTTTTGATTTGCATTTCTCTAATGATTAATGATATTGAGCATTCTTTCATGTGTTTGTTGTCGATCAGTATATCTTCTTTGGAGAAATGTCCATTTAGGTCTTCTGTCCATTTTATTATCCTTTAAAAACTCCTATGTGTGTCATCACTAGTGGAGGATCTCACCATTTCATTATGAAAGCTCACTGTTCTGACAGTATAGTAAATAGCAGTAAAGTAAGGATCCCCCCAAAACGGAAATAGAAGGCAGAAAATGTCATAATGTGAAATGATAGAGGAAGAAGCTTCTACATTAAGGGAGGAGAGGAGGGGAAGGACAGAAAGAGACTGTGATGTAGTAAAATCAGTCAGAAAATGGCAATTTTGGTGGTGGGAAGGCACTACATTTTACACATTCCACAAACATTTTATGAGAAAAAAAGTGACAAGTATTGACTCTGGAGAAACCCAACAAGTTGAGAGATTTTAAAACAGATTCAGAAGTTTGCTGGACAAATAAGAGTATATTCAGTATTCAAGTATCATTTTGCCACCAATTTTCTCCACGTAATTGTGAAGGTACCTGGAGCCAATTGCACACAGTGAGATTTAAAAGTGAGATGGTCCTCAGGTCTCCATCTCTTCCTTGCTGGACAGGCTCACTGCATTTGTATTCAAGTCCTTCGCTCAAGCCCAGTCATACATCTTTGTGGAGGACTCGCACATCATGAACTCCCTTACCTGGCTCTCACAGAAGCAAAAGGAAAATGGTTGTTTCCAGCGCTCTGGATCATTGTTAAACAATGCTATTAAGGTGATGCCTTTAAATTTGTTCTGGGCCCTGAGGACAGTGACATGTAGGAGCTACGATGCTCCTATTGACTCCTCAAGTCCTGGTGACATAGCTCTGAGGCTCTAAAGCTCTAAAGTAGAGTCTCTAAAGTAGACTCTAAAGCTTCTGAAACCTAGCAATAAATTAGTTATTTGTATTGAAAGAAAATAGCATGGCCAAAAAGCTCCAATACATTAATAAAAGTGAGGGAAAGTGATTTGGGACAGATTTAAGAATTTTAGGGTGAAGGAGGAAGGGGAAAAATCAATCATACTGTCCAAGGAAAGATGCTTTCTAGTAAAGATGGCCAAGGGGAAAATTAGAGTTAGCTGATTCTGGCTGATGAATACTGGAGTGTTTGAGTGTCTCTGCCTCTGATCCTTACAGGGTGGGGTAGACGATGAGGTGACGCTCTCTGCCTACATCACCATTGCTCTGCTGGAGATGCCACTGCCTGTCACTGTATGTACTACCACACTCCCTGGACCTCCCTCACAAATGTAAGGAATAAAACTCATGGAACTATGAATCTCTGAGGAAAATGAGTTCTGATTTTCATGTTATTTAATATTAGTATATTTCACTAGAGCATAAAGGATGACAGATCCTTTGGGAAAAGCTGCAAAGAAAATTACCCTCTGGTCAGACTGTGATGCTGCACAGGCACATCGGGGCATTTAATCTGGGGTTACCCTGGAGACAGTTCATTAGCCTGGTTCTGTCTTAAGGTCCATCTTCTTTATAGCACCAAGTTGTCTGCAGTGCTCTGTTCTGCCTGGAAAGGGCCTGGGAATCTACTTCAGAGGCCCAAGGAAGTCTTGTCTATACCAAGGCATTATTGGCCTATGCGTTTGCTCTAGCAGGAAACCAGGCCAAACGAAATGAGCTGCTTGAATCACTAGACAAAGAGGCTGTAAAAGAAGGTAAGAGCTGCTACTGCAAAAGTGACTTCCAAAAATCACCAGTGATCAAAGGGAGAGGACCTATTAAATTCACACATGTCATGCTTATATTATATTCTATCCATTATATTATTACAAGAAGAAGATGATGATTTATTATTGACCTAACACTTAAGTTCTCTAGGGGACATGGATCATTTTATCAATTCACACATTATAGACTTTAAACAGCCCAGCTTCTAAAATCACACAAGTATGTAACAGACACAAAGACACAGTGTGATTTGCTAGAACCTCAATTTACTTTCATGGCAAAGATTAGCTTGATTGGTGATTACTTAATACTTTCACTTCATGTATGTCCATTCACTAGGTGAGCTCTAATTATAATGATCATTCATGAATTAGGTTTTCAAAATGTTCTCTAAGCTTAAGATTGTATCCCTTTTTATCTCGAAGAGGACTCAATCCACTGGCAACGTCCTGGGAAACCTCAAGAAGTTAATGCACTCTATTATCAACCCCGGGCTCCTTCTGTTGAAGTGGAGATGACAGCTTACACTCTCCTTGCCTATCTTACTGCCCAGCCTGCCCCATCTTCAGAAGACCTGTCTGTGGCTACAAAGATTGTGAAATGGATCACCAAGCAACAAAACCCCAGTGGGGGCTTCTCCTCCACTCAGGTCTGTGAAGAGACTCTAAGAAGAAAAATAAATATACTAATACCCAAGTAGACACAACCACATTCTAGGAGTTGAATAATTGAATAATGTTTCTAATTTATACTTTGTCTATTCCTCCATCACCAGAAAGGTTCCAGCCTCATTATTTTATATATGGATTATTTCTCTGTCCTCTGCACAATCCCTCATATTTTCTCTCCTTAGTGGATCCTCATCCATAAAGTCGATCAACCTTCCTAAAGCAATGTTTTCAAAAGATTACTTCCCTTGGGGACATCCCTGGTGGTCCAGTGGTTAAGACTCCACGCTTCCACTGCAGGGGGTGCAGCTTCGATCCCTGGTCAAGGAACTAAAATCCCTCACGCTGCATGGCATGGCCAAAAGGCTGATCCCTTCTCTTTTTCTGGAATTGGCTCACTCTTTTCCATGTCTTTACTACAACAACATTTCCCTCCCTGATACTGCCTGATGCCTCTCTTCTGTCTTTATAAACCTTTCTCATTATTCAGAGATAATCTTATTTCTCACCTTCTTCACAGCATTTTCTTATTATGCTAGCTCCAATTTCTTCTCCATTCTCTGAATTTTTCCAACAAATGTTGTTATATAAATTTATAATTATTGAAATATCCTCTACTTTATGTCAAATATTTGAGTCTCATTCCCACATGTACATTGTAACTACTTGAACAAGGAAACTTCATTTCCCCCAAAGTTCCTAGAATAGTTCATGATTAATAGCAGGCCTGAACTGACTTGAAATCCAGTTAATGAACTGTGTTTATGACTAAATAACTCTGAGAACAGTGTTGATACGGTTTACATCTGGTATGATTTTGTTACCTTCCTCTCCTGTGCTTTCTGAACCCATCTTTTTTCAGGATACAGTGGTAGCTCTCCAAGCGCTCTCCAAGTATGGAGCAGCAACTTTCACTAAAAGGGAGAAGGCAGCTACAGTCACCATCAAGTCTTCAGAGACCTTCTCTGAAGAATTCCAAGTAGATGAAGGCAATCGCCTATTGCTGCAGGAGGTCGCTTTGCCAGAGGTTCCAGGGGAGTACAGCATGGCAGTGTCAGGGTCGGGATGTGTGTACCTCCAGGTGAGACTGCCAGGGTTCAGGGGATGCCACAAATGGGAGAACAAGTCTCAAGAATTCGATTTGAACTTCAAAATAGAAAAAGAAACATGTCCTAAGGGGAGTATAAATCACGTAAAAGAGATAGACTATTTGAGTGCAAAAATAAAGGATTTTTTCCCAATTTGTTTTAGACATCCCTGAGATATAATATCCTGCCCAAGAAAGAAGGAAAATCTCCCTTTACTCTGAAAGTTGATACTCTCCCCAAGAATTGTGATGGAGTCAATGCTCACAGGGAAGTCCAGATTCTCATCAACATTAGGTAAATCCTAAACCACTATGAGACATTTTGTAGAATATGGTGAAATAGATTTTCTTGTGCAGGGGATCTTCACTGTCCAAGGTCATACATAATAAACAAGAAGTTCTTGCAATAGTTATTTAAAAGAAAATTTTCTTCACTCTTACTGAAAAGCCTTAACGTTGAGAATATGATGTTACCATACCTGCAGAGTATGCATTCATAATGAGTTTTCCAAACAACTATAGCAGAAGAAAATAGAGTAGATTGCAAAGCTGAGTGGTAGCCAGGGATAAGGAACAGTAGAAATAAAAGAGGAGAGACTTCTGTCTTGAATGAATTCCAAAGAATTTTGTTTGACTGCCTTGTCCCTATGCCTTGACTTCATAGTTATACTGGGGAACGACCCAGCTCCAACATGGTCATTGTTGATGTGAAGATGGTATCAGGCTTCATACCTGTGAAAGCATCAGTGAAAAAGGTAAACCCTAAGTTTCTTACAGATAGCAAAGTCATGGCAAATGCTGTCAATTTTATTTTGTTGATTCAGTTCTCCAAGAGGTTTATTCCCTCAAACTTATTTCTCTGGTGTGTGTTTCCATCATTTTAAAAGTGGGCATCCTAGCTATGTGGTCTCAACTATAAGATATAAATCATAAACATGGTTAATAATGTTCCAGCAGGCCCTGAGACTTCTAGGATAGTGCATTGAATTATCTTCCAACTATGTACAAAAAGAAAAAGGGAGACTATATCATATGTAAGCATATACATATATTCTCCTTTTTTTATATAGTTGGAAGATAATTCCCTCTCTAAATAGATGATAGATAGATAGATAGATAGATAAGGAGGGTTTAATAAATATTAGTTTTATTATTTTTATTATTATTACTATTATTCTTGAAGAAACCAAAATTAGTGTTTGGATGTCTCTGAGAAGCCATTTGGAACATAAATACCTGAAAACTGCCTCAGCCTGAAAGTTCTTCATCCCATATCTTTGGCCTTTCCTCTTGGTCAACAGCTCCAACAAAGGCCTCAGATTCAAAGGACTGAAGTGAGCACCAACCATGTCCTGATTTACTTTGAAGAGGTAAGATTCTCTGTGATTCTGCTAGATCTGGGAGAACCACTACAGATTCTAACAAACCAACCCAGGTTCCAAAGAGTGTATTTCACCTACACAACTTATCATATTATAAAACTCCCTGGGGTATAGCATTTATGAATTGTGGAGAAAGAAAATAGCTACAGAGGGAAACGAAGCTGGGCCAGGTCAACAAAGCTCAATTTACTACATTTGACTGTCCACAGAATCATCTTTTTGCCCTTCTTTTATCTGTCATTGAGTGTATTATGCAAGTCTTAAAACCTCTCATTCTTTCCATAGGTTTTGGTACGGAGGACAGCATAAGTACAGGGTTTGATACTATCTTAAGAAAAGAGTAACTGAGTTAATCGTTGATTCCAATTCAGTTTTCCTGTCTCTCCAGCTAACCCATCAAAGCGTGAGTTTCTCCTTCTCGGTGGAACAAGACATCCCAATAAACAATTTAAAACCAGCTACCGTAAAGGCCTATGATTATTATGAGACAGGTGAGTGGGATTCAGACATGCTGAGCCTTGAAAGGGAAAAGATGACTAACTAGGACAAGGTCACCTTAACTGAAAGAAAACTCCACAGTCTTTCACTGGAAGAAAGAGTTGAGTTTATGATCACAGGATAATCATATTCCTGTATATTAATCTGTCTTATGCCCCAAACAAGTATTAGAATCATTCTTATAAATTGATCATAAAGCAATAAGGAGATCAATTTTTTCTATATTCCCCTATGACGTTGTTTTTTCTGGACTGAATTATTCCAGAAAGAAAAGAAGGGTGGCAATAACTAAAAATGTGTGATATGAGACCCAAAATTTGATCTATTTTTGATTTGGGCCTCAGATAGTTTCACAAATTTTGGGAAACTTTGTATAATATGTCAGGAAATTCTTCCATTTGCTCATGACTTTGAACTAGAAACTTACCAGCATCTTAGCATGCTGGTAGTGTTCAAACTTTACTCTTTCTTAGAAAAGAAAAGGTTCAGAGAGGAACGTACAACTCCAATAAGAAAAACATAGTTGTGAAAAAGGGCTATAGAGTGTCCTATAGAAAGACAGTTATCCATTTGTGAAATCTGCCCCTCAACTTTAGGTCCAAGCCCAATTTTCTCTTACTCCTCACTAACCAATCCCAAAAGGTTTAGTACAGAAGTAAGCCCTTTTATTGGCTCTGTAACTGTGCTTTATACTTTCTTTCGTAGCTTACACACTTTATTTACAATTAACCATTCATGTGCCTATTACTGAATGTCTTCACTCTGACTCATCATTTTTGCATTTCAGAGGAATTCACCATTGAAGAGTACAGTGTTCCCTGCAGTGCTGGTAAAGTATAAATAGTAAAATCTAATGCCAATAAAAAGAAAATAAATAAAGTATGTGTTTTCTATGTAAAGCTGCTTCTTGAGCATATCCTTACCATATTATAAAACTCCTTGGTAAATCATTTATGAATTGAACTATCTCAAATGTATTATAGAATTTCACAGTAGAAAAAAATGCAAGTAAAATATAATTACTGGTGTCTGGGTTGACTTGTTTGAAGATGAATCCAGGAATTTGCCACATATAAAAGGGAAATCATCTAATATTTAGTTTATGTTTCTATACTCAGTGGTGATATATTTATTACCCATGGCCTTTCTGGGATGTTTCTAAACTTATACTAGTTAAAGTCAGGAAACTGTTCACTATAAATTATCCATATAACACAGCACAAGAGATGTGATCTACAAGACCTTCCTTTAGGCTGATTGACAGTGTTCATCTTTGACAATACAACACTTGCTGTGAGACCTTCCACTTTCCACTTTAAAACATGAAAAATCTGAGAACAACCTTATCATTAAAAATAATTAAACTTATTAAGTTCAAATATTTATAATTAAAATATGAAAAATTATTCCTTTATTAGATCACAAAATTTCCCTAATATTTCTAACTTTTCTTCTACTGTTTAGAATCTGAACATGGAAATGCTTGAAGATGGAAACTTACAAACTTCATCAGATGAACTTCTCCAGAAATGAAGAACAAAGATTTATCAGGAGAGAAAATAGTAGGAGAAAGAAGGGACGGGAATTGGAAGTACATGAAATTTGCGTGTCGAATAAATTTATGACATTTACAGCTCTATCTTTTCTTTTGTTCTTTATCAATGTTATATTTCCCTTCTGAAATACATATCCATTCTCCACAGTGTTTTTTCTTGGTTGTAGGTTCTTCCCTTTCATCACTTTAAGTATATCATGCCACTCCCTTCTGGCTTGTAGAGTTTCTGCTGAGAAATCAGCTGTTAACCTTATGGGAGTTCCCTTGTATGTTATTTGTCGTCTTTCCCTTGCTCCTTTCAAAAATTTTTCTTTGTCTTTAATTTTTGTCAGTTTGATTACTGTGTGTCTCAGCATATTTCTCCTTGGGTCTATTCCTATATGGGACTCTCTGTGCTTCCTGGACTTGGGTGGCTATTTCCTTTTCCATGTTAGGGAAGTTTTCGACTATAATCTCTTCAAATATTTTCTTGGGTCCTTTATCTGTCTCTTCTCATTCTGGGACCCCTATAATGCAAATGTTGTTGCATTTAATGTTGTCCCAGAGGTCTCTTAGGCTATCTTCAGTTCTTTTCATTCTTTTTTCTTTATTCTGTTCCATGGCAATGAATTCCACCATTCTGTCCTCCAGGTCACTTATCCGATCTTCTGCCTCAGTTATTCTGCTATTGATTCCTTCTAGTGTAGTTTTCACTTCAGTTATTATATTGTTCATCTCTGTTTGTTTGTTCTTTAATTCTCCTAGGTCTTTGCTAAACATTTCTTGCATCTTCTCGATCTTTGCCTCCATTCTTTTTCCGAGGTCCTGGATCATCTTCACTATCATTATTCTGAATTCTTTTTCTGGAAGGTTGCCTATCTCCACTTCATTTAGTTGTTTTTCTGGGGTTTTATATTGTTCCTTCATCTGGTACATAGCCCTCTGCCTTTTCATCTTGTCTATCTTTCTGCGAATGTGGTTTTTGTTCCACAGTCTGCAGGATTGTAGTCCTCCTTGCTTCTGCTGTCTGCCCTCTGGTGTATGTGGCTATTTAAGAGGCTTGTGCAAGTTTCATGATGGGAGGGACTGGTGGTGGGTAGAGCTGACTGTTGTTCTGATGGGCAGAGCTCAGTAAAACTTTAATCTGCTTGACTGCTGATGGGTGGGGCTGGGTTCCCTCCCTGTTGGTTGTTGGCCTGAGGCAACCCAACACTGGAGTCTACCTGGGCTCTTTGGTGGGGCTAATGGTGGACTCTGGGAGGGCTCACGCCAAGGAGTACTTCCCAGAACTTCTGCTGCCAGTGTCCTTATCCCCATGGTGAGCCACAGCCACCACCTGCCTCTGCAGGAGACCCTCCAACACTAGCAGGTAGGTCTGGTTCAGTCTCCCCTGGGGTCACTGCTCCTTCCCCTGGGTCCCAATGCACATACTACTTTGTGTGTGCCCTCCAAGAGTGGAGTCTCTGTTTCCCCCAGTCCTGTCAAAGTCCTGCAATCAAATCCCGCTATCCTTCAAAGTCTGATTCTCTGGGAATTCCTCCTCCCATTATCGAACCCCCAGCTTGGGAACCTGACGTGGAGTTCAGAACCTTCACTCCAGTGGGTGGAATTCTGTGGTATAGTGTTCTCCAGTCTGTGAGTCACCCATCCAGCAGTTATAGGATTTGATTTTACTGTGATTGCACCCCTCCTACTGTCTCATTGTGGCTTCTCCTTTGTCTTTGGATATGGGGTATCTTTTTTGCTGAGTTCCAGTGTCTTCCTGTCAATGAGTGTCCAGCAGCTAGTTGTGATTCTGGTGTTCTCACAAGAGGGAGTGAGAGCACATCCTTCTACTCTGCCATCTTGGTTCCTAATTGCCCACAGTGTTTTTTAAAACACTGAAAAATCAGCAAAGAGGTATAAGCAAAAAAACTATAGATAAATCAAAATGAAATTTCAAAAAATGTTCAAGTAAGCCACAGGAAGGTGGGGAAAAGAAAATAATATTTCCAAATATTGGAAACAACCAAAACGTCCATCAGTAGGTGAAAGGTTAAACTACCTGTGGTACATTCATACTATGGAATACTACTAAGTAATAAAGAGGGACAAAGTACTGATACAGGCAACAACTTGGATGGATCTCCAAAACATTACACTGAGTGAAAAGAAAGACAATTTCAAAAGGTCATACTGTGTGATTCCTTTCATATAACATTCTTGAAATGGCAAAATCAGAGAAATGGAAAATAAATTAGTGGTTTCCAGGGGTTATGGAGGCTAGAGCAAGTGGGGAAGGATGTGACTTACAAAGGGATAGCATTAGAGAGATCTTTGTGGTGAAGAAATCATGCAGGTGTAGAAGCAAAAGTCCTGGTTCAAATTTTTACATTTAATTCCATCTTAAATTATTTTGTTGTCTATTGTTTGGTGAGTGAGTGAGTATCTAAACTGACAATTTTTTCTCATGTATGTAGCTTTCTAATAGTCCCATTATCATTTATGAACCAATTCAATATTTCCCTGCTAATAAAACGTGACTCCTTTATCACAAATTAAATTAGCATATGTTTTAAACCTTGTTTCTAAGTGATTTATTCTATTTCATTGATTAGCTAGTCTATTCTTTCACATATACTAAAATATTTGAATTACTGTGGTTTAATAAAATATTTTAATAATTACTCTGGCTGGTCCATTCTCATTTCTCTGTTTTCACCTTTTCTTTGCAATACTAAGCTTATTATTTATTCCAGATAAAATTTTGAACTCTTTTTATGATGTGAATTATCCCCATAGTCAGATTGAGCATTGTTTGGAAATTCATTGAATACTAATAAATTTAAGCCTTGGTAAATTTAAGAAAATTGAAATCATATCAAGTATCTTTTCCAACCACAATGCTATGAGACTAGATATCAGTTACAGGAAAAAGTCTGTAAAAGATACAAACACATGGAGGCTAAACAATACACTACTTAATAACTAAGAGATCACTGAAGAAATCAAAGAGAGAATCAAAAACTACCTAGAAACAAATGGCAATGAAAACACGATGACCCAAAACCTATGGGATGCAGCAAAAGCAGTTCTAAGAGGGAAGTTTATAGCAATACAATCCTACCTTAAGAAAGAAGAAACGTCTCAAATAAACAACCTAACCTTACATCCAAAGCAATTAGAGAAAGAAGAACAAAAAAACCCCCAAAGTTAGCAGAAGGAAAGAAATCATAAAGATCAGATCAGAAAGAAATGAAAAAGAAATGAAGGAAACGATAGCAAAGATCAATAAAACTAAAAGCTGGTTCTTTGAGAAGATAAACAAAATTGATAAACCATTAGCCAGACTCATCAAGAAAAAAAGGGAGAAGACTCAAATCTATAGAATTAGAAATGGAAAAGGAGAAATAACAACTGACACTGCAGAAAAACAAAGGATCATGAGAGATTACTACAAGCAACTGTATGCCAGTAAAATGGACAACCTGGAAGAAATGGACAAATTCTTAGAAATACACAACCTTCTGAGATTGAACCACGAAGAAATAGAAAATATGAACAGACCAATCACAAGCACTGAAATTGAAACTGTGATTTAAAATCTTCCAACAAGAATCAACATTGTGAAAAATGACTCTACTACCCAAAGCAATCTACAGATTCAATGCAATGCCTATCAAACTACCACTGGCATTTTTCACAGAACTAGAACAAAAAATTTCACAATTTGTATGGAAACACAAAAGACCCTGAATAGCCAAAGCAATCTTGAGAACGAAAAATGGAGCTGGAGGAATCAGGCTCCCTGACTTCAGACTATACTACAAAGCTACAGTAATCAAGACAGTATGGTACTGGCACAAAAACAGAAAGATAGATCAATGGAACAGGATAGAAAGGCCAGAGATAAACCCACGCACATATGGTCACCTTATCTTTGATAAAGGAGGCAGGAATGTACAGTGGAGAAAGGACAGTCTCTTCAATAAGTGGTGCTGGGAAAACTGGATAGGGACATGTAAAAGTATGAGATTAGATCACTCCCTAACACCATACACAAAAATAAGCTCAAAATGGATTAAAGACCTAAATGTAAGGCCAGACACTATCAAACTCTTAGAGGAAAACATAGGTAGAACACTCTATGACATAAATCACAGCAAGATCCTTTTTGACCCACCTCCTAGAGAAATGGAAATAAAGACAAAAATAAACACATGGGACCTAATGAAACTTCAAAGCTTTTGCACAGCAAAGGAAACCATAAACAAGACCAAAAGACAACCCTCAGAATGGGAGAAAATATTTGCAAATGAAGCAACTGACAAAGGATTAATCTCCAAAATTTATAAGCAGCTCATGCAGCTCAATAACAAAAAAACAAACAACCCAATCCAAAAATGGGCAGAAGACCTAAATAGACATTTCTCCACAGAAGATATACAGACTGCCAACAAACACATGAAAGGATGCTCAACATCTTTATTCATTAGAGAAATGCAAATCAAAACAGCAATGAGATATCATCTCACACCAGTCAGAATGGCCATCATCAAAAAATCTAGAAACAATAAATGCTGGAGAGGGTGAGGAAAAAAGGGAACACTCTTGCACTGCTGGTGGGAATGTGAATTGGTACAGCCACTATGGAGAACGGTATGGAGGTTCCTTAAAAAACTACAAATAGAACTACCATATGACCCAGCAATCCCACTACTGGGCATATACCCTGAGAAAACCATAATTCAAAAAGAGACATGTACCAAAATGTTCATAGCAGCCCTATTTACAATAGCCCGGAGATGGAAACAACCTAAGTGTCCATCATCGGATGAATGGGTAAAGAAGATGTGGCACATATATACAATGGAATATTACTCAGCCATAAAAAGAAATGAAATTGAGCTATTTGTAATGAGGTGGATGGACCTAGAGTCTGTCATACAGAGTGAAGTAAGTCAGAAAGAGAAAGACAAATACTGTATGCTGACACATATATATGGAATTTAAGAAAAAAAATGTCATGAAGAACATAGGACTAAGACAGGAATAAAGACAGAGACCTACTAGAGAATGGACTTGAGGATATGGGGAGGGGGAAGGGTAAGCTGTGACAAAGTGAAAGAGCGGCATGGACATATATACACTACCAAACGTAAGGTAGATAGCTAGTGGGAAGCAGCCGCATAGCACAGGGAGATCAGCTCGGTGCTTTGTGACCGCCTGGAGGGGTGGGATAGGGAACGTGGGAGGGAGATGCAAAAGGGAGGGGATATGGGAACATATGTATATGTATAACTGATTAAATTTGTTATAAAGCAAAAAAAAAAAAAAAATCTTCCAACAAACAAAAGCCCAGGACCAGATGGCTTCACAAGCGAATTCTATCAAACATTTAGAGAAGAGCTAACACCTATCATTCTCAAAGTCTTCCAAAATAGTGCAGAGGGGGGAACACTCCCAAACTCATTCTACAAGGCCACCATCATCCTGATACCAAAACCAGACAAAGATGTCACAAAGAAAGAAAACTACAGGCCAATATCACTGATGAACATAGATGTAAAAATCCTAAACAAAATACTAGTAAACAGAATCCAACAGCACATTAAAAGGATCCTACACCATGATCAAGTGGGGTTTACCCCAGGAATGCAAGGTTTCTTCAATATACGCAAATCAATCAATGTGATACACCATATTAAAAAAATTGAAGGAGAAAAACCATATGATCATCTCAATAGATGCAGAGAAAGCTTTTGACAAAATTCAACACCCATTTATGATAAAAACCCTCCAGAAAGCAGGCATAGAAGGAACTTACCTCAACATAATAACGGCCGTATATGACAAACCCACAGCCAATATATCCTCAATTGTGAAAAACTGAAACCATTTCCACTAAGATCAGGAACAAGACAAGATTTCCTACTCTCACCACTATTATTCACCATAGTTTTGGAAGTTTTAGCCACAGCAATCAGGGAAGAAAAAGAAATAAAAGGAATCCAAATCAGAAAAGAAGAAGTAAAGCTGTCACTGTTTGCAGATGACATGATACTATACAGAGAGAATCTGAAAGATGTGACTAGAAAACTACTAGAGCTAGTCAATGAATTTGGTAAAGTAGCAGGATACAAAATTAATGCACAGAAATCTCTTGCATTCCTATATACTAATGTTGAAAAATCTGAAACAGAAATTAAGGAAACACTCCCATTTACCACTGCAACAAAAAGAATAAAATACCTAGGAATAAACCTACCTAAGGTGACAAAAGACCTGTATGCAGAAAATTATAAGACACTGTTGAAAGAAATTAAAGATGATAAAATATATGGAGAGATATACCATGTTCCTTGATTGGAAGAATCAACATTGTGAAAATGACTCTACTACCCAAAGCAATCTACAGATTCAATGCAATCCCTATCAAACTACCACTGGCATTTTCCACAGAACTAGAAAAAAAATTTCACAATCTGTATGGAAACACAAAAGACCCCGAATAGCCAAAGCAATCTTGAGAAAGAAAAATGGAGCTGGAGGAATCAGGCTCCCAGACTTCAGACTACACTACAAAGCTATATTAATCAAGAGAGTATGGTACTGGCACAGAAACAGAAATATAGATCAATGGAACAGGATAGAAAGCCCAGAGATAAACCCACGCACATATGATCACCTTATCTTTGACAAAGGAGGCAAAAATGTATAATGGAGAAAAGACAGCATCTTCAATAAGTGGTGCTGGGAAAACTGGACAGCTACATGTAAAGGAATGAAATTAGAACACTCCCTAACACCATACACAAAAATAAACTCAAAACGGATTAAAGACCTAAATGTAAGGCCAGACACTATCAAACTCTTAGAGGAAAACACAGGCAGAACACTCTATGACATAAATCACAGCAAGATCCTTTTTGACCCACCTCCTAGAGAAATGGAAACAAAAACAAAAATAAACAAATGGGACCTAATGAAACTTAAAAGCTTTTGCACAGCAAAGGAAACCATAAACAAAACGAAAAGACAACACTTAGAATGGGAGAAAATATTTGCAAATGAGGCAACTGACAAAGGATTAATCTCCAAAATTTACAAGCAGCTCATGCAGCTCAATATCAAAAAACCAAACAGCCCAATCCAAAAATGGGCAGAAGATCTAAAGAGACATTTCTCCAAGAAGATATACAGATGGCCAACAAACACATGAAAGGATGCTCAACATCACTAATCATTAGAGAAATGCAAATCAAAACTACAATGAGGTATCATCTTGCACCTGTGAGAATGGCCACCATCAAAAAATCTACAAACAATAAATGCTGGAGAGGGTGTGGAGAAAAGGGAACCCTCTTGCACTGGTGGTGGGAATGTAATTGACACAGCCAGTATGGAGAACAGTATGGAGGTTCCTTAAAAAACTACAAATAGAACTACCATACGACCCAGCAATCCCACTACTACTGGGCATATACCCTGAGAAAACCATAATTCAAAAAGAGTCATGTACCAAAATGTTCATTGCAGCTCTACTTACAGTAGCCAGGACATGGAAGCAACCTAAGTGTCCATCGACAGATGAATGGATAAAGAAGATGTGGCACACCTATACAATGGAATATTACTCAGCCATAAAAAGAAATGAAATTGAGTTATTTGTAATGAGGTGGATGGACCTAGAGACTGTCATACAGAGTGAAGTAAGTCAGAAAGAGAAAAACAAATACCATATGCTAACACATAGATATGGAATTTAAGAAAAAAAAAAGATCATGAAGAACCTAGGGGCAAGATGGGAATAAAGACAGAGACCTACTAGAGAATGGACTTGAGGATATGGGGAGGGGGAAGGGTAAGCTGTGACAAAATGAGAGAGTGGCATGGACATATATACACTACATTTGTTTTTAAAGTAAAAAGAGTCATGGAAATCCTGTCTTGATCCACTAGTACAGTCTGAAAGTTGTCTAAGGAATAACAGCTCAGAAACCTGAATCCAAGAGTCTATTCTCTAAGGTATCAAAGTTCAGAGGATGTAGTAGAATCCTTTCCAGAAGCCTTCAGCAAGCATCAAGAAGCAGATACCTGCTTGATAATAAAATTACTTAATTTATCACAGTAACCAATAACATCACATGAAGGATGGCAAAATTTTCTGTAGTCATACTGCACATAGCTATTTTATAGTTTTCATCAATGTTTTCTTAAGAAAACATTTTCTTAAGTATATACTATTATCAGGGAAGACATTGACAAATCCCCAGAGCCTTCACATAAAAGGTACAATTTCCGAAATATTTATATTAATAATATTCTACTATACAAACTTAACCTAGGGAAGGCTGAGTGTATCTTCCAATGTGATCAATTTTCCCCTGTATCTCTTATAATACTAATAAGCTAATTAATAAATATAATGAAAAGTATGCTGAATTTAATGATTTTTAATTTAGGATTCAATCTTGGAAGGAAAAAGAGAGTTGCCAAATTGCAACTGCTATCTAGATTAAACAGGGGAAACAATCCTTTATTACCTATTATTTAATGAAAGTGATAAAATATTTTTAAATTAATATAAAAGAAGATAACATGATTGTAAAGCCAACACAAAGCAGAGAGAAATATTCTGGTGCAATATTGAATAAATGTTATCTGGACACAATGCAACAGAAAAAAATAATAAACATTGTTAAGAGCAAAATCTACTAAATTGAGATTTAGATACAGCATAAATAAAAGAAAAAGAACTTTTCTCAGATTCATTAAAAACACAATATATTTAAATAATACCTACTATATTCCAGGTAAATGACCACAATTTAATTTCTAAAACCAATATACCATTTAACAAAGAGAAACCCAAATTTTAGCTTTGCACTAACATAATATTTTATAGTAAGTTTCACAAGCTTTAAAAAATTCTGTTAGTTGTTTTCTTGCTGCTTTTATAGTTCTTCTCTGTTCCTTTCTTCTTCTCCTACTCCATTCCTTTGTGGTTCGGCAACTTTCTTTAGTGTTATGTTTAGATTCCTTTCTCATTATCTTTTGTACATCTGCTATAGGCTTTTGCTTGTGGTTAACTTGAGGTTCACATATAACAGCCTATATATGTAACAGTCTCTTTCAAGGTGTTAGCAAGTTAAACTTGAACACATTCTTAAAAACTCTACCTTTTTACTTCCCCTTCCCACACTTTATGTCTTTATGCCATATTTTACACCTTTTTATTTTGAGTTTCCTTTAACTTATTGTTAACTACCTACTTATTGTGGTTGTTAATTTTACTCTTTTCTCTTTTAACCTTCATACTAGCTTCACAAGAGCTTAACCTACTATCTTTACTATACACTTGCCTTTACCAGTGAGATTTTTACTTACATATGTTTTCTTGTTATTAGTTAGTACCTTTTCATTCCAGCTTAAGGAAGTCCCTTTAACATTTCTTGTAAAGTTGGTTTAGTGGTGATGAACTCCTTTAGCTTTTTCTTCTGTGGAAAACTCTTTATCTCTCTCCTTCAGTTCTAAATGATGGCCTTGCTCGGTAGAGATTCTTGGCTGGAAGTTTTTTCCTTCACAACTTTGAATCTATCGTGACACTCTCTTCTGGCCTGCAGAGTTTCTGCTGAAAACTCAGCTGATAATCTTAGAGGTTTCCCTTGTATGTAACAAGTTTTTTTTTTTCTCTTGCTGTTTTTAAGATTCTTTAACTTTTGATATTTTAATTATAATGTGCCTTGGTATAGATCTCTTTGATTCCCCTTATAAGGAACTCTCTGTGCTTCCTGAACCTGGATGTCTGTTTCTTCCAGGTTAGGGATGTTTTCAGCCGTTATTTCTCAAATAAATTTTCTGTCTCTTTCTCTCTCTGTTCTCCTTCTGGGACTCCTATAATATGAATGTTATCCTGCTTGATGTTGTCCCATAGGCCTCTTAAACTATCTCCACTCTTTCTAAATTCGTTTTTCTCTTTGCTGCTCTATTTGGGTGAGTTCCACTGCTCTGCCTTTCAGGTCACTGATCTGATCTTCTGCTTCCCTTAGTCTTCCGTTAAACACCTCAAGCCTATTTTCAGTTCATTTATTATATTCTTCAGCTCTGTGACTTCTGTTTGGCACTTTCTTATATCATCCATCTCTTTATTGAAACTCTATGTTTATCCATTCTTTCCTAAGTTCAGTGAGCATTTTTTGACTATATGAACTCTTCTTTTCAGATAGATTGCTTACCTCCATTTTATTAAGGTCTTTTTCTGAGGTTTTGTTCTGGTCTATCATTTGAAGCATCTTCCTCTGTTTCCTCATTTTGCTTAACTCTCTGTGTCTGAGTCTACATATTAAGTGAAACAACTAACTCTCCCAGTCTGGAAGGAGTGGTCTTGTGTAGAAGATGAAACTTAGCATTTATCTTTGCCCTAGTATTTGGTTGTCTCTCAAACCTGTGTGATTGTCTAAGTTTTGTTCTTGATAGGTCCCAGTTGTTGAGGGTGTTTCAAGACCTGTCTGTGTTCCAAAAGAGTGATCTCAGTCAGCACCTAGTTTCAGGCTGATCAAAAGCCAGATCCTTGGGCAGCAGCTTTAAACTGTGTAAATATATATAGTTCTGTGGGTCTGCAATTGTTGACCCTGCTGATCTCCAGACCAGGAGATCTGGGGATATTTCTCTAGGCAACAGTTGCAAAATTGAGGTTTCATATGAGTGTATATGCTCGCTATGGAAGGTACTAGCAAGCCATGGTAAGGCCAGGGGATGGTGCCACGATGGTGTCTTCCTGCCTATGTTCCCCACGAGTGCATCTGCAGCCTCTAGATGAGTGGCAATCCTGAAGCCTGTCCCTCAGGTTGAAGTTCCAGGACAAGTAAATGCCTTTTTCACAGCAGACTGTGGGTATGCTTCTTTCTGCTGTCTGTGCAGTGCCCTGGGTGTGGTAGCCTACCTAGAACTGTCTTTCTAATTGTCACAGACTTGTGGGGCCTGGGGAGGTTAGACCCTCTGGCCACCAGCACCAGGTGATCAAGAGGTGTCCTGTGCAAACTGTGCTTACCCGCCCCCCCGACCCCAGCCTTAGCAAGACTGCAGGAGAGCATTGAGGGTGGGGCACATCTGCAGCTTTAGTGATGCAGGGGAAGAGTGCTGGGAGCAGGGCTTGCCTGCGGCTTGAGCGAGGCCAGGAGAGAGTGTTGAGGGGAGGGGTGCGGGGGCTTGTGGGGGACACCTGAAGTTTTAGTCATGCACAAGCACTTCTTTTGAATTACTTTCTCCCAGGGCCTCCTACTCAATCCTCTGTCAAGAAATCCCCCTAGGAATTCCCTGGTGATGCAGTGGTTAAGAATCCGTCTGCCAATGCAGGGGACATGGGTTCGATCACTGGGCCAGGAAGATCCCACATGCCGCAGAGCAACTAAGCCCATGAGCCACAACTACTGACCCCACGTGCCACAACTACTGAAGCCTGCATTCTTAGAGCCCGTGCTGCACAAGAGAAGCCACTGCAATGAGAAGCCCATGCACTGCAACAAAGAGTAGCCCCCACTCACCTCAACTAGAGAAAGCCCGTGTGCAGAAACAAAGACCCAACACAGCCAAAGATAATAAATAAATAAATTAATTAATTAAAAACCAAACAAAGATTCTTTCCTTAAAAAAAAAAAAAAAGAAATCCCCCTGAAGTTAAAGTTATACCTCACTCAATCCCAGACATGAATCTGTATTATGAGTTACTGGCATAGTGACATGTCCCGTGACCTTCAAAGGTAGCTTTTTTTGACACCTGCTTATAAGAATTTTGAAGGTGTTGAAGAAAGGTGGATTGAAAGTTCCTCATCAGGAGCTTTGCTGTCAAAGTTAAAGAAAGTTCATTCTCACTACAACATAAATTTTATCCTCTGGAAATGACTCAGAGCCTGTCAAACAGAGTTTAGCCTTGAGAGTAATGAGGCAATCGCTGAGAGCATCAACCCTTTCAGGGGACCTGTGCCCAACTAGAACTCTGTTTGGAGGCATTGGGGTGGAGCTTGTTTGCAAATAGCAGCCACATAAAGCCTGGTAAATTCGAAAGGTCTCAGGGACCAGGCTGAGAGCTGGGAGCTGGGCACAATACGATACCTGTGATTTGTCCCTCACTATGGGGAAAGGAAGACTTCTTCACTCGTGTCTCATGCTATTTCTCCTCGTCCTGTTTTCTACCAACACCTCAGATTCTGCAGAACCGTAAGTCTCACCCAAAGTCCCTTCCTCAAGAGTCTGTTTTTTATTTCAGTCTCTCCCTTATATCTTTGCTTTGCCTTTCCTATTAAATGCTACCCTTCCATTCCTTAAGATATCTTAAAATTATAATAGAGTAATACATTTTGTCTTTCATCTATCTTATATTCTTGAAATAATGTTTTTCTTTGGGTCAGTAACAGTCATAAACAAAATAAGTAGTCATTAGGAAGCACGATTTCATTAGACACCAAAATCTCAGACTCCACCCTCACAGAATCATTCTTTCAGATGGAACGTACTGACTATAAAAATACTTAAAATGTACAATCAGGAGTAATTTAACTCATATTGTAGATTATATGTATACAGAAAGTAATGAATGTGTTAAATTAGATCATGAGCATATAATTTGCAAAATCCATACTGTGGAAAACTGACAAACAATTCGATTTATCCAACAAACAAAATGTTCCAGAAGGAGAAGCAGAGAGAGCCTATGGAATTAAAAAGATATAAAAGGCACATCAATCAATCAATCACAATGTATAGACCTAATTTTGATCTTGATTCCAAAGACATTTTTTAAAACATCATGACATTTTAATAAGCAGTTTTAAATTTTTACTGGCTGAATATTTAAATATTATGATATTAAAATATTTTGCTAAATGTTTATGTATAATAATGATAATGCATTTTTGCTTAAAAAATAATCCTTTTCTTCTGGAAATATATATTGAAATATTTACAGGTTTTGCTTCAAAATTATAATGGGAAAGGTGAAGTGGTTAGGTGAACGTAGATGGGAATGTGGCTGGGATATAGGTAAGGCAAGAGTGTACATAGATTGTTGGATATTAGAACTGAGTATTGTGAGTCTAGTAGTTTACTATATTAATATAATATTGTGGATATTTTTGGATTCATTTTATTATTTTGTCTAATTTTATGTATGTTTGAAATTCTCCACATAAAAACTTTAAAATTAAAAGGAAATAACAATAAAAGTTACATTTAGAATTGAACAAAAATTAAAACATTACATATCAAAATACCTAATTTATTTGTTTAAATACCTGGTACACATAGAAGTACATTTTATAAACCTAAATTAACTATATGTATGGAAAAATCAAGAAAGATTGTTAAATGGATGAAATGAGTTAGAAAAAAAGCTAGAAAAATGAGAAAAAATGTAAATATAAAGAATGTTGACAGAGAAATTGTGAAGAACAGAAATTAATAAAGTGGAAGTCAACAAAATGATATAATCAAGAAAACAAAGAGTCAGTATTCTAAAGTTTAATAAAACAGATATCTGGTAAATTTGAAAGCCTTGATGAAAATTATAATGCTCTAGAAGAATAAAAAATTATACAAATTATCAAAATTGAGGTTAGATTATTTTGAAAAATTGAATAAACCATTGACCATAAATGAAAGTGAATTAGGAGTAAAAAGTATTCCTTCACTTACAAAAGAGAGTAGCGTAACAATACTTTACAGAAAATTTTCACCAAGCTTTCAAGGAAATGATAATCCTTATACTAAAAACACTATTTAGAGAGCAGAAAAAGAATACCTATACAAATCATTTTAAGAGTTTAGTATCACAAGAATCACACACAAAAAAGAAAAGAAAATTAAATATCAATCTCACTTATGAACACAAATGTAAAATGCAAAATAAAATATTGCCAATTTGTTTCAGCTGTGTATTTAGTTAATTTTACATTAGCTGCTTTAACAGTAAACCCTAAAACTCAGTGACAAAGCACAGTAACCCAAGCAGATGGAGGCTTTGTCACTTTTAATGTGTCACTTCCAAATACTCATCCAGCAAGCAAACAGTGAGAGTGAAGGCGCCCACAGGAAGTTTTAATATGGCAAACCTGGATATGATGTACATCACATTTACTTATACTCCATTAGCCAGAACTCAGTCGTATGATGAGACAGTCAATATGTGTATTCAAAAGGAAAAGGAAAGAAACTTGGTGCAAAACTAGCCAGTCTCTGCTACAAGTCAAGTGTGTGTATGTGTATGTGTGTCTATGTAGCTATGTGTTCCAGTAATCTACCTAGAATGTAATGAATTAAAACAATAATTTATTATTTTTCTCTCATGGTTCTATGGTTTGACTGGGTTCACACTACAGGGCAGTATTTGCTTTGATTCTCTCTTGCACTTGAAGTCAGATGTTGTCTAGGGCTGTGGTCCTCTGAAGATTCGACTAGACTGGGTATCCAGTATGGCTCCTCAGATGGCATGCAGTTCATGCTGGCCATCACCTGGTGTCTCACCTAGAAATGTTGACCAGAGTGTCAACACATGTCCTCTCCAGATGGCTCAAGATTCTCACAACATGGCAGCAGGATTCCAAGAGACTGTGCCCCAAGTACGAGCATTCTAGGGAACCAAGGCAGAAACTGAAAAGCCTCTTAGGACCTAGCTTTGGAAGTCACATAGTACCACTTCCATCATTGACCCTTTTTCAAAAACAAGCCATAGGGCAAGCTCAGATTCAAAGGAAGGGAACCACATAAGGCTGTGAATACTGGAAGGTGTGGTTTATTGAGGAACAATCTTTAGCCACTAGCTTTCATGATCTTCCATAAGGCCCCTACTCATCTGCATCTCTCTTACATGTACAAAACACCCATCCATGTTCCCTTCCAACATTAGATGTCTTGTCATATTATGACATCAGCTTCAGGCTTGAAATGCAGGATCCTGTCATCTAAATTAGGTCCAAGTACAGATGAGATTTCTTGGGGTCATCTGCCTTAATTTCAGTTCCTCAAGCATAGTTCATCTCAATCTGAAGATCTGTGACCTAAAGATAAAAGTTATCTGCTGCCACTCTGCTGGGGAAAATCACAAGACAACTGTAACAGATATTTCTGTTCAAAAAAGTAGAGAACAGGAGGCACACATCAGTTAATGGTCCATAGCCACTCTGAAATCTAACTAGGCACATGTCGCCAGTTCTCTAATTAGGGTTCAGTCTTGCTTCCTCAGAGTGGTTCTCTGTGGCTCCAGAATCCACTCCACACTCTAATTCATCCTTTATTTTCCACGAGAAAGGACATGTTTTCAGTTGAGATATATTCTCAGTCTTCTTCCTGTCTATAGAAGTTTGAGGGCTCTGAAATCTCTTTTCATTTTGAACTGTGTCTGTTCTTTAATGTCCCATCTGGCAGTGCTTCTGTTACTACAACTATCTTTTTTTTGTGTGTGTGTGGTATGCGGGCCTCTCACTGTTGTGGCCTCTCCCGTTGCAGAGCACAGGCTCCGGACACGCAGGCTCAGCGGCCATGGCTCACGGGCCCAGCCGCTCCATGGCATGTGGGGTCTTCCCAGACCGGGGCACGAACCCATGTCCCCTGCCTCGGCAGGCGGACTCTCAACCACTGCGCCACCAGGGAAGCCCTACAACTGTCTTTTAAAATGTCATGGGTTTCATATCAGTCTTAATGAGATTTATTCCATGAGACAAAAGCAACACCCACAAATCGCTCCAACACAGGCACCTCTACCTTAGGTCACCTATGAGGCTTCTGTGACCAAGACTATTAGAATTCCTATTCTCTAGCAAATACAGTCTGAGAGGAATATTCCTAAATTTCTTAAAGTCATTTTTTTTCTACTTAAAAGTACCTGTTAGGCATAACCTTATTTAGTTCTGAATGTTAATGTTGCATGTTACAGTCAAAACTCTGACTTCATTTTTATTCCAAGGGTACATTTATTGTCCTGGATTTGATTTTTTTTCATGATGCCCAGGAATAAATGTTAAAGAAATGTTTAAAACATATATAAGAAAAACTTTAGTAATGAAGAACACAAAAAAGGACTTGAGGGCTTCCCTGGTGGCACAGTGGTTGAGAGTCCGCCTGCCGATGCAGGGGACACGGGATCATGCCCCAGTCCGGGAAGATCCCACATGCCACAGAGCGGCTGGGCCTGTGAGCCATGGCCACTGAGCCTGCACGTCCGGAGCCTGTGCTCCGCAACGGGAGAGGCCACAACAGGGAGAGGCCCGTGTACCGCAACAAAAAAAAAAAAAAAAGGACTTGGACAAATGTTAGAACACACTATATTTTTGGATAGGTTAAGTCAGCATTATAAAAATGTCAAGTGTCAATTCTCCCTAAATTTATTTATAAATTTTATGTAACCAATTCAAATAACATTAGGATCAGAGATGCTGATTCTAAAATTCATATTTAAAAAACCACACAAGATATGTGAACCTATATATATATCCCTGGTTCCTGGCACAGTGCTCCTAAAACCCTTGTATAAGAGTACTTGGAGAATCTTCTGTTCGAATATTTGGTTTTTGACCCTAGTTTCTGACACAGACCTCCTAAATCCACTGGAATTTTTTAGGTGATAGGAGATCTTTTCTTCTAATGAGGCAACTTTTAGTGGGCTCCGGGATAGCTTCAGGATGGGGTCTGGTCACCAGAAAGAGCAAGCCATGATTAGAATCTATTCCTGCTCAAAATAATGGCTTCAATCTCTACACCTCAATGCTCTGGGCTGCTGCGCCCCCTGCTGTTTCATCCTTAGGTATATATAATTCCTCATTCATTTCAGTTAATTTGCAAGAAACTTATCCATCAACCTGATGAGGTTGTCTCTCATTTTCAGCCCTACTGTGGGTTTCTATCTCTGTCTTCAGCATCCTTTAAATGGGCCATTAGGAAAAGAAAAGGAGAGAAATGGGTGCTCATTTGATTCAGAAGTCCAGTTTTGTTTCAGTTGCTATGCTTTTGGTCAGAGAATTCTCAACCTACACAACATACTTGTGAAGGAATTTTATCCTTTTTTTTTTTTGCGGCACGCGGACCTCTCACTGTTGTGGCCTCTCCCGTTGCGGAGCACAGGCTCCGGACACGCAGGCTCAGGGCCCATGGCTCACGGGCCCAGCCGCTCCGCGGCATGTGGGATCTTCCCGGACCGGGGCACGAACTCGTGTCCCCTGCATCGGCAGGCGGACTCTCAACCACTGCGTCACTAGGGAAGCCCTATCTATTCATATCTAATTTTTATATGGGTTTTCTTTTCTTCTTTCTTTTTTTCTGGGGAGGAAAATCAAATATTGATGTGATTTTATATTTGCATGGTATTTTAAACATCTCAGAGACTTTTCTATACATCTCATTTTATCTAAACTGTTCCAGAGAAAGATCCAGAAGCAATGTAAGAAACTATTTTCCTTGGCCTTACTGTAGACCATAATCACAAGGCACAGGTTTCACAATGGAAAACTTGGAAGAAATCTTTGAAGATGATCCAAAAGATCTAATTTAGAATGTGAGAAAGAATTTTGTATAAAACAACTGATTCTCAATCACAGGGATTACATAGGCCAACAGGAGGGAGGGTAGGAGGGCAGGTCAGCCAGAAGTCTAAGAATTCTCTCCCCAGTTCAGACCACTTTTTAAATTTCACCTTCATATTTTCCAAAGAGAGAAGAAGAAACTCTGTACTAGTCCCTTCCCTCAAATGACGCATAGAGTACCACACATTACTATGTATTTTGATCCCTTTTTCATAAGGTCAAATATTGCTGATGCATTTTTTCATAAAGAATGGTAGAAATAGGAAACAAAGATAAACACCTTTTCCCAACATCTTGCTGCTCCCAGAAAAAACAGTTAAGTTTCAATGCTAGTGCTCTTTACTGAATCCTGGGATTAAAATTCCAGATTTCCAGAACCATATTTTTGCTTGCAGAAGCAGAAAGAATATATATGTGTGGGGCAGTGATGGCTTTATCAAACAAGGACCAAAGAAGAAACTGGGAGAAGGGTCATTTTATTCACTATTGTATAAAAAATTTAGACAGAACAACATAAGTTGCTACATGTTTTTATTCAATAATATGAGGTTATGGAGATATATACGTATGATAACAGGAATTTCCCAAATAATAACAAGACCCGCCTGCTCTTCCCTGTCCCTTTATCTTTTTTTCTTTTTTTTTTCAAAAAAATGTTACACAAACAAACCTTAACTGAAAGTATACAAGCCCACTTTTCTTTTCCCAAAATAAACAAAATATCTCTCAGTTTTCCCAGCATTTTCCCCTTCCTAATGTGGAAGAATAATTTACTAAAGTATTAACCAGTGTTTTGGTTTCACTGCTGAAAAGGATTTGGAAAGAATGTGATCTGTGCTGATTCTTATCCTCTGGTATTTTTCCCTTCCCTGTTTCAAAAGTGTAGCCTAATCCTTGTGTCTTTTGCCTAAAGAACTTTCAAGGTTAGAAGCAGAGGTTGCTTAAAGATAACTTTGTGAAAACCCTGGCTGCTTGGGCAAATTACTCTAGGTGCTCCTGAGGAAGAGGAAAAAGAAGACTTTTGCAGGGAGGTTAGAGGAGAAGCCCCAATGGCAGGAAGAATTCAAAACCAGGATGTGGGTGGAGGTTTATGGGACCCAGGACAGTGGGCACCTGGGGCCCCTCCATCATTGCACCCAGGGTAAAAGCCAGGACCTCTGAGTTAAATGGCTGTGTGAGGCCAACTCTCGACCACAGAGCTCCCAGTCTCAGAAAATATTCCTGTGTCCAAATATAGCATAGAAGCAGCCAAGAAGCCAGGCTTCAAAGTGGCTGAGGGGTTGGACAATGGCATGGTCATATGAGGAGTAACCAGTTTCAAGCAAAGACTAAAGCAATTTCTGCAGTAGTATATTTCTCTTTTTTAAATTGAAGTTTAGTTGACCTACAATGCTATGTTAGTTTTAGATGCACAACACAGTGATTTGATACTTCTATACATTACAAAATGATCACCATGATAAGTCTACTTACCATCTGTCACTGTAAAACGTTCTTACAATATTATTGACTATATTCCCCATGTTGTACATTTCATCCTCATGATTCATTTATTTTCTAACTAGAAGTTTGTGCCTCTTAATCTCCCACACTTATTTCACTAATCCCCCTACACCCCTTCCCTATGGCAACCACCTGTTTGTTCTCTGTATCTATGAGTCTGTTTCAGTTTTGTTTGTTCATTTTTTTTTTCAAATTCCACAGGTAAGTGAAATCATATGGTATTTGTCTTTCTCTGCCTGACTTATTTCACATAATATCCTCCAGGTTCATCCATGTTGTCACAAATGGTAGTATTTCATTCTTTTTATGGCTGAGTAATATTCCATTGTATTTATATGCCATATCTTCTTTATGCATTCATCTGTTGATGGACACTTGGGTTGCTTCCATATCTTGGCTACTGTAAATAATGCTGCAATGAACATAGGGGTGCATACATCTTTTCAAATTAGTATTTTTGTTTTCTTTGGATAAATAGGAATGGAATTGCTGGATCATATGGTAGTTCTATTTTTAATTTTTTGAGGAATATCCATACTATTTTCCATAGTAGCTGCACCAATTTACATTCCCATCAACAGTGTACAAGGGTTCCCTCTTCTCCACATCCTCACCAAGATTTGTTATTTTCTTTTTGATAACTGCCATTTTGACAGATGTGAGGTAACATCTCACTGTGATTTTGATTTGCATTTCCCTGATGATTAGTGATGTTGAGCACTTTTTCATATACCTGTTGGACACTTGCACATCTTTTTTGGAGAAATGTCTATTTGAAGAAATAGTCTTTTGCCCATTTTTTAATCAGGTGATTTGTTTTTTTGCTATTGAGTTCTATGACTTCCTAATATATTTTGGATATAAACCCTTTATCAGATACCTGATTTGCAAATATGTTCTCCCATTCCATAGATTGCCTTTTCATTTTGCTGATGGTTTCCTCTGCTGTGCAGAGCTTTTTGGTTTGATATAGTCCCATTTAGCTACTTTTGCTTTTGTTGCCCGTGTCTTTAATGTCATATCTAAAATATCATTGTCAAAGCCAATGTCAAGAAGTTTTTTCTCTATATTTTCTTCTATGAGTTTTACAGTTTCAGGTCTAATGTTAAAGTCTGTAATACATTTTGTGTTGATTTTTTTGTATGGTGTAAGATTTGTATATGGATATCCAGTTTTCCCAAAACTGTTTACTGAAGACACTATCCTTTCCCCATTGTGTATTCTTGCCTCCCTTGTCAAAGATCAATATACTGTAAATGTGGGGGTTTATTTCTGGGCTCTCTATTCTGTTCCATTGGTCAATGTGTCTGTTTTTATGCTAGTACCATCTTCTTTTGATAACTATAGCTTTGTAATATAGTTTGAAATCAAGAAATATGATGACTCCTACTCTGTTCTTCATGCTTAGGATTGCTTTGGCTATTCAGGATCTCTTATGACTCCATATGAATCTTAGGATTTTAAGTGGCCAATTCTAATATCTTGTCGCTCAGCTAGTCCTAGAATTCCTACTTTAGAAATATATTGTAAGAAAGTTGATAAATGAAAAGACTTTTATAAATTTTCTATATGGCATTAGTAGTCTTTGCATCTTTTAGAGAACATAAAAGAGTTTCTGAAAGAGAAAAAAATTAATATAATGTTTCTTTCCTAAAATACCAGCAATGAACAAGTAAAATATACTTATCAAAATTTGTAGGACACAGAAAACACAGTGTTGAGAGGAAAATTTATAGCATTGGATGCATATATTCTTTAGAAAAAAATAAACATCTAAAATCAGTAATCTAAGCTTTCATCTTAGGAAACTAGAAAAAGAAGAGCAGATTAAGTCCAAAGCAAGCATATTTCAATAAGAAAAGAAATATTTAAAAATCAGAGCAGAAATCAGTGAAACTGAAAAGAGGAAATCAATAGAGAGAATCAATGAAACAAAAAACTGATTCTTTGAAAAAATCAATAAAATGATAAGCCTCTAGCAGGCCACCTAAGAAAAAAAGAGAGGTGACATGAATTGCTAATATAAGAAATGAAAGAGGGGACAACACTAGAGATCTCACAGACATTAAAAGGATAATAAAAGAGTACTAGGAACAATGCTATGCCCACAAATTTAATAACCTAGATGAAATGGACTAATTCCTTGAAAGACACTTCTGCCAAAACTCCCACAAGAATAAATAGACAATTCAATTGACCTATATCTACTGAAGAGATTGAATCAGTAATTAATAACTTTGCAACACAAAAACCACCAGGGGTTCACTGGTGAATTTTATCAAACATTTATGGAAAGAGTTACACCAATTCTCTACAATTTCTTCCAGAAGATAGAAGAAGAGGAAATACTCTCTAACTCATTTTATAAGGCCAACATTAACATAATACAAAAACTGTATCAAAATAATACAAGAAAATAAAACTATAGACTAATATCTCTCATGAGCATAGGTGCAAAAAGCTTCAGAAAAAAATAGTAAATCAAATCCAACAATGTATAAAAGAATTATACACAATGACCAAGTGGTATTTACCCCAGGTATGCAAGTCTGGTTCAATATTTGAAAATCAATTAATGTAACCTATCACATCAACAGGCTAAAGAAGAAACTGATATTACATGATATCAATAGATGCAGAAAAAGCAGCTGACAAAATCCAACACCCATGCACCCAACCTACTCTCAGCAAAACAGAAATAGAGGGGAACTTCTTCAACATAAAAAACATTTACTAAAAACTTACAACTAATATCACACTTAATGGCGAGAAACTAGAACTTTCCCACTAAGAACATGAACAAGAGAAATATATCCCCTCTCATCACTTCTTTCCAACATCGTACTAGAAGTCCTAACTAATGCAATAAGACAATAAAAGGAACTAAAATTTCACAGATTCAGAAAGAATAAATAAAACTCTGTTCAAAGATGACATGATTGCCTATGTAGCTATCTGAAAGAATCAACAAAAAAACTCCTGTGACTAATATCAGATAGCTACATAGAGTGGTAATAATAAGGTTGCAGGATACAAGGTTAATATAAAAAGTCAGTTGCTCTCCTAAATACCAACCATGAACAAGTAAACTTTGAAATTAAAAACACAGTATCATTTACATTATCTACCCACCAAAATGAAATACTTAGGTATAAATATAACAAAATGTATACAAAACCTATAAGAGGAAAACTTATCAAACTCTGATGAAAGAAGTCAAAGAAGAATTAAATTAACGGAGAGATAGTCCATGATCATGGTTAGGAAGACTCAATATTATCAAGATGATAGTGCTTTCCAATTTGATCTATACACTCGATGTAGTCCCAATCAAAATCCCAGAAAGTTATTTTTTGGATATAAATAAACATATTCTAAAGTTTATATGGAAAGGCAAAAGACCCAACACAACATCTAAAGAAAAGAACAAAGTTAAAGGGCTGACACTACCCAACTTTGAGACTTACTGTAAAGCTACAGTAATCAAGAGAGGGTGGTAATGGTGAAAGAAGAAACAAACAGATCAGTGGAACAAAATAGAGAACCCCAAAATTGACCCATATAAGTATTGTCAACTGATCTTTGAGAAAGAAGTAAAGGCAATACAATGGAACAAAGATAGCCTTTTCAACAAATGATGCTTGAACAACTGGACATCCATATGCAAAAAAAATAAAGAAAAGAAAAGAAAAATAAGGAATCTAGACACAGACCTTACACTCTTCATAAAAATTAACTCAAAATGTATCATAGACCTAAATGTAAAATACAAAGCTATAAAACCCTGGAAGGCAACATAAGAGAAAATCTAGGTGACGTTTGTTATGGGGATGACTTTTTTAGATACAACACCAAAGGCACTATCCATGAAAGAAATAATTGATAAGCTGAACTTCATTACAATTAAAAATTTGTTCTGTGAAAGACTCTATCAAGAAAATGAGAAGACAAGCCACAAAGTGGCTTTTCTATTTATTTTAACTAGATACTAATTAAGCAACCCCTAAAGGAATTAAACTTAATTTCCTCACAGAATAAATAGCATTTACCAAGATAATCCTGTTTATCTGTCTAGGCTTGTCTGTTTGTTTATTTTTCCTTCATTTTGTTTATTTTATAAACAGCACATGGCTACTAAAGTAAATTTGAAAAATGCAGCAAGCCACAAAAGAAGTAAAAGTCAGCTCCCTACCTCTTCCCTTCATTTTCTGAATAATCCAGCCCCACACCACTAGATGGGGCTAGGTAAGATAGATGCCACACGGAGTTGAAGAGAATTAAGACAGTAATTGGTGGGGTGTACAGCTTGGACAAGGGTGAGAAGAAGGTTCACAAGGGAGGGTAGCCTGGCTCAAGCTGTCAGAGCCAGAGCAAGAGGAGGAGGGTGTCCTTATGGAGGGGTAGTCTATGTGTGGGACATCAGAAGCCAAATGGAGTATGTATGAATGTATGTACATGTTTATGTGTTTAAACATACATAAACTCTGCAGCTCCATTTGCTGAGAAAGCCTAGTAGGGACACCATAAAAATAATGGGCATACCTGCAGCCCAGTTCTTGATTTCTAATGTCATTTGCTAAAAAAAAAGTTTAAAAAATTTAAAAAAAGAGGAGGAGAATTATAAGATTAGCCTGAAATATCTTGGGACAGAAGATAATTGCTCAAGAAGGATGAGGACATGTCAAAAGGACCCAGAAGCCAGCTTAAATGGACTTTTACTGGCCAAATCTGAGACTATCTGAGCATCAAAATAAATAATGAAATAACAGATGATAACCCATTAAATAAAGTAGGAAAACATGACTATACTGGCATAAACAAATAAATAAATACATAGAAATTTTGATGAGAAGTAGGACATTTACATAGTCTGATAGTACCTCCCCATAAAATATTTATTAATTACAAAGGAAAAAAATAACTTTATAGACAAGAAGTCTGGCACATATCACCTTAATCAAGTGATTGAATTTAATATCATCCGAAATGGGAGAAATGGAAACATGTGCCACCTGATAGTTACAATAAGAAGAACACAGCATCACCCTGGGATATCCCTGCTGAAGAGGTAGATGCCTTCTGGACATCTTCTACCTGGATGTCTTATAACCACATCAAACTCTTGCCCTCTTCTCACTTTTCCTTTCCTCCTGTATGAACTATCTTGGCAATGGCATTATCATCACTAAATCAGCTAAATTTGCTCTCCCTACCTCCATTCTAAATCTTAATCTGAAGCACCATTATCTCCCACCAGTGCCAGAACAATCTTTTTGGTGTGACATCAGCATCGTGGTGGTGTGAGATGCTCTCTTTATCTCTCCCCTTCAATCTACAACCAGTAAAACATCCACAGCTAAACAAAGGTGCTTCTGGCCAACACACCAGGACATCAGAGAATTCCAAACATCTGTACATCTAAAGGTGGGCGGACTAGGACACATAAAGGAGGCAGAGCCAGGGGAACACTGGAAGCAGTGCCTGTAATCTTGGACCGTCAGCCTTAATGGCTGAGCCCGCAGCCCCAGACAACCTGGTAGCATCAGGGGAAGAAGCGCACTGGCCTCCTGGCTGCAGAGGCACCCACAGCCACAGGGTATCGGACAACAGTGGCAGCAGGGACGGTGACCCTGTTCCTCCAGCCACAGAGGTGCCTGCAACTCGACCCCCACACACACAGTGGCAGCACCCATGACCCAAGAATCCCAGCCATGGCAGAGATACCCATGACCCTGGATCCCCACCTCTCCTCCCCTCACAGCACCAGAGCTTACAACCCAGGAGGCCCTGGATGTGTCAGAAGCACCTGCCATCCTGGTGCTCCAGGTGGTGATGCCAGTGACACTGGAGCAGCAAGGCACCCATGATCCTGGAGGCGAGAGCAGCGACAATGAGGGCACCAGGCAACACATCTGACAAAGGCAGTGGAGGGTGGAAAGTGCCCATTCTCAGATACAACTGGACAAAGGCAGTGGAGGGTGGAAAGTGCCCATTCTCAGATACAACTGGAGGCAGTAGTTCAGGTAAGAAAACCCAAAAAGCTTGTGCTATAGCGCCACCCACTGGAAAACAAAAGAAAGTCCTCGAATTATTAACCTATTGAATCTTTCTAACTAAGTTAAAAAGAAAAAAGTTTTACTTAAAGAAGAAAGGTGTTTGCTACTTCACGTGTCCTGGCAGAAGAACAACTCATCAAGTACCATGAGAAGCCATGGTAACATGATATCAGAAAAGGGAAATGACGATGCTCCAGAACCAAACTTAAAGTCATGGAATATTGCAGTCTAACTGATAAAGAATTCAAAATAGCTGTTATGAAGAAACTCAAGGAGCTACAAGAAAACTCAGAAAGGCAGTTCAATGAGCCCTGGAATAACATTAATGAACAGAAGAAATACTTTATCAAAGAGACTGAAACTCTGAAAAGGAACCAAACAGAAACTAGAGCTGAAGAACTCAATAAATAAGATGAAGAATGCATTAGAAAGCACTGAAAATAGAGCAGACCATATGGAAGAGAGAATTAGTGAGCTCAAAGATGGAAATCTAGGAATGATACAGGTGGAAGAGGAGAGAGAAGTAAGATCTTTAAAAAATGAAGAAATTCTAGGAGAACAATCCAACTCCAGTGCTTTTATATTTTGCAAGTATAAAATTAACTTGTATTTAAATAATGCTAACTTTACCTTTTCCTTTATACTTATTACCTATTTATTTTATTTTGTTTTGTTTTGTTTTGTTTTATTTGTACTGAATGAAACCTGTAGAACAAACTTAAAGAGTAGTGGAGATACACTTTTTGTCTTACTTCTGACTTACTGTAAATACTTTAATGTTTTCTTATTAAGCATGGTACTGACTTTCAGTGGATATTTAACTCTGTCAAATGCCTTTCTACATCTATGGAAATAAAATGAACTTGGTCATGGCATAAAATCAGTAATTCTTTAATGTGCTGCTGGATTATGGTTACTAAATTTTCATTTAAGACATTTAATTGGTATACATAAGTGAAATTAGTCTCTTTGTGTTATCTTTGCCAGGTTTGGAAATCAATGCTATCCTCAGTTCATAAAAAGAATTTTGAGTTCCTTGTTTTTCTGTCCTCAAACAATTTTGATATTATTGGATGTGTCATTGGTACTTTGCTCCAAGAAATTGCTCCAGCAGTGTCACATTGACTGTCATGTTTGTTCAAGTAATAGCCAGGCCCCAGTTGTCAGTGCTTTCTTTATGTCAACATTTTACACCCACATGAGTTCACAAAGAAAGAACCTCATTGCATTTTCAAGAAGAGTTATTCACCTTGAACTCAGTGTGTGTGCAATTAGTGTTATGGATGGATAGACGGAAATAAAGGGAAGGAATAAATTACTGATAGCATAGGATGATGAAGTTGCCATTGTCTAACGTAATATTGGCAAGGAATCTAAAGAAACCATGATGTCTTTATAAAAAACAAAGAAATGTGAATTACATAGCTGTTAGTAAATTCATAGCTTAATTCACAATCAAATAACTGTCCCTAGAATGTTAATAAATACATTTTAACTTGGAAAGTGTTCTCTAATAGAAGACATCAAGTCCTCAATACTTAGCTTTTTCAGCTCTACATGTTCTATCAGTGACTAAATGCACAAAAGGAATGCTTATCAGTTTTGCAAATAACTGTGCTGGGAAAGACAACTCTGTGGACATTAGAATCACATTTGAAAAACTGAATATAAAGACCAACATTTGCCAAAACAGTATTCTTTTATATATTAATTTTAGTCCTTTTTTCCTTCAACAATTATTTATTGAGCACCTAATATAATAACTGGGTGCTGTTCTGGGCATTAATACGTATATATACTATATAATAGTATAGTATAATAGTAAATATATATATATATGCACATATATACACACATAGTATCATATAGTTACATGTAATATATTTTATGTCATATAGTCATTTATATTTATATACAGTGTTATATGGTCACATATATATGTGTAATGAAATATGCTATGAAGAATAAAAAAGAGGGTAAGGAAATAGAGGACAATGTGCAGAGGACTGCTATTCTGGTAGAGTGGTCAGGAAAGGCCTTTGTGTGGAGGCACGGGTACAGAGAAATGAATGAAGTATAGGAGAAAACGTTATGCATATTCCAAGTGCCCCAGGAAGAGAAAACAGGGAGTGCAAAGGTCCTGAGAACAAGCAGGATTTATGTATTCTAGAAACAGGAAAGGGGCCAGCGTGAGTGCGGCAGAGTGAATAAGATAGGGTCAAGAAGTGAGAGAGTGGCACGGACATATATACACTACCAAATGTAAAATAGATAGCTAGTGGGAAGCAGCCACATGGCACAGGGAGATCAGCTCGGTGCTTTGTGACCACCTAGAGGGGTGGGATAGGGAGGGTGGGAGGGAGGGGATATGGGGATATATGTATATGTATAGCCGATTCACTTTGTTATACAGCAGAAACTAACACACCATTGTAAAGCAATTATACTCCAATAAAGATGTTAAATAAATAAATAATAAACTTAAAAAAAAAAAAAAAAAAGACAGGGTCAAGCCATAAAAATTAGATCTGACCATGGGAGGGAAATAGCCAAATCCTGTAGGGTCTTGTAGGCTTTGATAAAAATTTTGGACTTTATTTTCAGGATCATGGAGCGCTGTTAGAGGAGTTTCCCAGGGCATGATATAATTAGATTTTTATTTTAAAGGATTTATTTTGGCTTTTGTGAGAGAGTGGATTGTAAGAGAGCAGTGGTAGGATCATGCATACAAGTTAGGAGACCCTTGCACTAGTAGAGGCAAAGGATGATGGTTGTTTAGACTAGAATGGCATAGATGGAATAAAGAAAAGTGAGCATACTAAAGATATATTCTGACTTGCTGCTAAACTTTAGGTTGGAAGTAGTAGAAAGGAAGAAACCAAGGATGAATCCACATTATTTTGGCCTGAGCAATTGGTTTAATGGAGATACCATTTACTGAGAGGAAAACGACTGGGAAGAGAAGAAGAATCAGATGTTTAATTCTGAGCTTGTTGAATCAGGTGCCTATAAGACTTCAGTGGAGAGTCAGAGTAAGCAGTTCTAAATACAATTCTGAATCAGAAGGGAGCAATCAGGGATAGATACTTTGCAATGAGAAATTGTTTGAGAAGGAGAGTTTAAATACTCTCTAAATACAGCATTTAAAGCCCTAGGACAAGGAGATATCCCTTTGGAGAGAATGTGACTTGAGAAGGGATGAAATTAGAAGACTGAACTTTGAGACGCGACAACGTTTAAGTGTCAGGAAAACAAATAGTAAAAGACTCTGAAAATGATTGACAGAATCAAAGTGCAGGATGTTGAAATTCAAGTGAAGAAATTGCTTCAGGAAGGATTTCAAGAACAGAGTGAGCAACTATGTCAGTTGCTTCTGAAAGACAGAATAAAATGAGAACTGAGAATTGACCACTGAAATTGGCAACATGGAGATCACAGGTGACTGACGGGTGGAGATAAAGCCTGATGGGAGTCAGTTCATGAAATAATGGGAAAAGAAGTGGAAGTAGTAAGTTTGGGCAAATATTGAGAGGAGATTTGTGGAAAAGGGAACAAAAAATGGGGAGGTAGATAGAGGGATATGTATAGTCGAGAATTTGTTTTCTCACAGATGGAATATATATTTATATGCTAATGAAAATAATAAAGTTATGGTGTAGTAGAGAGAGGTAAATCAATCTAGTAATGAAGTTTTTGAGTATGCAAAAAGGGATAAGTTCCAGTAAAAAAAGTAAAATGATGGTTTGGATTTAGATGCATACACAGTTCATCCGGTGCAACATAAGAGAAGACAGAGTACATAGGTACACATGCAGATGAGCTGGTAGTTTCAGTATTGGTGGAAGCTGATCAGAAGTTTTACTTCTGATCGCTTCTATTCTCTCAGTAAATTAAGAAGCGATGTCATCAGCTGAGAGAAAAGAAGGCATTGTTTACAAAAACAATGACATGGGAGAGTGAGAGGATCAAATTACTTGAGCAATATAGTAGCACTGCATGGAGGCTGTGTTTGTACCAAAGTCTATAGTCGTGAATTTAAAGTGAGAGCTGTCAGCATGCTGACATGCTTTTCACAAGCCACATTCTTAATTTTGATGCAAGTGAATGTAAGCTCCCCAATGGCAGAAACATATGGTCTCTGTTAACCACAGAACAGTGTCTGGTACAAAGTATGCATTAAAACATATGTGGACTGACTAAATAATATCCATCTTCTCCACTTGACTGCTTTGCTTCACCATATCCCAGTACTTAATACAGAGTCTGTTTCATAGCAGGCTTAAATATTGACTGAATGGATGAATGACCCAATTAATCAATCTCTTTTTTTCCTTCACTTCTGAACTTTATACCCAACTCCCTACTGAATAGCTTCGCTGAATTTCACAAGAGAGCCTCAAATCCAATATATCTAAGACTCTATCTGATAGTTTCTCTACATCTGTTACTAGCAAGGTCATCCACTAGAGCCCTAGTGAGAAACCTATAGTCATTCTCTATTTATCATCTCTGAAATGGATAAGTCCATAACTGTTTTATAAATTTCTGAGCAAAATAAGTGAAATATAGTGTTTAGCATAATGCCAAGCATATAGTACCTACAAATATTAGCTATTACCAGCTTTTAATGATTCTAAGATACACATCTTTTCACATCTCTTTAATCATGACATTTTACAATCAGTAGTGTATCATAATTTAATCAGATGAGGTTTGTTTAAGTAGCATATTAGATAATGGTGTCCTATATATCAATAGTGTATCAGGCAAGATAAAATGCAGTACTGTAACTTTTCTCTGCAATATGCTCATCAATATTAAACTAGTAATTGAGTCATGTCCAGTACACTTCAAATCCATATTTTTCTCCCTCTACCTAATGTTGCAAACTTACTTTAAGTCCTTGCTTTCTCTATCCATTTAGAATGAATTTTTCATCTGTCTGTGTATCAGCTAGGAATCCCTCTGGCAATAAATAACAGAAAAGCAACTAGCAATTGCTAAACAAATAAGGAAGAAGTCCATAGGTTGACATTCCAAGGTTGACAAAATTACCCAATAATACTGGCAGAGACCAAGGCCCTTTCTATCTTTTGGACTTGCTTTAGCATGCAGACCTTGATCCTTCTGCCTGTTGCTTTGTCAGCTCAAGATGGCCATTGAAACTTCAAGCATTACATCCATTTTCCATGCAGAAAGAATAAATAAAAACGTTCATCGGTGTGCCTACTGAAACTTGTTCTTTTTATTAAGAGAGCAAAAGTTTTCCATAAACCCCACCCAGAAGTTTTCCATTTATATGTCACTGGCCAGACTAAATCAGATAGCTACCCATGGTTTGAAGATGGCTAGGGAGAAAGATGCTGTGTGGGTAGTTAAGCCAATGAGCATCGTCTGCCATATTTTGGCAAATATCTTCTCAATTTTTGAGACTTAGCTCAAGAGTTATATCTTATCTATTTACTTATTTGTTTACTTATTTGTTTGGTTCTTGGGTTTATTATTCATTTACTATTTATTTAGCACCCAGCACCTAGTACATACCAGGTACTGTTATAGGCACTGGGGATACAGTGATGAGCAAAATCCCTTCCCTTGTGGAACTTCCATCCTAGCCTTGACCTTTTTAAAAAAAATTTTTATTGGAGTATTGTTGCTTCACAATGTTGTGTTAGTTTCTGCTGTACAACGAAGTGAATCAGCTATATGTATACCTGTCCCCTCCCTCTTGGACCTCCCTCCCACCCCACCCCCATCCCACCCATCTAGGTCATCACAGAACACCAAGATTTCCTTCTCATTTAGGTCACCACAGAGCATTGAGTAGAGTTCCCTGTGCTATACAGTATGTTCTCATAAGTTATCTATTTTATACATAGTATCAATAGTATATATATGTCAATTCCAATCTCCCAATTCATCCCACCCTCCCTTGTCCCCTTGGTATCCATACGTTTGTTCTCTAAGTCTGTGTCTCTATTTCTGCTTTGTAAATAAGATTGTCTATACCAATTTTTTCAGATTCCACATATATGCATGAATATATGATATTTGTTTTTCTTTCTGACTTACTTCACTCTGTATGACAGTCTCTAGGTCCACTCATGTCTCTACAAAGGACCCAATTTCGTTCCTTTTTATGGCTGAGTAATATTCCATTATATATATGTACCACATCTGCTTTATCCATTCCTCTGTTGATGGACATTTAGGTGGCTTCCATGTCCTGGCTATTGTAAATAGTCCAGCCTTGACATTTTGATCCAATATTTCTACTTTTAGTAATTTACCATACAGACTACTCTGCAATGACAAGCATGCTCATTGATGCAATAACTAGAAAACAGAAAACTGACTGATTATCTATATGGTATTGATTTATTATAATATATATATATATAAAGTAATTATTCAAAAGAATATACCTCTCTTAATATAGATATTTATGCTGACATGGGAAGTATCTCCAATATATGTTTTAAGGGGAAAATTGCAGAGCAAAATGTATGGTGTAGTAAAATCACACTTTTGAAAGAAAATCCATCCTAAAATTCATGTGGAATCTTGACGGACCCTGAATAGCCAAACAATTTTGAAAAAGAATAAAGCTGGAGGGTTTTCCCTTCTTGTTTTCAAAACATTACAAAGCTACAGTAACCAAAACAGTGTGGTACTGGCATAAAGACAGACAAATAGATCAATGGAAGAGAACAGAGAGCCCAGAAACAAACTCTCATGTATATGATGAAATGATCTTCAACAACAGTGCCAAGACCACTCAATGGTGAAAGGACAGTCTCTTCAATAAATGGTGATGGGAAAAGTGGATATCCATATGCAAAAGAATGAAGATGGACCCTTATCTTATACCACATACAAAAAGTAACTCAAAACGGATTAAAGAAATACATGTAAGACCTAAACCTATAAAACTCCTAGAAGAAAACACAAGGGAAAATCTTCATGACATTGGATGTGGCAATGATTTCTTGACTATGACACCAGAAGCACAGGCAGCAAAAGCAAAAAGAGATAACTGGAAGCTACATCAAACTTAAAAACTTCCATAGATCAAAAAACACAATTGACAGAGTGAAAAGGCAACCTATGGAATGAGAGAAAATATTTGCAAATCATATATCTGATAAGGGGTTAATATCCATAGTATATAAAGAACTGCTACAACTCAACAACAAAAAATCAAATACCTGGATTTTTAAAAAATGAGCAAAAGACATGAATAGGCATTTTCCCAAAGATGATATACAGATAGCCAATAAGCATATGAAAAGATATTCAGCATCACTAATCATCAAATAAATCTAAATTAAAACCACAATAAGATATTATTATTATTGTGGTTATATCCATTAGGATGGTTACAATAAAAAATAAAACCAGAATATGGAGAAATCAGAACTCTGTGCACTGTAAGTGGGATTGTAAAACAGTGCAACCACTATGAAAAATACTACGAGAACTCAAAAAATTAAAACTAGAACTACCATATGATCTGGCAACCTCACTTCTGGGAATATATCCAGAAAAACTAAAAGTGAGGTCTCAAAGGGATGTTTGTACACCTATGTTCATGGTAGCATTATTCACAATAGCCAAAAGGTGGAGGCAATGTAAATGTCCACTGATGGATGAATGGATAAACAAAATGTGGTATAAACACACAATGAAATATTATTCAGTCTTAAAAAGGAAATCCTGTCACATTTACAACCTGGATGAATCTTGAGGACATTATGCTAAATGAAATAAGCCGGCCACAAAAAGATAAACACTATATGAGTTCACTTGGTATCTAAAGGAATCAAAGCCAAAGAAACAGAAAGTAGAATGGTGGTTATCAGGAGCTAGGACAAGGGGAAAAGGGGAGTGGTTGTTTAATGAGTATAGGTTCTAAATTTCAAGATAAAAAGTTCTGGAAATCTGTTTCACAGCAATTGAATGTATTTAATACTAATGAAGTGTACATTTTAAAAAGGTCAAAATGGTAAAAAAAAAAAGGAAAAGGAAAATTTACAACTGCCTCTTCATATATATTATTATATACAATAATACCTATAGGCTGGAAATATATGGAGTGGAAGATCATGTGTTGTTTTCTATTTTCTAATTCCTATATTTTTACATGTGCATTATTTTTATAATCAGAGAAATATTTGAAAAACTTGAAAAAATGAAAAGTTACTTTCTTCTCTCCAATTCTCTTCTTAAATAGTGACTGTTTATTTGTGCTTACATTATCACCAACAGAATTTATCAATATAATGTTTGCTGATTGAATTCATAAACTTATCATCAACTAGTGATGATGAATAATGCCTTCAACAACAATTTATATTTAGCATCAATTTAATAATTAAATTTAATATGGTTATTCATTTAATAAATATTTATTGTTATTAAATGACTATGATGAGCCAGACTGTGTAGGTTTTAAGTAACTAAATATTATTGTTTTTTGCAACCATCTTCTGATGAAATAAGAGAGGAAAAAAGAAAGAGAAGAAAAAAGAGGTTATGACTAGTTGATAACATTAAATAGCAAGCCACCTAATGAAATCCTGTTAACAAGCCAAGATAATATAGTCCAGATGTGTAGTTTTCCAGTGGTTTGGTTTCACAAAAGTTAGAGCATAAATATATAGGGAAGTGAATAGATTCAACATCCTTTAAAAGTGTAACTGAAAGGATGGACTATCTTCTGACTCCAAACACTCCACCCCAGCTTCTGCCAAAAAAAACCGGTGGAAGAATAACTGTCTCTTGACTTAGAAATTAATTGCATTCTTAACGAACTATAAGAATTTTTGTGGTAAATTATGCATTCTTCTGTAAAAATTAAGGAGTCTATGTTAAGACCAGGTTAATACAAAGATGAGCCACAGGAGAAACAGCAGACAAAACTCAAATTTTCCCCTCAAAAGGTCCTATGTCACATGAAAAGCTGCTTCATAGAGTAAATTTTGTTCTAAACATAAAATCTTAACACTTGTTACTCCTCTGAAATAAAGTTTCAATGGAATATCATGTTTACATAACATTTAAATGAATTATAGTAAAAACTTTAGTCTTCACTTAAGAGACTCACCAGATGAAATAACATTCTTCATTTCAGAAAACAAAACCAGTGAAATGTTAAAGGCTTGTGGCAAATAATAATCTCTCAAAACCTACACAGTTTTGCTCTTAACAGTCAAGTGTACATGCTTACTCAGAATCATTGTGGTTTATTGCCAAATCTGCATTACTACAATTACAAATTTTAGTAATAAATTACACAAACTGATAGAGTATAAATATGAAAAAAATCTCAGTTTTTGCATAAAAATTGGGTTGAAGTTGTTGGAAAGACTCAAAAGAAATTAATATTTTAAAATACCATTTATTAGACCTAGAGGAAATAACTATAAATTTTAAAGAAAAGTGTAAAGAATTCAGGAAGATTCTTAACTCCAATTAATTCACAAACAAGAGAAAACCCGAAACTAGAAATGTAGTCAATGTATTAAGATGCTCTTTATGCAAGATAGTGCAGTAGATTTAATCAGGTCATTTAAGCTCCATTTATAAAATTATATCATAAAATATTTATACCAATAACAAAAAATCATCAACTTATTTCATCCAATAAAAATTAACATTTTTAAACTTTCTAATAAAAAATAAAATATGTGAGTGCATTAGCAAGATGGCAGAACAGGAAGTTCCCAGCCCTTATCTTCCCACAGAAATACCAATCTGGAAACCATGCACAAATAAAAATGTCTTTGGGGGAGCTTTGGAATCCAGGTAGAAAGTTGTAGCACCCCAGTAGAGCCAAAGACTGAGGAAAGCTGCTTTGAGAAGGCAGGCTCATACCCTGGGAGCAGACCCACTGACCATAGACCTGGCTGTAATCTGGTAGTAGCCCTATCTCCCTGTGGATTCAGCTCCAGTCTTGCTTGTCCATGGTCCTGCTACCAGACCCATGTGTCCCAGAATGAACTATGACCAACTGTGACTCCAGTAACAGGCCTACCTACCATGGACCTGACTGAAACTGGTAGCATCCCTGTGATCCAGATTCAGCCCCACTCAACCAGAGCCCCAAAGGCACTCCTGTCCATCCAGGGACTCTGGAGGAGCAACAGCTGTCTGTGCACCATGGTAACAGGTCTGGTGACCCTGGAGTCAACTGAAGATCCAAAGCATCCCTGAGACCTGCCTCCAGCCCACTTGACCATGACCTCAGTGATAGTCCCATCAGTCCAGGACCCTGGTAGGAGAAGGTCTTCACCTGCTAAAACTATTCTGTAAAGACTGGAAGAGGTGACTGCTCATTCAAATGCAGAGACACCAATTCAAGTCTTCAAGGATCACAAAGAATCAGACAAACATGACACTACCAAAGGAAACAAATAAAGCTCCAGTAACCAATCCTTAAAAAATGGAAATTCATGAATTGCTTGACAAAGAATTTGAAATAATCTTCTTAAACAAACTCAATTAGCTACAAAAGAACACGGATAGATATCTAAATGAAATTAGGAAAACAAAACATGAACAAAATAAGAAACTCAATAAAGAAATAGAAACGATTAAAAAAGAACCAAACAGAAATTGTGGAGTTGAAGAATACAATGACTGAACTGAAAATTCAAGAGACTTTCAAAGGTAAAATCAATCAAGGAAAAGAAAGAATCAGCAAACTCAAAGACAAGTCATTTGAAATTTCCTAGTTAGAGGAACAAAAAGAGAAAAAGAATAGAAAAGAGTGAAGGAAGCCTATGTGAGTTTTGGGATCTCCTGAAGTAAAACAATATACACATGATGAGAGTCCCAGGAGAAGAGAAAGATAAAGGGGCATTTAAGAAATAATAACAGAAAATTTCCCCAATCTAGGGAGGTAAAAGAACATCCAGATTCATGAAACCCCCAAATTCCCAATAGGTTGAATCCAAAGAGGTCTACATAGACACACATTATAATTAAATCATCAAAAGTCAAAGACAAAGAGTGAATCTTGAAAGCAGCAAGGAAAAAGCAACTTGTCACATACCTGGGAGTACCCATAAGACTATCATCATATTTCTCAGCAGAAACCTTGGAGACCAGTAGAGAGGAGGGTGACATATTCAAAGTATTGAAGGAAAAAAAATGCCAAGAATACTTTACCTAGAAAAACTGTCATTTAAGAATAAAAGAGAAATAAAGACTTTACCAGACTGGGGGGAAAAAAAAAAAACCTGAGGGAGTTCATCATCACTAGACCCACTTTAAACTACTAAAGGCAGTTCTACAAGTTGAAACACAAAGGTGCTCAACAGCAACATAAAAACATATGAAAGTACAAATTTCATCACTAAAGGTGTGTATAAAGACAAATAGAGAATACTGTAATACTGTAATGGTGGCACAGAAATCACTTTTAATGTTAGTATATACATTAAAAGCGTAACTATTGTAGTGGAATAACTATAGCCACAGATTTCTTAATGGAAACACAATATAGAAAAAAGTAAAATCTGACATGAATTACATAACATGTGAGTGGGATTAAAGTGTAGACTATGTGATTGCAGTTAAGTTGTTAATTATCTTAAAACAGATTGCTACACTTATAAAACATTTAATGCAAGCCTCACAGTAACAACAAAAACAGTAGGTATATAAAAAGCTAAAGAGAAATGAATCAAAGTATTCCACCACAAAAAATCATCAAACCACAAAGAAAGACAACAAGAGAGGAACAAGAGAAATACAAAATAGACAAGAATAAACAAAATGGCAGTAGCAAGTCCTTACTTATCAGTAACTACTCTATATGTAAATGGACTAAACTCTTCAGTCAAAAGTCATAGAGTGGTTGAAAAGATTAAAAAACAAAACCAAACTGTATACTGTCTACAAAAGACTCACTTTAGATTTAAGGACATACAAAGGCTAAAAGTTAAGGAGTGGACAAAGAAGTTTAATGCAAATACTAATCAAAAACCACAGAGGTGGCTATATATCAGACAAAATAGATTTTAAGCTAAAAACTGTCTTAAGAGACAACGAAGGTCATTATAAAATGACGAGTGTCAATTCACAGTAAGATATAATGATTAAAATATATGTTCACCCAACATCAGAGAACCTAAGTACTTAAAGCAAACATTGAGAAAACTAAACAGAGAAACAGACAGCAATACAACAATAACAGGATAATTCAATACTCCACCCCCTAAAATGGACAAATCATCCAGATAGAAAATCAACAGGGAAACAGCAGAATTGAGCAATGCCATAGACTAATTGGGCCTAAAAGACACATGCAGAAGATAAATGCATATGTATAACTGAATCTCTTTGCTGTACACCTGAAACTAACACAACATGTTAATCAACTATACTCCAATATAAAATAAAAATTTAAATAAATAAATAAAACTGCCATGGGTGCTCGGGGCAAAAAAAATATACACCATGCAACTCATTCCTCTCAGGTGTACATGGCACATTCTCAAAGATGGAGGATAGATCTCATATTAGGTTGCAAAACAACTCAACAAATTTAAGAAGTACCTTTTCCAATCACAATGGAATGAAACAAAAAATCAATAATAGAAAGAAAATGGAAAAATTCACAAATACATGGAAATAAAACAACACACTTTTTAAAAATAAATTTTATTTATTTATTTATTTATTTGTTGGCTGCGTTGGGTCTGTGTTGCTGCGTACGGGCTTTCTCTGGTTGCAGTGAGCGGGGGCTACTCTTTGTTACGGTGAGCGGGCTTCTCACTGCAATGGCTTCTCTTGTTGCAGAGCATGGGCTCTAGGCTTGCGGGCTTCAATAGTTGCAGCACACAGGCTCAGCAGTTGTGGCTTGTGGGCTCTAGAGCACAGCCTCAGTAGTTGTGGCGCACGGGCTTAGTTGCTCCACAGCATGTGGCATCTTCCCGGGCCAGAGCTCGAACCTGTGTCCCCTGCATTAGCAGGTGGATTCTTAACCACTGTGCCACCAGGGAAGTTCCAACTACACACTTTTTAACAACTGTTGGGTCAAAAAAGAAATCCAAGGGAAATTAAAAACTATCTCAAGACAAACAAAAATGAAATGCAACATACCAAAACAAGGGATGCTGCAATAGCCATACTAAGAGAGAAATTTATGGGAATAAATGCCTATGATATGAAAGAAGAAAGTCATCAAATAAACAATCTAGCTTTACACTTCAAGGAACCAGAAAATGAAGAATAAACTAAACCCATAATTAGAAGAAGAATATCATAAAAATTAGAGAAGGAATAACTGAAATAGAGAAAAGAAAAACAATTTTAAAAATCAATGAAACTAAGAGTTGTGTTTTTGAAAAGATAAAATTGACAAACCCTTAACTAGACTAAGAAAAAAAGAGAGTATTCACACAATCAGAAATGAAAGAGAAGATATTACAATTATTCTCACAAATAAAAAAGATTATAAGATATTATTACGAGCAATTATAAACCAAAAAATTGGACAATCTAGAAGAAACAGAGAAATTTCTAGACATACAACCTACCAAGACTGAATCATGAACACTGAACAAATCTTTTTTTGCATTTCAGTTGCATTTTTACCTTTCTTGAAATAATAAAGCATAATATGCCGAAAATGTTGCTTTTTTTTCCATCTTCAATATTAAAATGGCTACACAAAAATTCACCAATTTTGATGCTTTTTTTAAAATGCACGCTGATATGACAGCTGTCACAATACAATCTAACAAAATTGTTTCAAATGAAGTTAAAGACAACTAAGCACTACTAGAGCCATCTTACAGAAAAAAAAAGAAATGAACTCTTTGGCCAACCCAATAGAAGACAGCTGCCCTAAAGCTTCCTAGGTTTCTAATATCCTTACATTAGATCAGCAAGGCCAGAACAGTCATCTTTCGGTCCAAATTCAAATTTCAAGATGGAGAATCCATATAGCCCTGTTTGGGTCAGGTGTCCACCCCTGCTCTGATACACTGTGGTCAGATAGACACGATCAAGGTACAGTCATGACTTTTAGGCACCCACTTCTATGGAAAGAGGGGAGCTCTGTAAATTGCCATCTACAACAAAAGGAGTTCACATCAACATTATGTAGCGCTTTAAGTTTACCAAGAACTTGCACATTCTTTAACTCATTCAATTCATGTAACTGAGCAGGACCCTATGAGGCCTTCCCAGAATAGACCCCCACCCATGTCCTCTACCTGCCTTTTGTCTCCAGAAAAACTTTAGTCAAAGAATAAATTTAATCAGAGAAATAAGAAAATGCAGAAAGGAAAACAGTCAAGCAAGACAAACTAATAATACTTTAGCCATTAAACAAAGTCAAAGACTTTCAGTTCTTCCTCAAGGACTATAGATAATATTCTGAGCCATGTCCTTTGAGCTGTTTTGCAGATACTGAAACCCCCACCAGGTGAAAGAAGTTAACTGTGTGCTGCCCACAAAGCACGTAGACTCCAGACTGATTGGAACCAGAAGATTGATGATATTGACTCCCATTTACCTCACCACCAACCAATCAGAAGAATGCCAACCAGCTGATCACACCTTGCTCCTTGAACACTATAAGACTCCTTGCCACTCTTATGGAACATAGTATTGGAAGTCCTAGCCAGAGCAATTAGGCAAGAAAAAGAAATAAAGGCAACCAAATTGGAAAGGAAGAATAAAACTATCACTATTTAAGGATGACATGATTTTATATACAGAAAACCCTGAAGATTCCACAAAAAAAAAGCTATTAGAAATAATAAATACAGTAAAGTTGCAGAGTACAAAATCAGCATACAAAAATCTGTTGCATATCTACATGATAACAATGAGCTAGCAGAAATGATCCAGAAAATTAAGAAAACAATCCCATTTACAATTGCAACAAAAAGAATAAAATACCTAATAATAAATTAAATCCAGGAGGTGAAATACCTGTAAACTGAAAATTATATGAAGTTGATAAAAGAAATTAAAGAAGACACAAAGAAATGCAAAGATATTCCATGCTCGTGATTGGAAGACTTAATATTGTTAAAATGTCCATATTATCTAAAGCAATCTGCAGATCCAGTGCAATCCTTATCAAAATCACAAGAACATTTTTCACAGAAATAGAACAAAAAAATTCTAAAATTTATATGGAACCACAAAAGACCCAGACTAGCTAGAGCAATCTCGAGAAAAAAGAACAAAGTTAGAGGTATTGCACTCCCTGATTTTGTACCCTTTGCTTCATAAATAACAATTTTACCTCATATTATATTTGATTATTTCAAATGAAGTAATAGGAGATTGTGTGTTTATAACTTGCTATGAAAACACATGAATTTAAAAAGCAATACCATTTAAAACTTAACAGCTTTAATAGTATCTTACAATATATATTCCATAATTTTTCTTACAAAATTTTATATTACTAGAAATTGTGTGTTATTTTAAGAACCTGCAATTCAATAACATTTGGGCATAACAAAAATCAAATAAATTAGAGCATCTAAAGCTCTTAGAACATTACTCAGCACAGTCATATAAATAGTAAGCACTATGTAATTACGAGCTATCATTACTGTTGTTGTCCATATCATCATTATCATCTAAGTAATTAAATAAAACTTGACAAATAATTTTATCTTTTCCTATTAAAATCTGATTCCATTGTTCACTCCCAGACTAAATATAACTCTCTAAAACAAAAGTTCTGACACTGAAAAGTTCCAGAGTGAACATGAGAGTCACAGAGAATAAAGTGGGTTCACAAAGTAGAGTCATGAAACAACCCTATGCGTGTGTGCATGCACACACACACACACTCACACACACATTTTCCATTCACCAAAGGAAAACTCACCCTGAAACATATTCCCTACCTAGTCTCATATTCAAAAATAAACTGTATAGAGTTAGATATAAAAATATGAAGCACAAATATTTAAATTAGGAAAAACATGTAGCATAGTTTTACAATTTGGGGGTACAAAAGGACTTCCTAATCAGAAAATAAAACCCCAAGACAAAGTTAAAATACAAGGAACAGAGTTCCTACAAGTAACAATGATACAATACATCACTAGTAATCATAAACTTGAAAAAGAAAAATATATGTCATGCACCCCTCCCTATCAGATTGGGAAATTTTTTAAAGGCATGGGAAAAATGCAGTTGTAGACATTGCTGGTAGAAGATAATTGGCAGAGTTATTTTATTTTATTTTATTTTATTTGTTTATTGGGGTATAGTTGCTTTACAATGTTGTATTAGTTTCTGCTGTACTGAAAAGTGAATCAGCTCTATGTATACATATATCCCCTCTTTTTTGGATTTCCTTCTCATTTAAGTCACCACAGAGCATTAAGTAGAGTTCCCTGTGCTATACAGTAGGTTCTCATTAGTTATCTATTTTATACATATTAGTGTATATATGTCAATCTCAAGCTCCCAATTCATCCCACTCCCCCTTCCCCCCCTTGGTGTCCATATGTTTGTTCTCTATGTCTGTGTCTCTATTTCTGTCAGATTCATTTCAGAAAGGGGATGTAACAGTACTATAAAAGTTTTAAATGTGTATACTCTTTGACATAGAAAATTTACAGCACAGGTTCATCATACAAAAATACTTCTACATGCCCCAAAGTATGTATATATAAGGACAGACATTGAATTCTATTGTTTGTAATAAATTGTTTTAATTCGGGCACTAATTCCTTTGCATAACAATGTAGCGTCTAGTAATAAAGATTAGATTTGTGAATATCAGTACTCTTTAGAAACTGAAAGGAACAAGTGGAGTTTAATTTAAAAGATAACACGCTAGGGACTTCCCTGGCGGTCCAGTGGTTAAGACTCCACGCTTCCATTGTAGGGGGCACAGGTTCGATCCCTGGTCAGGGAACTAAGATCCCGCATGCTGCACAGCATGGCCAAAATAGATAGATAAAACTTGAGAGTCATCAGATCAATCTTAAAAAATAATAAATTAAAATAAATTTAAAAAACAAGATCAAGAACATTTAAAATAAAACACACTAAAATTTTGATAATTTTGAGAAACTATGGCAAGTACATTGTTCAGAAACGATCTGAGGATTTGTTATGCTTTTTATCTTTGTACATTCAAATATTTTTTCTCATTAAAAATTAGAAAGGAGCATTGAGATAGCACAAATGAGAAACACTCTGATCTTTGAGAACATCTCTGTAGATACACGTTGCCCTAACTCCAAGTTTGCCCTAGATATTTACAGAAAGGTAAAGCAAGTGTACTGTCTGATAGAGTGAATGTGGTATGCCAGCAACTGGGCTTTCTGATTTTTGAAAGTGGTTAATATGTAACCAGCTGAAATGTCCTTCATTATCACTTATTAGGGTAGTGTATGTGTAACCAGTGGTGCCATTAGAGAAACTACATTCAGTCCCCAGCAAGCACTACAGCAATACAGGGGAAACATTTTTTTCTGTTTATTTTTGTTAAGGCCCAATACCTCTTAATCTTTTTTCTCAATTCCCAAATGATTCTCCTTGTTCTATTTAAATGGCTTTTCCCTGTATTTTGCTCCCTTACTTTCTTTTCCATAAACTGCCTTCCTTCTTTCCCTTACCTTCTTTTTTCTCTTAACCCTTTACCTCAGCTTTCTAACAGTAACTATTTGCTAAGTGCTTCAAAACTGTACAGAACTTGTCCAAGTTGTGTGCTATCATTTCTGTCAAGGACTTGTTATTCAGGTAACCTAACTTTCTCTATTTGGATGCTGCCCTATATCAAAGCCCACAGCAGACAGATGAAATAGACCTCTTTCTCAGTCATTAAGATTCAAAATATAAATATTAATTCTGACAGGTGCAGTAAGGTTCACAGTTTTAAAAACTGTTCCATATAGCATCTGGTATAAAAGTACCCCTTGGAGCTGACAGGTCAGATATTATTAACCCCATATTTATCTGTGAGGAAGCTGAGGCTCACAGCAGTTAAATGAGTTACCCAGGACCTTATAATGAGTCAGAACTAGGGCTCAGGTACCCTGACAACTGATCCAGTCATTTTTTCCCCCCTCAAGCTCATTTTCTGTCTTCCCAAGAAGAGAAAGCTCTGTCTTCGTGAAGGGAGCATTTCAGATAAAACGTTCCTCTTTATCTGCGATTATACTGAAGTGGTGTCGCTTCTCCTGAGGATAATTCCACCATCCACTTACTTAATACGTCCACCTCACGCAACCTCAAAGTTCTCTCTCTTGGGACTATCACTTCTCACTCACAGTGTTCAACCTCTCCCTTTTATTTGATCGTCAGCATTTACAGAAGCAACATTTCATTTAAACTTGTTCAAGTCTCTCTCCTCTTAAGGGAACCTCCCTCTCAGCCCGACATCTCTGCTGAGTACTGCCCTATCATTCTCTTTCCCTTCACATAAACTCAGAAGCCTCCCTCTCACTCCCCCTTGAGCTGCAGTCAGGCTCTGCTCCACACAGACCCTTAAAGCTGGGTCCCCATATTCTTCTTGTCCCTCAATTCAGAAAAAAAAAAAAAAAAAAATCATTCGATCTATTATTTGATTTCACGGTGGCATTTGACATGAATAGCCAGGGATTCAGCAATAATCTTTACAGATGCTCTTTGTAATTTTTGATAAGGCACCAAATGAATGCTATTAATTATTTCTTTAAGTAATTAACCTTGCAAATAAGTGTTTAGTTATCTCTAGTTTCTTAAAAACCATTTAATTTCTGTTATGTTTTGAATCAATGTATTATAAAATCATGCAAACTTTTGAAATGATTTTTTTCAATTTTGTATGCTATTAACATTGATGTGTTGGCATAAAGCCCCAATCACTCTGACTAGTAAAAACCTTCTCTTGACTATTTTCTTAAAATGTCCCTTCTTTGGGACTCAGAGATCCCACACTCTCCTGTGTTTCTCTCTCTCTGTCTAGCCATTCGGGTTCCATTTGGGTGCCCTTGCCTAGCTCTGTCCTGGACTATTTTCCATTTTCATCCCGTATTATCTATTTCCATGGCATCAGCTCTCCCTATAAGCTGATAAATCTCTAAGCTGTACAAATAGGCCAGATCTCAGTAAACTGGTGGTGTTCAGATTGCTTTAACTTTAACCTATAATAAGAATTTTGTATATTTTCATCAGACAGTTTGCAATGTAACACTGAAATCACATTTTCACAATGTAACCTTTACATTGTGACTCAGGACACTCATAGTTAAAGATAGAGATGATAGAGATAGTAATAAAGAAAATTATATTAGTTAGGATACAAGTTTTACTGCTCAAACAAAGATATCTCACAATGCAAAGGCTTTTAAATAAGAGAAAGTGTTTTTCTCTTACATGAAAGTCCAAGCTAAAATGGCCTTTGGATGATTCAGGGATTCAGTCTATGCCTCCTTTTTTCTTTTTTTTTTTTTTAACATCTTTGTTGGAGTATAGATGATTTACAATGGTGTGTTAGTTGCTGCTGTCTAACAAAGTGAATCAGCTCTACGTATACATACATCCCCATATCCCCTCCCTCTTCAGTCTATGTCTTGCTTGTTGTTCTGCCTTCCTTGACACATGGCTTCCATCTTATTACCTACAATGGAAGATCGGACAACCGTCCACATGTCCACATTCCAGCCAGTGGTAGGGAGCAAAGGGAGGCACAGAACCTAGCCCTTCCTTTTTAAATCATGAACTGAAAGTTGCATACATCACTTGCACTCACATTTCAATCACCAGAATTTAGCCATATACCATGCCCAGCCTTAAAGGAGAAGGCTAGGAAATGAAAGTTTTCAGTGAGGCAGTCTGTGCCCAGAGAAAACTCAGGTGTTCTAGTATTAAAGACAGAATTGGAGAAGGGGTAATAGGACACAACCAAAGTTTCTGCTGTACAACATTGAAACGAGTATTTCCAAAATCAATAGTTTCACTTATTCTGTTTGATACACTGTGTTTTCTATTTTATTGTATTCTATCACATTTTTAAAACTCTTGGTCATGACTCACTGATCATGACATTATAACTCACTATAGATGGTGACCCACAATTTGAAAAACATTGCTTTAAACCTGCTATGTCTAATCTGATAACCAGTAGCCAAATGGGCTATTGAAATGTGGCTAGTCTAAATTAATATGTGTTGTAAGTGTAGAATTCACACCAGATTTCAAAGACTTAGTATGAAAAAAGAATTTAAAGTACCTCATTAACAATTTTTATATTGATTAAATGTTGAAATGATAATGTTTTGGCAATATAGAGGGAAGTAAGTTATATTATTAAAATTAATTTAATCTGTTTCTTTTTGTTTTTCAACGTAGCTACTGGAAAATGTAAAATTACATAGGAGGCTCACCTTATATTTTTATTAGATCACACTGCCTTAAGCTCTAGGTGCAAATGTTAAACTCCCTATGGATATTATTACTGGACTATCCCACAAGCGCTTTCTGAAACTAGACTCTTTCTCTTCCCAACCCTCAGCCCTCTGTTCTCCTTCCCACCCTGTTTCCTGTGTTTCACTCAACCAGTTAAAGGCAACGCAAGTCACTCAGTGACCAACCAGGAAAACTGAAAAGCACATTCTCGTTTACCCATCACATCCATGTATTCACTGTGTACTATAATTTTACCTCTTAAATATGACGTAAATCTGTCAACCTCTATCCAATCTCATTATGAACACCTTAGCTCAAAATATCCTCATTTCTCACCCATATAATTGTGCAACTCCTACCTTGCCTCCTGGATTGCCTCCTTCCAATCAGTCTTCCAAATTTCAGTAATTGTGATCTTTCCAAGAAACAAATCTGGGGAAGTCACTTCACTGATTACTCCCCAAATACCCTAGTAGTACCAACAAGTTCCTTTTTTATTTGAAGCAACCTTGCTTCACCACTTTTCTAAGTGTACAGGCATTTTCTTCATACCAAACACTTTTCATTTTACCAAAGGTTTCGTGATGGTTTTTACCTCCTGTGCCTTTGTTTATGTCATTCCTTATGTGCTTAGAATGCACTTTTCATCTCCTACTTCCCTCTGGCTAACCACCACCCACACTCTAGAACTTGATTTACATTTTGCTTTACCTTAGATTTCCTTTCCAAGGCCCAGGTTTGCATTGTGTGTCCCTGTCCAGTGCTCCTAGAGCATCCTGAACTTCTCCAATAATAATGTCTGGCTACTGTATTTTTATTGTCTGCTTTTACACCTGCAAGAATGTGCAATCTGTTTCTTCATATTTGATCATCCATCTCCATGATTTTGTATGATTCCTAGACCAACTAGGCTCAATAAACACTTACAAAACAATCAAACAGTTGGATGAATGAATGGATGAATGGATGAGTGGATGGATGGACAGATGGATGGATGAATAAAATAGTTAATATGATTAAAGATTGAAGGGGAGTTGCACATTTAGAAGGCAGTAACAAAATGTGTTTGTATAGTAGATGGTAAAGGCAATTGGTATCTTTGTTAGGCACAGTAAGTCAAAGCTTGTTTCTGAGGTCCTGCTACTTCTCCTTTCATCTTTTCACTTCCTTAATACAGGAAAATATTTCTATTATCATTCTTCCAGAACCTAGCTCTTTATCTGCAATCCAGTAATATCCCCAAGGTCAAAAAGCTATTCTTTTAGCCCAATGTCTTTTGCATAGAGGACTGCTAAATTCTGAAACTGCTTCAACATTTGAGGTAGACATATCTGATGGAGGACTTGCAGGCAGACTGACTTGTAGTGAAATACCTATTTTAAGCCTGTCCTGTGTTGCTTAAATTATAGCTTCCCCTGCCAGCTATTCATGCAAGAGATGTGAGGAAAGCCATAAAAGGCACTATGGGGAAGTGGGAAGGAGGGAGTAAGAGAGAGAAGGGGTTGAAAAGCCGATTAGCTGCTTTACGGTAAAACCCAGGGAAAGTGAGCACTAATGGGAATGTGGATTTTATCCCTCTAGGAATCCTATTTAGCCCACCAGGAATTAACCTTGACTGTAATTAAGTCCCTGAGAGCAATGACCCTTTCAGAGAATGTTCAAAGACCTCTACTTTGTTTAGACACCTTGTGTGGGTGGAACTTCCTGTTTACACAGAGAACAGCATAAAGCCTAGTTGCTCTGAGGAATGTTTGGGACCAGACCAATTGCAGGGAGAAAGGCACAATACAGTCTGGTCTCCTCTGGTCCCTTCTCCCTGCAGCATGGGGAAGAACAAACTCCTCCATCCAAGTCTTACTCTCCTTCTTCTGGTCTTCCTGCCTACAGATGCCTCAGTCTCTGGAATACCGTGAGTTTCACATAGAGCATAAACTTGAAGAGTCCTTTCCTTTATTTCAAATCCTCCTTATCATTCATTTGTCTTTCCTATGGAACTGTCACCTTCTTATCTTTAAGGTGTCTTCCAATGATGAGATTTTACAAATCTGGTTTATTCAGTCTTCACTTATTCTTAACCATTTTTCTCCAACTCTCTGGATCTCTGAATCTCTGCGTCTCTAAATTCTCTGGGGATATACAAAGACTTTCTAAAGGGCATTGGAAAGTGATTCTTTTAAAGGAAACACTTTTCAGATCCTCACATTCATATTGATCTGCTTGAGACCATGCTATTTATCCTTTCTTACCTCCCCTTTCTTAATTTCCTATCTTTCACTTTAAAAGAGAAAGACAAACCTCCCTCAATCAGATGTTACTGTGGAACACTGTCCTGGAGTATTAAAATCTCTAGGGTGCCAAATAAAGGAGCAATTTGAAATACCGCTGTTGATGTTGAGAAAGCAAAGGACTCTAATGACAGGAGAAAAAAATCCTTTTGCAGATATTGTGGTGGCGAATTCTTTGTTTCAACAAAATTGAAGGAAGATCTAAGGGAGATACCAGCTGATAAATAATTAGAAGCAATTCTTGATAATAGGGCACTGGGTGATCTTTGGCATGTAATGCAGAAGGAGTTACAAGAACTGGTAAAAATGATATAATTGTTTCATCTGTCATTTATTTACTTTTATGTGAACAATTTTTCATGGCACTTATATCTACACAAACCAAAAACAGCAACAGAGTTAATGTTAGACCTTATTTAATTCTTGCAATAAGGAATATCCATCCATGGATACATAAGAACAACTCATCATTTTCATTAAAAATGTACTTCAAAAGTATTTTGATTTTATATATAATAAATATGAATCATAATTTGTAATATATTTATTTTGTTTTGATCAGTTGTATACTAGTAAGACTTCTGAAAACAATTCAATCCAGAAGAAAATGTTTAACATTTACAACTTTAAGATCACATTAAATTTAAAAGAAGAGTTAAATGCATATACCCACATATAATATTTCATATATATGTATATATATACATATGCATGTGTGTGTGTATATATATATATATATATATACACACACACATATATATATAAACAAAGAAGGAAGAGTGATCCATAAAATATTTTGAAGCACAGAAATGTTAGGACAAACTTCTGTGTGGTAAATGGCATGAAAATTCAAGTTCACGGAGGAAAACGGGGAAAGATGCTAAATTTCTGATCATTACAAAAAGAACATTTTGGTGTATTTTTTAAATAGATCATACTGGATACCTTATCACTATGATATTTAAGATTCGATGGGAGATGTACAAAAAAGTAACATAAGTTTTAATTTAAAATGTCATCAAAAATAATATATTTTGCTATTGTTTAAACTTGTGATAAAAAAATAGATGTTTACTTGAATACATGTAAGGAGGGCATAGTGTCTAAAAATAGTTAGGAATTCTGTGAGCAAAAATGTTTGAAAACTCGTGTGTCAATAAAATTATATATGAGAGTATTGAGAAAGTTTCTGTTCTGTTCATGAGGACCCCAAATTCAATCTCTAGAAGACCATTCTTGAGTAGACCATTTTTGTCTACCCTGAGTTGAAAGGCAAATATTTAATATGCAAACATCCAGGGTTAGGTAACACACTAAGATTTCATTAGTTGCTTAACACACTGAGACTTTAAACTAAGGACTCTCTTTAAGCCTCAGAGTAGAAAGCAAGAACTTGCCATTCCATTTTTACAGGTTTGTTTTATAAATATATATAAGTTCTGTAAGTGGATTGGTTTCTGTAGTGTTCCACACGAGAACTTGCTTGCTTTTTACAGCAACCCTAATGTAAAATAGATTTACAGCATAAATATATATAATTAGCATATTTTTATTTGAATTCAGATGCTCACAGACTGATATTTGGGTTCCTTAAAGTGAGGTATACCTGCAAATGTTAACCTCTTAAAGGCTCACTTCAAGTCAAATGTTCACTGCCATGGCACTGACGATGGAAAGGGGAGTAATTCGCATGCATGCCCTCCAACGGCAGAGATCAATTTCATGCTTATCAACATGTCTTCTCTTGGCATAGAACTAACGATAGTAACAAGAATTACAGCAGAAGATAATGCTGCTGATAATAATGCCTCGCCTCCTACACTCTCCTCTAACTGGATTCCCCCATCCCCAGGCACTACATGGTGTTGGTCCCCTCCCTGCTCCACACTGGGACCCCTCAGAAGGGCTGCCTCCTTCTGAGCCACCTGAATGAGACGGTGACCGTAAGCGCCTCCTTGGAGTCCCTCAGAGAGAACAGAAGCCTCTTTACTGATGTGGTGGCAGAGAAAGACTTATTCCACTGTGTCTCCTTCACTGTGAGTATGGCTGTTTGACTTAAAATACTTGTTTCTATTGGTTGGGAACATAGGCAACCAGAATTCAGTCAAGATAAGACTTTGAGAGGCTGGCATGGACTTCAGGAAGGAATCTAAATGTAGCGACTAAGTGTAGAAATTAAGAAGCAATGCATGAATTTCCAATATAAATAATGGTAGACCAATATTTATAGAGATATTAAAATCAACTTAATGATTAGAGAAAATTCCTATTAGCCAGAAAAAAAAAAAAGCAGTATGCACTAGACAAAGGGAAAATATGAGTTCTCCTGAAAATTAAAATGGAAAAAATACAAACAAAGAAAACTAGGCCAGTGTTTAACATAAGCCCCAGTAGTGGGCTGACAGGAACACACCACCCCATACGTACTCTTTCTAAGAGTGAACTTGTAGAAATTACCGTGGGTGACTATCCAATAGCTCTTCACAGTTGCCCATATATAGAATCCTTACAGTGTACAGCCAATAACATGTTGCAGTTTCCTTTCTCATAGCCTTAAGAGATGCTTCTACCATGCCCTTTTACCACATAACATCAGTTTGGTAAAGTTCAGTGTATAAGTGAATCAAAACTGTATTAGCGAGCTCGGGTGGCGGGAGGACCGGCAGCGGCCAGGCAGCCCAGCTTCGCCAAGGCTCTCGGCGTGCACGGCTCGCAGGCCCCGAGCACGCGCCAGCCCCGCCGCCACCATGGCCAAGAGGAAGGTCAGCTCCGCCGACGGGGAGGCGAAGGAGGAGCCCAAGAGGAGACTGGCAAGGCTGTCAGCGAAACCGGCTCCTGAAAAAGTGGAAACGAAGCCAAAAAAGCGGCAGGAAAGGATAAATCTTCAGACAAAAAAGTGCAAACAAAAAGGAAAAGGGGAGCAAAGGGAAAACAGGCCGAAGTGGCTCACCAAGAGACTAAAGAAGACTCACCTGCAGAAAACGGAGAAACTAAAAACGAGGAGAGCCCAGCCTCTGATGAAGCAGGAGAGAAAGAAGCCAAGTCTGATTAGTATCACACACCTGGTCCTATCAGGGGCCCGTCTCCCTTCTTGTACAGTACAGAGGAATATTTTTATCAACTATTTTGTAAATGCAAGTTTTTTAGTAGCTTTAGAAACATTTTTAAAAAGGAGGGAATCCTACCTCATCCCATTTTTTAAGTGTAAATGCTTTTTTTTAAGAGGTGAAATCATTTGCTGGTTGTTTATTTTTTGGTACAACCAGAAAATAGTGGGATATTGAATGTGGCAGGCATTGTCTTGGGTGCCAGCTTAACGTTCCATAGATGGGGGGATATTTTATATCCTATAATACAAAGCATACTAAATGGCAGTTTGGAGTCAGTTGTGCATTTAATGCCCTGAACACTTTAAATTACTTCTCTTCCCATGTTGTTTTTGGTAGAATTATTTCCTAAAGCAAACCACTCACCTCTTGATCTTGGCTCTCCTGGTCAGAATTTTGTGCACTCTGTAACATCTTTGGTCGTGGTAGTCCAGTTCTTCTAGTAACTTTGTTAATGTGCTGTGAACGATTGACAGTTTGGGTATGTAGTGTATATGATATTAAATTGTGAATTAGTGGGACTTACGATGTAACAGCATATCAATATTTGAAGATATTGGTATTTGATCGCCTGTCAAGGAAAATTTGCCTCCAAATTTTAAGCTGGAAAGTCACTGGAATAACTGTTCAAAAAAGAATCACAACTACGTGATTTTTTAGATTTTTGGTATGTATGTTAAGAATTGTGTACAAATTGAAATGTCTGTGTACTGATCCTCAAAACAACCAATAAAACATCTCAATTATGAAAGAAAAAAAAACTGTATTAGCTAATTTGCAGTAACCTGGATGGACCTGGAGATTATCATACTAAGTGAAGTAAGTCAGACAGAGAAAGACAAATATCATATGATATTGCTTATATGCAGAATCTAAAAACAAACTGATACAAATGAACTTATTTACAAAACAGAAACAGACTCACAGACTTAGAGACAAACTTATGGTTATCAGGCGAAGGGTGCGGAGGAGGATAGATTGAGTTTGGGATTGACACGAACACACGGCTATATTTAAAATAGACAACCAACAAGGACCCACTGTATAGCACAGGGAACTCTGCTCAATATCCTGTAATAACCTCAATGGGAAAAGAATTTGAAAAAGAATAGATACATTTATGTGTATAACCGAATCACCTTGCTATACACCCGAAACTAACACAACATTGTTAATCAACTCTACTCCAACATAAAATAAAAATTTTAAAATGAATAAATAAATAAAGCAAAAATATTTTTTAAAAAACCTGTATTGGCTGATCTATAAGGAGATGTGAGCATCATTTATGACCTCTCTCACTGTTGTAATTTCCTCCATCCTGTGTTCTGTCTTCCCATTTGTAAATGACAGAAGTCATTCTGTCTGTGAATTCCTGTCCATGCCAAATTTCCCTGATGAGAATGAGAGAGTGAAATTAAGTAAAAGGGACAAGATCCCCAGGGAGAATCGGGACAGGGACTGGAGGAGGAAACTTGGCAGATGAATGGGTTCTCAGGATCTCTCCTATATTTCAGATCCCAAGATCTTCATCCAATGAGGAGGTAATGTTCCTCACTATCCAAGTGAAAGGACCAACCCAAGAATTCAAGAAGCGGACCACAGTGTTGGTTAAAAATGAAGAGAGTCTGGTCTTTGTCCAGACAGACAAACCCATCTACAAACCAGAGCAGACAGGTACAAAAAGGCCTATGGTCAGGACAACTTCAAAAAAGAAAGATCTTCCTCCCCTGTGTATTCCCCAGTCAAAGGAATCCTGGTTCCTTTATGGTCTGTCTTACTAGCCTATAGGCCTGGCTTCAGGTTTCTGGGACTCATGAAAAATATTTCTGTTTCAGTGAAATTTCGTGTTGTCTTGTTGGATGACAATTTTCACCCCCTGAATGAGTTGGTAAGTGTCCTAATATCGATCTAGAATTATTATTATCTATGTAAACAGGCTGAGAGTTTGTTTTTGGTGTTGGGGGAGAACCAGGGAGAGAAAGAATCTGGTACTGATAGCAGTAATTTCTGGCATTGCCATAGTGCAATATCCTCATTTAAAACAGTATTCTGGGTCAAGAGAGCAGCTGATTCTTTCTTGGTACTCATACTTAGTCAGTTGTCACACAAACTTACTCTTTAGAAAATTCTCAATTAGCCAAATTAGAAAGATACACTATATCTCTCTTTTTTTTTTTTTTTTTTTTTTTTTGCGGTACGCGGGCCTCTCACTGTTGTGGCCTCTCCCGTTGCGGAGCACAGGCTCCGGACGCGGCGCAGGCTCAGCGGCCATGGCTCACGGGCTCAGCCGCTCCGCGGCATGTGGGATCTTCCCGGACCGGGACACGAACCCATGTCCCTGCATCGGCAGGCAGACTCTCAACCACTGTGCCACCAGGGAAGCCCGAAAGATACACTATATAATAAATAAACCATCAAAAAACTTAGGTTTAAACGACTTCTCAAGGATTCAAACTTTTTCTAAACACAAAACCTCTCCTATAAAGGAAGGAGAGTGTAATCAATGTTTGTTCCTCAAGACTAACACTCTCAATTTTAATGTAGACAAGAAACCAAAGTCTTAATTTTTCTCTCCTAGATCTAGTCCTCAACCACATTTTCTTATCTCAGAAAGAGGCAATTTTCAATGAAAAGCCAGGGACTCTGTTGACTATAGCCCCTCCGCCCCCAACTTCCTTTTCCCCCTCTTAAAAGTGTTCTCTTTCCCTTGTCATAGAGTTTGCAATTCCCTGCTGATCCTGATCAAACCCATCTTTGCTAGGGGGTGAAGAAGGGAAAGGGATGGGAGGGAAAAAAGCAACTTTTTTCTTCTAGCTCCTCAGGCAAAGGATTAAGGCATATTCCTCCGTCTCATCCACATCCATTTCATCAGAAAATCATGTTAGTTTAAAATATATCCAGACTATGTTTTACCACATGAATTGCTACGACCTTGTCCTGACCAGTATCACCTCTAAACAAGACTATTACAATAGCCTTGAAATTGGTCTCCTGGTTTCCACTTACACTCCTCTATCTAAAATCAAACACCTAGCCCTTCACTCTATCAGCTTAACTCTGCTTTATTTTTATTTCTTGACATTTACCACTACCTCAAATCTATTTATCTATATCTCAAATATATATATCAAATATATGTATCTCAAATATATATGTCAAACATATATATCTCAAATATATATCTATATATATCAAAAATATATATTTCATATATGACTGTGTTTCTCATGTATCCATCCCTATTAGAATGTAAGCTCTATGAAAGCAGATCTGTTGTTCTTTAGTGCATTGCTCTATTCATGCACCTAGAATGATACACAGCACATGTTAGGCACTTAATAAGTATTAGTTTTAAAAATGAATAAGCATTGATAGTAGAGGAGCTATTCCCAGTCGTCCTTATTCTTAGAACTACCTAAGAATTCTGTGACCCACCTTAACATTTGGATCTGAACATGGTTACTTATAATTCCATTAGTGTTGATTTCTCAATCTGTAAAATAGCATAGCAAAGGAATGTTCTTCACTGGGATACTATAAGTATTTAAGTAATAGCAGTAAATACCATTCCTAATGAATGGCACATATGCATTTGTTGCTCACACCCAGTAAGTACTTAACATTACTTATTAATTGCTTGTAATGGATTAATCAAAAGTTCTGTAAAACTTAATCTGGAATTTTTCTGTGTTTTACTACAGATAAAGTTATTCTGCATAAAGCTGTCTTGCTTATAAATCAGAACTGAGAATATTTGAGAACAATTCTAAACTCCTTTCTCTCTCTTTTGTCTTTCAGATTCCACTAGTATATATTGAGGTAAGCAACGTGAAACATTCCATAATTAGAAACAAATAATAAACTTAGGGAAAAGGTTCTTATTTGAGAGATTCTTACAATATTTCAGAAACTTGTCCTGAAGGGAGAAGCCTTCAAACTCATGTAACACTAGATGGTTCCAAGTCATCTCCCTTCCCCACCCATCCCCACCTCTTTGTGGATAACATAGGAGTCCCCACAGATTTCCTTTATTGTCTCTCATGCTCTGGGCTCTTTTGTAAATTACAACTACTGTGTCCACAGGACCCCAAAGGAAATCGCATCATGCAATGGCAGAACCTCAAGGTAGAGAGTGGCCTCAAGCAGTTGACCTTTCCCCTCTCATCAGAGCCCTTTCAGGGCTCCTATAAGGTGGTGGTACAGAAGGAATCAGGTGAAATGGCAGAGCACCCCTTCACCGTGGAGGAATTTGGTATGGATTATGCAAAATCAGGGAACAGTTTTTTCATATTTAAACTTCTAGGGTCTAGAATTTGAGTTTCTTTGGAATTACTTTCTATTTCCCATGGGTGAAATTAGGCTTGGAGTGGAACTAATTACTTCTAATCCAATGAGGACCATCAGTGATTCGTGAATAGGATGTCATATAGCATTTTTGTAGCAATTTTTAATCTTCAAAAAAAAAGTGAAACATTCTTAGTCCAGTGGAGTCTCCCATAATTCATTAAGGTTACATTGATCCATCACAGTCCTTCAACCAGGATCTCCATTTGAGAGAAAGGTGGATATATTGGAGAAGAGGGCTACCTTTTCAGGGCCCTAAAATATGATTAGAGAATTGTTATGAGAACCTGGAAATACCAATTCCCCAGAAGTTGAAAACCAATCACCAACTTCCTTTATCTCCAATCAACAGTGCTTCCTAAGTTTGAAGTGCAAGTAAGAGTGCCAAGGATAATCACCATCTTGGAAGAAGAAATGAATGTGTCAGTGTGTGGCCTGTGAGTTTATACTTTTAAAAAATCTTTGGCGAGGGGAATTATTTAAAGGAGACTCACCCTTTGGGATATTTTGACTAGCTTGTCTAGAAGCAGTGCAGCAAAAATACCTTAAATACATGGGAGCATCCCCATCTCTAAAACTTTCCTCTCCTGTTGCTTTTCTATTTCCCTTCTTATTTTCTTTCACGTCCTTTCCAACATTATTATAACTATCATGGGGCAGGCAACCGTTCCTAGAGCTAAGCTATGCTAGTAGGATTGATTCTGAAAGTAATAAAGCTACTCGCGCATGCACGTACACATGTACACACACAAATGAGATAGTGTTGAAGGGTAGTGACTTTCCCTTCACCAGGTTGTAAAGTAAATTCAATCATCAACAGATCATTTACTTGACCTTGGATACATAGTGGAAAAATAGCTCAGATTCAGAATTTGTAGAGATAGGCATATTGCAGAAATGTCATCTAACTCATCTGTCTACCTAAGGCACGTCACATACTTCTCTGAACTGCCATTTTCACTGATGAGAGTAGACATGATCTCACAGTCAGTCTTTTCCAACCTTGAAAATTCATGTTTCTAGGATCTTATTGCTCCCATCTCCAGTAGCCCAGCAGTAGCAGTACAGAAAGAACAGGCAGAGTGAAGAAACCAGTCCTAAAGACCTTCAGCTGGGTCCCTGCCCCAGCACTATCTCAGAGTAAGGTCACCAAGCTCCTGATCCCACAGAGCTGGTGAACCAGTACTCTTGCAAATATAGATATAGAGGGTATTTTGAATAGGGAAGGAAACAAATACCCTCAAAACCACAGCAATTATCAATGATATATTTATGGCACAATCCCATTTTTGTAAAAAGTAAACAAGTAAAAGTCTACATGAACAGAGATGGCTACACATAGGAAGAGGATGATGGAAAGAGAGATACCATCATATTAATAGTTTATATTCCTAGGTAGAATTGAGAGTGTTTATTTCTTGTCTTTGTTTTGTTTTGTTGGTATTGTTTTTTCTCTTAAGATCTGGTGTAGCTTTGGCAAAAGAAAAAATATTTTTTAAAAGATGAAACTGAAAATTAGAGATTAAGAAAAAAAAAAAAGACATGGTAAAAGAAGACTGAAGTAAATTCCAGCATGTTGCACAGGAAATTTCTAAAAGAGAAGGTTCATTACTTAGTTTACTTGCCCTCAACACTGTATGAGCCCTGCAGAAATTACAGGGAAGTACAGAGTCTAAAAATATACTATAGCTAAAGGGAAAATATAAACAGGTAGAAAATGGGGGTGTTAAATGTCTGATTTGATCCATTTGGCAACGTTCTTATGACAGATACACATATGGGAAGCCTGTCCCAGGACGTGTGACTATAAACATGTGCAGAAAGTACAGTAACCCTTCTAACTGCTTTGGTGGAGAATCACGTGCTGTCTGTGAGAAGTTCAGTCAGCAGGTATGTGGGAAACTACTCCTAGGGATTAACAGCCCAGGCACTGTTGATGAGCAGTGAGTTACAACACGGTGGTAACTCAGGAAGAGACCAATCTGTAAGAGAATTCTATGCTAGCTATAGTCGTTTTTTAAAAATCAGTGACTTAGCACAATAGGAGTTATTTCTTGTAATTGTCCATTGCGGGTATTCTTGGTGCACCAAGCACCCAGAATGATCGAAGTTGAACCATCTCCAGTACCTGGTATCTAAAGCCGCCTTGAGTATCCATCCAATTATGTAAAGGAAGGAGAAAAAAACATACAAATCTTAACCACCTTGGCTGGGAAGGGTGTCAGTTTTTCTCTCTTTCTATGAGCAAGAGCTTGTCACAAGGCCCCACCTAGATGCCAGGGAGCTGGGAAACACAGTGCCCAGATGGGCAGCCACTTCCCAGCCACAGCTGTAAACTATGGAAGGGAAGCCAGGCTTCGGTGAGGGGTTAGCTGCCTGCTACAGTAAGATTACCCCCCAATTTTTAAGGCATTTCTTCATTTCTTCACCTCATTCACTCTGGGGAATATCAGATACTAAGGAATACACCTGTCAGTTATAAGCCAGAAACTGTTGTGAGATGTAGTTATAATTAATCCCTAGAGAATATTTATTGTGTTATCATAAAAAATTCCTAGGTTATGTTGTCTCAAAAAAAAAAATGCCACCAGATTAACTGACCACTGATTTGTCCAGTCTTATGTTTTTGTATTTTATTTCGTCCCCTCCTAGCTAAACAGCCAGGGCTGCTTCTCTCAGCAAGTAAAGACCAAGATCTTCCAAATGAAGAGACAAGAGTTTGAAATGAAAATTGAAGTGGAGGCCAAGATTCAAGAAGAAGGAACAGGTGTGTATACCTCATGGGTATGGGAGAAAGAACAACGGACATGGATTTAGTTCCTTTGCCCAACAGTGAACTGAAAGGGAGGAAGTAGTATAAGTTCAGGGAGAGCATCCTTCCAAAAGAGAACTTATTTTTTCCTTCTTTTTCAGAGGTGGAATTAACTGGAAAAGGGACCACTGAAATAACAAGAACCATAACCAAACTCTCATTTGTGAAAATAGACTCAGACGCTAGACGAGGGATTCCCTTCTTTGGGCAGGTGAGGTATTTTTCAATTCACAAATCAAACTGTACTCTTACCTAATACATACAATATATTCTGCTAAAACTATACCTGGTTAATATTATCTGTTGATTAATATAATCAAAGGTATAAAACCACATAAAATAGGTTTGTTCCTCTGTAAATCTGTACATCAAATCTATAAAACCATTCTAAAGCACTATCAAAATTAGAGGGTTTTGGGGCTTCCCTGGTGGCGCAGTGGTTGAGAGTCCGCTTGCCGATGCAGGGGACATGGGTTCATGCCCCGGTCCGGGAAGATCCCACATGTCGCAGAGCGGCTGGGCCCATGAGCCATGGCCGCTGAGCCTGCGCGTCCAGAGCATGTGCTCCGCAACGGGAGAGGCCACAACAGTGACAGGCCCGCGTATCGGAAAAAAAAAAATTAGAAGGCTTTGGCAACAGCACTGCGTGATGTCACTCAATCTCTTTCCCATGGTTTACCAGGCAGTCTCAGATTTTTATAATATTTTTTCACAAGCATCTCGAAATTCCTGATGGCCAATCACATTATCCTTCTAACATTAACTTTGTATGGAAATGGGTGGGTAGGTGGCTTTCATTTTTATTTTGAAATATAAAAGATTCTACTGTACGTAGTGTTTCTTTAATGGATATTATATATACATTACTTTTTCAAGTATATTTTATTTTATTCAAGTATACTTATTCAAATATATTTGTTTTATTTTAGCAAGTATATTTTAAAAACAGTACACAGAGGGGTAAAATACTGCTATTTAAAGTATACCCAGGGCTTCCCTGGTGGCGCAGTGGTTGAGAGTCCGCCTGCCGATGCAGGGGACGCTGGTTTGTGCCCCGGTCCGGGAAGATCCCACATGCCGCGGAGCGGCTGGGCCCGTGAGCCATGGCTGCTGGGCCTGCATGTCCGGAGCCTGTGCTCCGCAACGGGAGGGGCCACAACAGTGAGAGGCCCGCGTACCGCAAAAAAAATAAATAAAGTATACCCAGATTTTAAAGATATAAATTTTTTCTCTCAGATGTACAAAAGAATCTGCTACTGTTATTTTTCTGCTTACTGTTATAAGCAGATGTGCTAATGGAGCTTTCGGACTCCAGAAGTCTGAGATGAGAGTTGTTTGCACCTCCACATGTAATTACTGTGCATCCTGTTTTTAATGGAAATATTATAAGATGTCAGCTGTGGAGAGTGTTAAAAGACAGAGGGACCAGGCTCCACAAAAGAGTAGTGGAATAAATTTTAGAATGTTTTGATTATGTTATGACAGCAAACATGTTCAGAAACTTTGGTCACTTCCTAAAATGAAAGTTCACTTCTTTAAATTTCTCAGAAGTATACTGTACTTTTTTGAGATTTTATTCCTGCTAAATAACTATCCTATTATCATAAGACTCTCTCACCAAAACTGAAAGAATCAGAATTTTGTACCTATCCTGGTCTTCCTACATACAGCTGACATTTCATTAGCAAACTTACATCTCGTTAATCAATTACAAATACTAATCCAAGTCTGCTGGTTGTGCTTCCTTCTACCAAAAGTAGCTTATACTGAGAAAAAAAATCACCATCTTTAAAATCTGAACTGAACTATTCATCTTCTGGGTTCAGTATTAGCAGTAATTTGAATTTAGGCCCTTATTTAATATTCTATACTTCTTTTCAATTTTACATTTTTCAGATGGGAAGTACCTCATAAAATCTACCTACCTTCCAAAAGTTTGCAAATCTAGGTCAAGAAGCAAATATCATATAAAAAACTAGAGGAGCACACAGGACAATATATTAGCAATTGCTAATATTAAACCTCAGAACACTAATCCGTAGAAAGGGAATGGTCTGCCATAAAATAAGTATTTGAGGCTCAATTAAATTTGACTAATGGGTTAAAAATTTTCATTATGGCTCTTGTGGTTTGTGACTCTACAAAAGTTATATATATTATATAGAGTTTCCAAAATATCCACAGAATACATTTCTCAGGTCACCTCTATTATCTCCATCATTCTCTACCTCTTTACACTATTTTTCGTCTTAGGACTGATTACCACTAAATAAGTATATATTACGCATTTATTTAGCAGCTATCTCTTTTACTGGACCGTATGCTCTATGATGGAAGGAACTTTGTTTTGTTCACTGCTGTAGCCTCAATGCCTCGAACCATGTCCGACGTATTGGACACACTCAATAAATATTTATAATAAAATGAATGTTTGGTGTCTATTGGATATTAGCCACATAACTGATCTGCAGCTTTTAAACTTCAGGTGCGCCTAACGGATGGAAAAGGTGTCCCTATACCAAATAAACTCATCTTCATCACAGCAGATGAAGCCCACTATGACTCCAATGCCACCACTGATGAGAATGGCCTGGTGCAGTTCTCCATCAACACCACCAGCATCACGGGCACGTACCTCACTGTCAGGGTAAGTTTGGAGGGAAGTTACCAATGATGTGAAGTAGTCTTGGAAGAAAGGTTGCAACCGAAAAGTGATGGCATTTCCAAGTTGTGTTTAGTCTTAGGGGAAAAAAATGAGAAACTAAAAACCAATTCAAGGTCAATTTTGAAAAAGTTTGTTAAAAGGAGGCAGTATAGTGTTGTGGCTAAAGTGGGGACTCCACGTGTGCACTCGCGTGTAGCGACATGAATCGTGCAAACGCTGTGGGAAGCAGTGTGGCAGTCCCCCCAGCTGAGAACTACCGTATGATCCAGTATTCTAACTGCTGAGTATACCTTCAAAAGAACTGAAAACAGAATCTCAAAGGAATACTTGCACAGCCCTGTTCATAGCAGCACTATTCACAGTAGCCAAGAGGTGGAAGCAACCAAAATATCCATCAACAGATAAACAGAATGTGGTATATATGTACAATGGAACAGTATTTAGCCTTAAAAAGGAAGGAAATCTTGTCACAGGCTACAGTGTAGACGAACCTTGAAGACATTATGCTAAGTGAAATAGCCAGTCACAAAAAACAAATAGTGTACGACTCCACTTGCATGAGGTATCTAAAGTACTCAAAGCCATAGAAATAGAAAGTAGAATGGTGGTTGCCAGGGGTTGGGAAGAAGGAGAAATGAGGAGTTGGTATTTCCTGGAGACAGTGTTTTAGTTTTGCAAGATGAAAGAATTCTGGAGATGGGCTGCATATTACTTAACACTACCAAACTGTACATTTTAAAATGGTTAAGATGGTAATTTATGTTGTGTTTTTTACCACAATTTTTTAAGTGTAGGTTCCAGAATCAGATAAATTAGATTAAAATCCTGGCTGAACTCTATATTAAGAGCAAATAACTAAGAGTTGAGTATAGACTTCAACTACTTCGCTAACTCAACTCTTGAACCAATGCTATTAACAGAAAGTGTTCTCAGACCCCTAAGGTTGCAATATTACATTTATTCATAATACCCATTTGAAACCCATCATAAATGAGACATCTACTCTCTGAAATGCAATTCTTCCGTTTCTGAGGATTAGTCTCCTCAGTGAGGTTTCATAGCTCCAGTGTCTCTATCTGTCTCTACCTTTCATTCTCTGTCTGTAAAGTAGCCAAAGAAATGTAAGCCAAGCTAATCAGAGCAAAGGATGCCTCCTTTTATGCTCTTCACAAATGTAAAAATCAATACCAACTCAAGGAGCCTCTGCCCTGTAAAGGCCTGCAATACAGATAAACACCATAAGGGACCCTCCTCTCTCACTTTTGAGTGTGGAGCACAAGATTTCTAGATACTAGTTAAGGTAGGATACTAAACGAATGCAATTCTGTGAGCACACTGATTCTCTATGACATATAATCTATAAGATAATATTGTTTTTCTAATTCATTAGGTCAAACACAAGGATCAAAGTTCCTGTTATGGCTACCAGTGGCTGTCAGAAGAATATGAAGAAGCTTATCACACCGCTAATCTTGTGTTCTCCCGAAGCAAGAGCTTTGTCCACCTTGAGCCCTTGCCTCGTGAACTGCCCTGCGGCCGAGCTCAGACAGTCCAAGCACATTATGTACTGAATGGACAGGTCCTGCAGGAGCTGAAGGAGCTCGTGTTCTATTACCTGGTGAGAAGGAAGGCCACTACTTTGACTCCTCTGTAAACTCCTGTGTGGGCAAGGATTTATGAAGCTCTTTAGGCATCACTACTTTGACCTCTTATCCATGTTCCTTTTGAAAGTCTGACTTCTCTCAGGGCTAATTATTGCCAGCAGGGGCTCAATGTAACAAGCATATCACCTAGAGAGCAAGACTTGGGGTCAGATCTCTGTCCGGCAAATTAAATCCCTTTTCATTTCCTTTTTTGCAGGTAATGGCAAAGGGAGGCATTGTCCGATCTGGGACTCACGTACTGCCCGTGCACCAGGGAGACAGTGAGTATTTCCATAATTCCCCATTTCTGCCCTCCTCAGTCACATGCAACCTTACGCTGCAGAAATACCAGGAATACCTTCAAATAAAGAGAGAGAATTTTCATCTAACCCCAATAAAGAAGTTGAAAGGGGAAAGCAATAATGTTTCTTTCTTTTTTTAAACCCTTTATCAAATATTTATTTCCTTTTCTTTCAGGTTATTCTGTTCAGATTATTTAAAGTGTTTAGTTGTTTCATAATTTATGCTTATTCCAAATTTTCAAACCATAAATAGTCATGGACCTCCTTCTCAAAATGACATGTCAAAATTGTTTTAGACAATGGAGAGAAGGTAAAACTTTGGAGTATCTTCTATATGTTAGGTCTTGTGCTGAGTCATTTATATCTTTACATCATATTTCCCTTTTGAAGATAGTTATGATTTTATGAAGAGGTAAATTGGACTCTCCCCAGGAACAAATGTGGAACAATATAATCCTCTGAAGGTTTCATCTATCCTAAGGGAGTCTAAAAGTTCCCTTAAGAAAATTATCAGTGAACTACTGTTTTGTTGCTACTTTGTAGCACATAGAAGCACTACAGTAGAGAAGTTCGATGCAACTTCTAACAATTCTATGTAGGCATCAAAAAATAAGTTGCAAAGGAGCTCAGTACTCCTCTTAGGAAGAAAGAATAGAATATTTGGTTCATACAAAGTTAAAGAGGATATATGGGTAAATACAATGTGTTAAACTCTTACTATTACATCTCGCAACTTCAAGTACTATTTCCCTTCTCTAGTGTAAAGTCTAGATCAAATGGTAGCCAAATGGATGTCTCCACATCCTTAGATAGCATCAGAACTTTGTATAGATGAACTCGAGCTTAAAACTGCGGAGAAATCATTATGTGATTTTGAGAGAAAAGGGGGCTATGATAAGGTTTTTTTTTTTTTCCAAAGCCAGGATTCTTGGAGATAGTCATCCATTTATTGCATCTACTATTTCTTATATCTGTTACATCTACTAATAGAGTCATCAACCAGACCAGGCTCCTAAAATGACATTGTACAGCAGAAAAGTGTTATTTCAGCCCTGAGCTGTCTAACCCATGACCACTTCCTTTCATTCTCTCTGTGCTCCAGTGAAAGGCCATTTTCCCCTGTCAGTCCCTGTGGAGTCAGACATTGCTCCCGTCACTAGGTTGCTCATCTATGCCATTTTACCTGATGGGGAAGTGGTTGGGGACTCTGCAAAATATGAGGTCGAAAACTGCCTGGCCAACAAGGTGGGTGTTTTATATCATAAATTTTTCAACATTTAAAACTAGAAGTTACTATCACTATCAATTATTTTCTACATGCAAGCACTGGGGCCAAAAGGGTTAAATGAATTCCCCAGAGATTTTCAGCAAGGTAATGACAGATCACACTAAGAAGCCATGTCAAGAGAAAAATAAATATCGTATATTAACACATATATGTGAAATCTAGAAATATGGTACAGATAAACCTATTTGGGAATAGAGGGCAGGAACAGGGACACAGACATAGAGAACAGACATGTGCACAAGGAGTGGGGAAGGGAGGGTGGGATGAACTGGGAGATTGGGATTGACATATAAACACTACCGTGTGTAAAACAGATAGCTGGTGAGAACCTGCTGTATAGCACAGGGAGCTCAGCTCCGTGCTCTGTGGTGACCTAGATGGGTGGGATGGGTGGGGGGTGGCTCCGTAGGAGGGAGGTTCAAGAGGGAGGAGATATATGTATACATATGGCTGATTCACTTCGTTGTACAGCGGAAACTAACACAACATTGTAAAGCAACTATACCCCAATTTAAGAAAAAAAAAAAAGAAGCCACCCATGTCACTTGACTCCTACTGCAAAATTCTCATGCATTGTCTCTTACCATATGATACAGTTCAGAGTACCTTGTTCCCTTCTCTTATGACGAAATGTTGGGAAACATGTAACCAAGTTTATAAGACTACAAAAGGGCCAAAAGAAAAATACAAGAGTGTCTAGAACCATTTGCATTCCACCCACAGTTAGTTAATGAACACCTCGCTATGTATCAAAGGTAAAAAATGGCATCTCCAATTTAATAACTTATAAAAACAGATATCATTATAATAGCTCAACTGATGAGAATCAGAGTGACAAAATCGGGAACCAAAGGCCTCAAGGCTTACATGGTGCCAAACATCAACAAAGTCAAACGAAGTGATTATGCATTGAATTTGCGGAGCACCCAGGAAATGCTGGTGAATGCATGCGTAAATCAGGAAATTTGTTTTTCTGACTTTGTCCCCAATTCCACAGGTGGGTTTGAACTTCAGCCCAGCACAGGGTCTCCCAGCCTCCCACGCTCGCCTGCAAGTCACCGCTTCCCCGCGGTCCCTCTGTGCCCTCCGCGCCGTGGACCAAAGTGTGCTGCTCATGAGTCCCGAGGCTGAGCTCTCTGTGGCCACGGTGAGTTCCGTCAGCCCCAGGGGTCAGGAAGGGCCACATCAGGGACCCAGAGCAAGGAAAAACCCTGAGTGGGATAGCATCTATTACAGTTATACTTATCTAGGAGTTAATAGTTTTGAGCTCTTTCATGTGCACTTTTGTTTGGTGAGGAAGATATTACATATGAATATCAATGGATAAATCATGCACCATCCAAAATCCCTGAAATCCTAGAGCTTTATGAAACCAATAGTAGGAGTTTTCAAACGAGTTTTAATATTTCAAAAAGTCTAACAGAAATGGTACATATACCTGCACTTAGACTGCACAGGCTAAGTGAAATATCAAATTTCTTTTAATAAGAATTGTATCAGTTGAAACACTGCATGCCCAAGATGAACACAATTTCTGAAGGAAGATCTGTATTGTCTCTGATTAATAAAAATTAGGAAAAATTAATTACTATGTGATAAATGACATTAATAAATGAAACCTTTTCAAATACTGGATTAATAGGAAAAATAGCAAAAGGGTATGCTTAGTATAACAACGGGAAACTACTTAATGTGTCCTAATAGTAGTTTGCCCATTACTTCAAATTTTCAATGAGGCCAATTGGAATGACCTCTTACTGAAGTTTTTTTCACTATCAAAATTTTATAAAGGGAAAGTTACGTTTTTACTTCCCTACCAGAGAAACTTATAAGAAAAGATCTCTTATTTTTTGGTCCTTCCAATAGTATTTAATTAAAAATATTAGAATACTTCTAAAGGAGATATTAAGTGCATAGTGGAAGCAAGGGAATATGTTGTACAATAACATTAATGTTTTATGTTTGTATAACATAATTTTACAGTTCTCAAAGTTTTTTTCAATTATAACAATCTTAGTGGATAGATAAGGCAGAAAATTCTATTAGTTTGTTAATAATAAAGCAGAAGCTTTCATGTATCTAGGAGTAGACCTGGGTTAGAACAAAGGTTCCTCTCAGTCTTTGATAATGTTTCACTAATGAAACGCTTGCACCTAGTAGCATAAGTCACTCATTCAACACATATTTATTTAGCGCCTACTGTGTTCTGGGTGTGCCCTAAATTCTGGGGATCTCATAGTGAACTACTAGAAAGAAAAAAATCCGTGCACTCATGGAACTTAATAGGTGAGACAGACAATAATTCTGTGATATGCTCTGGAGAAAAATAAAGCAGAGGGAGGAGCTGGAGAATGCTAAGAAGGAGCTGCCTTTGAGAAAGTGCTTCATTTCATTGTGCTACTCACTTTGCTAATCTATTCTTATCAAACAATTTTGAAGTCCTATAAATGTAAAACACCTACAGGATTTTTATGTTTGTCTTATTCTTCCCGTTGAAGTCAATTTGAAAGTATCATTTTCAGTGTTCTACAGTTAAAGTTTTATGTATTTTATAAAGATATGGAGCATTTAGTTCCCATGAGTAATACTAAGAAAATACTGTCCTGACCTATACAGAGGATACATGCTTATCCATGTGCCTGTTTAGAACATGTTGTCCATTTACTTTGTTAAACACTGAGTTGGTTGCTAACCACCAGATAGAGACGAAACTATTACCTAATTCTGTCATCCTGAAGCGTTGCACAATGTCTCAAATATAGCAAACCTCAATTTCTCTTAATTAAGTTTTATTTCATTCCAGCAGAGTCTAGGGTTTGCCTCTGAATTGCGTAACAAAAGATTATGATCCTGAGTACTTAGATAGGAATGTTTTAATTGTTTTTTTCCCTAAAATTGTTAAACGTTTTCAAAATCATCTTCTCTGTAAATTATCTAGGCAATGGAGCCACTCAAAGAAAGTCTGGTAGTGATTATTCTTTTCTTTTCTCCCTGCACTTAAGAAAAATAAGCCACAAGTAAGTTTGTCCTTTTGCCCTTTGCATTTGTACAGGTTTATAACCTGCTACCAGTAAAGGACCTCAACGGTTTCCCTGACCGTTTAAATCAACAGAAGGAAGACAATGAAGACTGCATCAGTCACCAAAATATCTATATCGATGGGATCACGTACTCCCCAGTATCAAATACAAATGAAAAAGATATGTATAGCTTCCTAAAGGTAAGTCCGTTATATTGCTGATGGTCAGTTCTTAAGGTTCACAAAATATTACATATGGAAAAAATATTTATTTTAATGCTTCCGTATTATAGTTGAGGGTAATGGGACATAGAGAGGTCAAGTGACTTCTCCAAGGTCACTAATAGTAGCAGATCTACTAATAACAACAGAGCCAGGACTGGAACTTTTGGGATTATTAAGCAAGTTTTTTTTTCTTCATTCATTTCATTCATTTATAAATATTACACGTGTAAAATAATTACTGTTGAAAAAGGTTTAAAAACAGAATGAAATTATCTCTATAAGTATATCAATTTCCTTTCTACTCATGTGAACATTAAAAGTTTAATATTAGGGAGGGCATATCTGTATGTGTATGGCTGATTCATTCTGTTGTGCAGTGGAGGCTAACACAACATTGCAAAGCAACCATACTCCAATTAAAGTTTTTAAAAAATGGTCAAATATCAGTAATTTCATATGGTTCTACCTGATTAGAATCATTAGACAGCTAAAAAACTGTAATATTTACACATCAAGTGAAACAATGCAAGCCTTTGTATTCCAAAGAAAAAAGTCTTTGCAGGAGAGAATGACCTCAGCTACTCTGAAATGTGCTTAAACCACACATACTCAGCACCAGGGCTTATGGCGCTAGCTTCCCATGTTTAAGGATGCTAGTGGTGAGGCTCAAAAGTTGGATTCTGACTGAGCTTCCTCAGTGCACAGTAAAGACGGGTGTTAGAGTAACAGTTACAGGTAACGCTGGGGTGACAAGAGGCAGGGACACTGTTTGAAAGAAACAACTTCCAAATCCAAAAGCACAAAAAAGATTAATATTAAGCTAGTTGGATTGTTTGTTAAATTCAATGAAAAGAAGTATGTGTATATACATATTTTATGATATTTGTGTACTGATTAGGTGATGATTTCCTTTACAGGATATGGGCTTAAAGGTATTCACCAACTCAAAAATTCATAAACCCAAAATATGTCCACAGCCTCAACAGTATCAAATACATTCATCTCAAAGACTGTTATCTTCTCCAGGTAAGAAATTAAGAAAAATTAATTGCCTAATATATTGAACCAAATAAAATAGTTCCTTAAAAAAGATTAAATGTGACGAAATTAATCAAAAAGGACTTGTGACTTCAGACATAGAAAACAGACTTGTGGTTGCCAAGGGGGAGGGAAGAGTGGGGAAGGGATGGACTGGGATTTTGGGATTGGTAGATGCAAACTATTACATTTAGAATGAATAAACAACAAGGTCCTACTGTATAGCACAGGAAACTATATCCAATCTCCTGAGATAAACCATAATGGAAAAGAATATAAAAAAGAATGTATATATGTGTATAACTGAGTCACTTTGCTGTACAGCAGAAATTAACACAACATTGTAAATCAACTCTACTTCAATTTTAAAAAAAAGAACTCATGATTTAGATATATTAAGGTTCTTGCTCAAGGTCACATAGTGATACAAATCAAAAAATTCTGTTTGTGTCCAGCTCCCACGTATGCAGCTGGAAAGAACACAAGGCAGGCTGTAAAAAGCGTTATAAGACAGGTGCAGATATGAAGAATAAAAGAAAGGATTGATTCTGATTGAGGAAGCAAGAAGTCATTTATATAGAATCTGCTTCTAGTAAATGGAGATGTGTGAGTTTTAAAAGGGAAGGGCAAGTTTCCAGGCATAGGATAATGTAAACAGAAACAGAAATGTTCACAAATTGGGACTATATTCTCACCAGTCAAGAAAAGAAGCTCTTTAACTTCCCCAAAACATCAGCTAATATCCATATTGAAATCACACTCATTTGTCAATGATATGGGCTACTTCTTTGATGAATCATATAGTAATCAATCATTTATTTATTTATGGTCTGATACTGTCAAATCATGGTTGAATATAGGTTGAGTACAAACAAAAGAGTTTGTCAAAAATCAAGGTAAACATTCAGTGAGAATCAAATGGCTATACGGAATTTAAATAAAGATCATTGTATATTTTTATTAGTATTTATAAATTATATCCTTTAATCCTTTATCAATAAGATTTGTAGTAAATTTATGTATGAACAAGTGTATAGATGCACAAGATTTGTCCCAGTGACAAATCTTATCTCTTGTGTCTTATCTTCTGACACATTTGGGAATAAAGGGTCACATTTGGGAATAAAGAGCTTTTTAAATTCTTGATTCTCTCACTCCTACAAACGGTTTCTCAAAGCCACTGTCAAAATGTCTGGGTACGGTTTTTCTTTGCTCCCGCAGAGGTGCAGACCAAATCCTGACCTCAAGTCACAGCACTCACCACTTAGTACAGTGCGCAGGAGCTGCAGAGCCTCCTTTCTGCCTCTAGGTCTCTTTCACAGGCAATCCAAGACTCATTCTGCCTCTAGGTCTCACTGTTCTCTGATTGTGATTCTCTTCCCCCAGCTCACTCCTAGCTTACCGTAATGCTTCAGAATTCATCTAAAAATACCACCTCTTCCAAGAAGCTTTCCCTTAATACCCAAGTGTCCTCTCCTGGTTCCTATCACGCTATTTCTTTTGTAGCACTTACTACAATCTCTCATAAGCCTTATCTTTACATTTATTGTTTCTGTCTCCTCCGCAGTCATAGCTGAAATGGGAAGAAGTCATGAACTTATGCATATAATACGTATTTCAGAGCCTCCCACAGAGACTGTGCGAAAGTACTTCCCTGAGACATGGATCTGGGATTTGGTGGCAGTAGAGTAAGTAACTTCTTTCATATATAAGATGCAACAATATAGATTCCTCACAATTTTCAATTTTTAGCTAGTTTTTCAATATCCAAGTATATCTTTTGGACACATTGCTGTGTTCAGGAGAGGTTTAGTATAATACTTCTGTTATGACGTCTCACTAATCTAATTGTATCAGAAATTTTGCACAAATGTCATTCTAAGATTTCCAGAAAATGAGCATAAGGACTAAATATAACCAAGCACTGCACAGATTAACACCTATAAGAGATCCTTCATTGCTCGGCAGTCCTGAGTTAAGCACAGTGTCAGTCAAGCCAGCTCTACACAGTAGTAGTAGAATTTAAAATTATAAACCTTCCCTCAGTAGAACAGTATTTTAGAGAAAAAAATTTAATAACAGTCTAAAACTACATATTTATCACTATATTGTCTATAACAGATTATACTACAACTACATGTCTAAGGAGAGACTGATATAGACTAGAATTGAAAACAGAGTTGGAAAAAAGGAACTTATACATTCCCATTTCAAGCCTTGATTATACTCTCCATTATTGGTATTTCTACTAAGTGCATTCAAGTCATGACAATAGAATCATTTATATAGGGGTACTTTTCCTAGAAAGGATTTACAGGCATACCTCAGAGATATTACAGGTTCAGTTCCAGACACTCCAATAAAGCGAATATCACAATAAAGTGAGTCACATGAATTTTTTGGTTTCCCAGGGCATATAAAAGTTATGTTTACACTATTCTGTAGTCTATTAAGTGTATAATAGCATTATGTCTTTAAAAATGTATATACTTTAATCAAAAATACTTTATTGCTATAAAATGCTAACCTTCATCTAAGCCTTCAGCAAGTCATAATTTTTTTGCTGGTGGAAGGTCTTGACTTGATGTTGATGGCTGCTCACTGATCAGGATGGTGGCTGCTGAAGGTTGGGATGGGGCTGTTCCTTAAAACAAGACAGCAATGAAGTGTGCCACGTCAATTGACTCTTCCTTTCACAAACGATTTCTCTGTAACATGCAGTGGTGTTTGATAGCATTTTACCCACAGTAGAACTTCTTTCAGAATTGGAGGCAATCCTCTCAAACTCTGCCACTGCTTTGGCAACTAAGTTTTTGTAATATTCTAAATCCTTTGTTGTCATTTCAACAACCTTCACAGCATCTTCCACAGGAGTAGCTTCCATCTCAAGAAACAACTTTCTTTGCTCATCCATAAGAAGCAACTCCTTATCCATTCAAGTTTTAACAGGAGATTGCAGCAATTCAGTCACATCTTCAGGCTCCACTTCTAATTCTGGTTCTCTTGCTGTTTCCACCACATCTGCGGTTACTTACTCCACTGAAGTCTTAACCCCTCAGAGTCATCCATGAGGGTTGGAATCTACTTCTTTCAAACTCCTGTTAATGTTAATATTCTGACCTCTTCCTATGAATCTAGAATGTTCTTAATGGCATCTAGAATGGTGAATCCTTTCCAGAAGGTTTTCAATTGACTTTGCCCAGATCCATCAGAGGAATGACCATATACGGCAGCTATAGCCTTACAAAATGTATTTCTTAAAGAATAAGACTTGAAAGTCAAAATTACTCCTTGATCCATGAGCTTCAGAATGGCTATTGTGTTAGCAGGCATGAAGATGACATCAATCTCATTGTGCATCTCCATCAGAGCTCTCGGGAGACCAGGTGCATTGTCAATGAGCAGCAGTATTTTGAAAGGAATCTTTTTTCCTAAGCAGTAGTTCTCAACAATGGGCTTACAATATTCAGTAAACCATGTTGTAAACAGATGTGCTGTCATACAGGCTTTGTTGTTCCATTTATAGAGCACAGGCAGAGTAGATTTAGCATAATTCTGAAGGGCCCCAAGATTTTCAGAATGATAAATGAGCACTGGCTTCAACTTCAAGTCACCAGCTGCATTAGCCCCTAACTAGATAGCCTGCCTGTCCTTTGAAGCTTTGAAGTCAGACATTAACTCCTCCTCTCCAGCTATGAAAGTCCTAGATGGCATCTTCTTCCAATATAAGGCTGTTTCATCTACATTTAACATCTGTTATTTAGTGCAGTCACCTTCACTAATTATCTTCTGGATAATTTGCTGCAGCTTCTGCATCAGCACTTACTACTTCACCTTGAGCTTTTACGTTACAGAGATGACATCTTTCCTTAAGCCTTATGAACCATTCTCTGCTAGCTTCAAACTCTTTTTCTGCAGCTTCCTCACCTCTCTCATCGTGCACAGAATTGAAGAGAGTTATGGCCTTGCTCTGGATTAGGCTTTGGCTTCAGCGGATATTGTGGCTGGTTTGATCTTCTATCCAGACCACTCAAATTTTCTCCATATCGGCAATGAGGCTGTTATGCTATCTTATCATTCAAGTGTTTACTCAAGTATCACTTTTAATTTCCTTCAAGAACTTTCCTTTGCATTCATAACTTGGCTAACTGTTTGGTGCAAGAGGCCTAGCTTCCAGCCTACGTCAGCTTTCAACATGCCTTTACCACAAAGGTTAATAATTTCTAGCTTTTGATTTAAAGTGAGAAGTGTGCAATTCTTCCTTCCACTTGAATGCTTAGACGCCATCGTAGGGTTGTTAACTGGCCTCATTTCAATATTGTTGTGTCTCAGGGACTAGGGAAGCTCAAGAAGAGGAAGAGGGACAGGGGAATGGCTGGTCGGTGGAGCAGTCAGAACACACACAACATTTATCTATTAAGTTTGCCATCTTATATGGGTGCAGTTCATGGCACCCCAACACAATTACAATAGTAACATCAAAGATTGCTGATCACAGATCATCGTAACTAATATAATAATAATTTAAAAGTTTGAAATATTGAGAGAATTACCAAAATGTGACACAGAGAGATAAGGCAAGCAAATGCTGTTAGAAAAATGACACCAATAGGCTTGCTTGACGCAGTGTTGCCACAAACCTTTAATTTGTTTAAAAAAGAAAACACATATCTGTAAAGCACAATAAAGCAAAGTGCAAGAAAATGAGGCATGCCTGTATTTAACTGCTTACTTTTTGTTCTGCACATTGCCATCCTCCCCAGCTCCTCGGGTGTGGCTGAAGTAGGAGTAATAGTCCCCGATACCATCACTGAATGGAAGGCAGGGGCCCTCTGCTTGTCCAGTGACACTGGACTTGGTCTCTCTCCGACTGCCTCTCTCCGAGCCTTCCAGCCCTTCTTTGTGGATCTCACGATGCCCTACTCTGTGATCCACGGAGAAGCCTTCACACTCAAGGCCACTGTGTTAAACTACCTTCCCAAATGCATCCGGGTAAGGACTTCTCTTTATTAACCTGAACACAAGGTAACAGTCAAGTAAATTAAAAACCGCATTCGTGGGAATACTGACAAACTCCTGTGTATAAGATGGGCTCACCAGGAGATAATACTGTCAGAGATACTCATATGTTAGATGACTATGGTTGCTGATATCTCCAAATACCAAATGACAACTTAAAACAAGGTTCTGACCCTTATCATAACCCTTTAAAGTTAGGAAGTCTGTGTAACATGAAGATTTCTGACATGAACAACAAACACTAGTATGCTGATTCTCATGTCTTATACTCTCCAAGGTTTCAACCTCTACATTCCCATATATTTAACTTTTCTTATATGATGAACTGTATTAAACTTAACTTTTAAAGTTATTTATGTGCATCTTACCATCATTGTTTATAAATCTTGTATACTCTGCTGGGAGAGCTGAGGGTATGGTCAAGATCCTAAGCCAAAGGAGTGGCGCTTCCACAGGCAACAAACATACCATCAGGACTTTTCCTCTCCTCTGCTCCTACCACGTGAAAGAACAGATGATGCCCAAATACTAATGTTTAGATGTCAGATCCACTTACAAGATGCTCAGTCTTCATTTATATTATCTTCAATATTAGGCAACCGGGAATCTACCCAATCCCTCAATGTGCTTTATTTCAAGCCATTCTTCCTTTGGCCCCCTTTCTCTCTGGTCTATTTGTCTCTTTGTCTCGTGCATGGTTTCAGGTCAATGTGCACCTAGAAGCCTCTCCTGCATTCCTAGCTGTCCCAGGAGAGAAGGAACAAGAGACTCAGTGCATCTGTGGGAATGGTCGGCAAACCGTGTCCTGGGCAGTAACCCCAAAGTCATTAGGTGAGAGACAGCCTCCTAGAGGCAGTTCTCTACTCAACGACTGTGTGTGTCTGTCTATGGGATCCTCATATCCAGGCAAAGACGCCCCCACCCCCCACCAAATGGTAGAAGTTTTTTCTTTGTCTTTCATTCTAGGATGTCTAGAAGGATATACCCCCTTCCCTCACCTCCGGCTCCACCTTGGATTCTCAGTATCATTAGCCTCTAGTCTATGCTGCTTCCATTCCTGCTCCTATGTTTTTATAAAACAAAAAAATAAGGTCACAAAGCATTAAACATTTTAAAATCTTGGGGTTTGGAGGCATGGAGGAAGAGAGAGATGGTGCTCATCTCTACTGGCCCCTTTTTCCAGGGAATGTGAATTTCACAGTGAGTGCAGAGGCACTGGAGTCTCAAGGGCTGTGTGGGACTGAGGTGGCTATGGTCCCTGAACATGGAAGGAAAGACACGGTCATCAAGCCCCTGTTGGTGGAAGTAAGTAAGCCTGCCCATTTGATAAGTCACAGTGAGTCAAGAAAAACAATGGTGAATCCAGCTGGGGTTCCAACTTTTAGGTAAGAAGGGCTAAAAAATAGATATATGAAAAAAAGAAATATATATATATATATATATATATATATATATATATATATGGTCATGGGATATTTCACAATATGAGTCTCTCTCTGTGTGTCTCTCTGTCTCTCTCTCTTGATTTTACTTTGTAATTTTCTCCTCCCTTTCTCATCTATCAACCTGTCGCCTTCATATTACTTACACTTATAGAATTTGCTTCTATAATACATGTGAAAATCAGTTCCAATTCTTCTCTTCATCAAGAAACCTGTAGTTCCCCTATTAACACACATGTCCTGAAAGTCAGTCCATTCTCACTTCTAACTTTTCTTTCTTTCCACCTAAAGCCTGAAGGACTAGAGAAGGAAGAAACATTCAACTCCCTGCTTTGTCCATCAGGTAAGACTCAGTCATCATAATTAAAACAACATTGACTAGAATATAATAGTTGAAGTTCAAAGTATTTTATATATACCATTCCTACACTTTCCCTATGAGGTAAGTAAGACCTGAAGAACCATCAACCCATTTTGTAAGTGAGGAAACTGGTTTTTAGAGAGGCCAAGTAATTTGATCAACTGAATATCCGTATCCCAGGAATTCTGAGTCTTTATTTCTTAAGCACCTGTGCAAACATCAAATTGTCCTTCTGACCAGTGTATGATGTGATTATAGGTAGAAAGTGGGTAGATTCAAAATGAATACTGCCAAAGGGGATATTTCCTTGGATATTTAGTAATACCACACATGGGTAGCTGAATTCAAGCCCCTTCAACACTGAGTTTTGCATAGCTAACCGCACTGGATAATGAGACTATGCTATTTCCAGAAGAAAAGGTTGCCATAGCCTTTACCATTTGTCATGTCAATATTTGTTTGGTGCCAATCCTATACCTAGTATCCTACCAGTCATTGGGAAGGGACTAAAGAAGCTTACAATAAAAGATACAGCTTTATCTTTGTGGAGAATTTCCTAAACAAAAACATTTATAGAAATTTAGTACACTAAGAAATTTATCAACACAATGTGTTCTCATCTCAAACCAATGTCTAATCAACATCATGTGTTCCTTACCTTTCTGTACCTACTAATTTCTGTTTATTATCTTTTTTGTCATGTCAATACTTAAAATATATAAAATGTATTCTAAAAACATAATTGCCTTATTATTTAGCCTTATTTCTACATTTAAGTGAATTTAGTCCTTACTACTAAATCCATATATGTCATCTGTTTTCTTACAAAAGTTTTTTTGAAGGTAAGAGAAGTTTTTGACATACAAATAATACATACATAATTAATATAACTATGTATGTATTTAACACATAATTATATTATGTATTTAACTACATGATTAAATTTAATTATATAACTATCAGTAATTAATATAATTGATAATACATAATTAATGTATACAACTTAATGAGTTTGGAGATAAGTATACACCTGTGAAACTCTCAGCACAATCTATACCATAAGCCTATCCATCACTTCCAAAAGTTTCCTCCCACTCTCTCATTATTATATTTTTGTAATATATGATCTATCCTATTAGCAAATGTTTAGATTTACAATACAGTATTGTTAACTGTAGGCACTATGCTTTACAATAGACCTCTTGAATTTATTCATCTTGCATAACTGATAGTTTGTACCCTTTCACAAAAGTTTTATTATTAATCTTATGAGGACAGGATGCAGTATAATGATAAATACTACATTTTTCTTTTTTCATCTTCATGTAATTCACTAATATTAAAATGCCAGCAAATGTATGCTTATCAGCAGCAATTAATTTATTTTCACTGAGTCAAATACTGTTCATCTTCACCCCTAGCCCCATGTCTAGCGCTTCCATTAAAAATACTGTCTTCATATCTGGTGAAATTTGATGGAGGTAAAGACCGAGCATTATGGTAGAATTCAGGAACTTTTTGAAGATTTTTCCTTTGCCTATATATACATAGCGGGTTTTTTGCCTACAACTGTTGTGTAAGGAGGCTGGGAATGGACATGAAATATATCACCTGTGATAACAATCTTGTGTTAGCCATAGGATGATTACAACAGAATCACAACATCACAGGTATTTGTCAGTTTGTAGCCTTCTTTTGGAATGCAACTCCACATACAAGGAGGTTGGGGAAGGAAAAGTTCTAGAAATCTCAGAATTCCATTCATATATGTTGAAGGTATTTTTTAAAACTGGAATATTAAAAGAGGGACAACTTTCCAGAAGAAGTTTAGGTACAAGGCATAGTTCTGGCTTCTGGGTCTTGGAACTCTTCAGGAAGATATACAGCAGAAATCATCTTCATTGTGGCTGATTTGTTTCTTTCTCTAGGTGCTGAGGTGTCTGAAAAATTATCTCTGAAGCTGCCACCAAATGTGGTAGAAGAATCTGCCCGAGCCTCCTTCTCAGTTTTGGGTGAGTCTCCAGCCCTAGGGGACTACTGTACTATATTAGACAATGTCTACTATATTTTTTCCATAAATACTTTCTCAAAATAACAGCTATACTTTTAACTTCTTTCTTCTTTGGACTTATTTATTGCTTCCAATCATACTTCTGTTCCTTGAAGACACCCTTCCTAAAATTCCTCATTTCTTTACCTCAGCTAATTATTCATCTCTTCTTAATGATTCTGATAGATTATAATCTATAAGCTTTATGACTTCCCATCTCTCCCATTTCCTAGGAGACATATTAGGCTCTGCCATGCGAAATACACAAAATCTCCTCCAAATGCCCTATGGCTGTGGAGAACAGAATATGGTCCTCTTCGCTCCTAACATCTACGTTCTGGATTATCTAAATAAAACACAGCAACTGACTGCAGAGATCAAGTCCAAGGCCATTCGCTACCTCAACACTGGTGAGTCACTGAATAAGGGAGTGAAAATTTCACAGTGCAATTTTAACAATAGGTTAGAATCCCCAATAGGCTTGAGTTACTTATCAATTCTATGATATGTAAATTTATCATACAATGATAGTTACAATAATAAGAATACTATGACAGTTGATTTCATGGTACCTATCCAGTGTTCAACCTCCAATAAAATGTTTAGGACTCAGAACCATCTAACATATTGCAGCAAAATTTAGGAACTATCACAAGATGCCAAGGCATTTTGTTTATTTCTCTGGCTACAGAATGTACAACCCGTCATGTTGCTTCATTAACCTTCCATTCCAGGTTACCAGAGACAGCTGCTCTACAGGCACTATCATGGCTCTTATAGCACCTTTGGGGAGCAACATGGCAACAATGAGGGTAATACCTGGTAAGGGAAAGACAATTTTCTGAGCTCCTATTTTTGTGTCAGGTCTTTTACATATATTATCAAAATTATATTCCCAGGAAGCCTATCAGATATGTATTATTAAGGCTATAGTTGGTTATACTAGATAAGTATACCAAAACTAGCAAGGTAACAAGCAAAAAAGCTGAGATTCGAATACACGTATGTTAGATTTGTCCCCAGAATTCATCCTGTTCATAATACACCAAGGTATTCCTTCTGAAATCGCTATTATTTTTTTCTAAAATAGCCCCCATAACCATGATTTTTTTAATGAGATAGCCAGCAAACATATCATATAACTTCTAGATAAACCATGTTCACTTCAGTTTATGTTTTTAGATCATATTCATCTTAATCACTAATGAATTCAATAATAGGAGGAAAGAAATGAGATGGAGCCAGTGATATGAAACACTGTTTTAAAATCCCTAAGGCAAAGCAATGTCAGAAGTTACTGCATGTAAGAGCTGTGTATGAGAAGATTCTGCCATCTACAGAAGAAAATCGCTAAAGAAAAGATTTAAAGCCTTACTCAAATAAAATAAAAAAATAAGTAACATTAGTACAGTTGACCCTTGAAACACATGGGGGTTAGGGGCACTGACCTTCAGCAGTAGCAAATTCACATATCATTTTACAGTCGGCCCTCGGTATCCCCAGTTGTGCATCCACGGATTCAACCAACTGGGGATCATGTAGTATTGTAGTAAATATTTAGCAAAACAAAAATCCATGTGTAAGTGAACCCATGCAGTTCAAACCATGTCGTTCAAGGGTCAGCTGTACGAGAGCTAGCAGATTCATCAAGTAAAGGCAATGGGAGCTCTAAGTAAAGAATTCCTGTTAGATGACTCACGTCAGTGTGAGAAGTGTCCTATGAAGCCTGTTTCTGTGATGTGGGTATAAAACCATTGTAACAACATAAATGTGATCATGACTTCCTCCCCTTCAGGCTCACAGCCTTTGTACTGAAGAGTTTTGCCCAGGCTCGAACCTATATCTTCATTGATGAAGCACATATTACCGAAGCTCTCACCTGGCTCGCCCAAAAGCAGAGGGACAGTGGCTGTTTCAGGAGTTCTGGGTCACTGCTCAACAATGCCATTAAGGTGAAGTGTTCTCGGAGCTAGTGTTGATCTGTCCATTACACTGTCTACAAGGAAGAGGAGAGGATGTGATAACATAATTCCTTAAGGAAGGTATCAGAAGAAAATAAAACCTGGATAGCACCAAGAAAGAGGGGATGGAACTTAGAGTGACTGTGATACTTTGCTTCATGGGGACATATATGGGTAAGGACAAATTCCATGACAGCAGAATACAAGGAGCTGATTAAGAGCATTCTCAAAAGTTATTGGGAGTTTTAAAATTACTGATTCATTTTCAGTACTGGTAACTGATCTGTTCATAGTTTCTGTTTCTTCCTGGTTCAGTCTTGGGAGATTATACCTGTCTAAGGATTTGTCCATTTCTAGATTGTCTATTTTATTGGCCTATAGTTGCTGGTAGTAGTCTCTTATGACCCTTTGTATTTCTGTGGTGTCAGTTGTAACTTCTTTTTTCATTTCTGATTTTATTGATTTGAGTCCTCTCCCTTTTTTTTCTTGATGAGTCTGGCTAAAGGTTTATCAATTTTGTTTATCTTTTCAAAGAACCAGCTTTTAGTTTCACTGATCTTTTCTATTTTTTTTAAGTTTCTATTTTATTTATGTCTTCTCTGATCTTTATGATTTCTTTCCTTCCACTAAGTTTGGGTTTTGTTTGTTCTTCTTTCTCTAGTTGCCTTAGGCATAAGGTTAGGTTGTTTATTTGAGATTTTTCTGGTTTCCCGAGGTAAGCTTGTATCGCTATAAATGTCCCTCAAATTATTCAAATCTGTCTCTCTCTCATATTTACAGGGTGGAGTGGACGATGAAGTGACCCTCTCTGCCTATATCACCATTGCCCTTCTGGAGATTCCTCTCCCTGTCACTGTAGGTGCCCTTGCTAAAGCCTCGTTCTAGATGCAATGAAACTGCTGACCTGATGTTTGAAACAACACCCCACTAAAAACCAGTTGTCGGCATTCATTCTATGCAATGTCAATGCTTCCCAGATCAGTAGAGAATTTAGTCAGTCCATTAAGAAAGATTTACACTTCCCCAGTGACGACCCTAGTCTATTTTTCCCCTAGCAACCCCACTACCACCATCACCACACATGCAGAATGAATTCTAAAGATATGGCCTATATTCCTGCCTTATGAATGTGAGACTAACAGATTAAAAAAAAATACTATTCTCCCTATCCGTAAGAATGAGGCTAGAAAGACAAATGCTTTCCAACAACTTCCTGACCTCTGTGTTGTGGTCTGTGTTTACCCGGGAGCACTAGCCCCCCTGTTCACACAGCTCGCTCCCTTCTTGCTCTGCCTTCCCAGCACCCTGTCGTCCGCAATGCCCTGTTCTGCCTGGAGTCAGCCTGGAAGTCAGCCAAGGAAGGATCCCGAGGCAGCCACGTCTACACCAAGGCACTGTTGGCCTATGCCTTTGCCCTGGCAGGTAACCAGGAAAAGAGGAGAGAAGTACTCAAGTCACTTGATGAGGAAGCCGTAAAGGAAGGTGAGAGCACACCCGGGATCTTTCTCCCATCCCACAGTCTCTGGATCAAGGATTCCATATCAAAAATACCCCCATGACTACCTCTCAGGACCCCTTTCCCCTCTCTTCTTTTGTCTATGTCATTATGGACTCAAGGATTTCTTACTCAAGTCACACATCCAAAGATAAGAGGCAATGTACTGTATATATACAAAAAAGGCATAACGAATAATAAGCAAACACCTTTAATACTTCCCTTCCAGCTTAAGAAACAAAATATTACCAATGCTGGAAAAATCCCTTGTGTACCATTCCTACCTGCAAAAGTAATCGTTATCCTGAATTTGTCATTACAAACTCCATGGATTTATCTTTTTACTGCATATGTATCCCTAAATAATATTCAGAAAGTTTACATTTTTCATCTTTAGATAAGAAGTATCATCCTTCTGAGTGTTTCTGCTTGATCCTTGTCTGTCTGTCTGCCTTTTGTTTTTTAAGTTCAACATTAGGCAGGCTGATAGGAGTCTCCTGTATGGGTATGTTAATTTTCACTGCTGCATGATACATTCCAATATATTAAAAAGGCCATAATTTACTTAGAGAGTCTCTCCTCGTGGATCTTTTCTTGTTTCTTATTTACTTCTATTGCAAACCATGCTGCAATGAATACTCATACACCCATCTCCTTGAGGGGGTGTGTGAGTTTCTCTAACTTGTACTTAGAAAGTGTAACTGCTGATTAGCGGGCTAAACACATCTTCCCCTTTGCTGGATATCATCAGATTACTCTCCAAAGAGCTGTTTTCTTCCCACAGCAGTGTAAATCCATTCCCGTTATTTCACACCCTGTCAGCCTTTGCTATTTTGAGGATTACTCTATTTTTTTTTTAATCTAATGAGTGTAAACTCCATTATCTCATGTGATCTATGATCCTCATAAGAAACCTCGGAGGACAGGCTTTACAGAAAGTTGAACAAGCCCTAGATAGGGTCTGGATAACATCAGATGTCGGAAATTACCACAACCAGTCAGAGAACTTGCTCTGCCATTTCTCTCTTCCACCAAAGCAAACACCGCAACCATTTGAAAAACTAGATGGCACAGCTTCTGACTCCTTAGCCCAGATGAAACAAGCCTCATTCAGCTGTCTGTAGGCGAGAAGCCGCCAGATAAGATTTAAGAGATTATCACTGGAAGGCAAACTGCACTTCAGCACTGGCCCTTGTCCTTTTACCTGAAGTTAAATATGAACATGTGGTCACTTGCAAATCTTTTTCTCACCTCCAGATAATTCTGTCCACTGGACACGACCTCAGAAACCCAAGGCACGAGTGGAGCGTTTGTACCAACCCCGGGCTCCCTCTGCTGAAGTGGAGATGACAGCCTATGTGCTCCTCGCTTACCTCACCGCCCAGCCTCCCCTGCCCTCGGAGGACCTAAACCCTGCCACGCGCATCGTGAAGTGGATCTCAAGGCAGCAGAACTCCCAGGGGGGCTTCTCCTCCACCCAGGTCTGTGGTTAGCGAGAGCTTTTTACTTTACCTTCAGGTAGAAAAATGTTTGAACAAGATGCAAACACATACAAGAAGAAAAGAAATGAAGATAAGAATAACTTGAAATGAGAAGAATGTTATTAGTATTCAAGGATGGTGAGAAATAAGAAAAAATGAGAGTCAAAGAGGGCTGAAAAGAAAATGCCAATTCTGCCTCACCCCCATCCCATATTTTTATCACAGGCTCCTATTTCCAGTAACAACTCTACAGCCCTAAAGCAATAGTGGGGCACCATGACCCTACACACAATGGCCACAGCAGAACGAATTTAAAAATCCACCATTCTTCTGGAAGTTCTAAGAGTCCTTTCAAGTTGTTCCCAGAAACACTATTCAGAAACCAATCACCTCTCCTTGCAAAGCTCTCCATTTCTAGGTCCACCTTGACTGGCTTTTTTTTTTTTTTTTTTTTTTTGTGGTGTGCGGGCCTCTCACTGTTGTGGCCTCTCCTGTTGCAGAGCACACGCTCTGGACGCGCAGCCTCAGCGGCCATGGCTCACGGGCCTAGCCACTCCGCGGCATGTGGGATCTTCCCGGACCGGGCCACGAACCCGTGTCCCCTGCATCGACAGGCGGACTCTCAACCACTGCGCCACCAGGGAAGCCCTGACTGGCTTCTTTTAAGGCTGACACATTTCACGCTTCCTCTATCCACCTCTTAATATACAAACATTTGTTCATTGGGAGCATAAAGAACTATCTTTATTCATCCAACCTCCTGAGCCTAACTATATAATCTTATATCTAAAAAATTCATCAATATAGACAGAGCAGGGAGTTTCATCTCCAGAAAATTCAGAGGTTAGCGTATGCACCCTAAAAGAGAAGCAGAATGTGACAGAAAGACATTCCATCTTTTTTCCACTGTATTTAATCTCTTATTTTTCCATATAAATGGAGAAAATAATTTTGTTAAAAGTTATCATTCGTTTCTTAGAAAATTATTATTTGAAGGATGCCAGGTTCAATGTGGATGAGAATTGAGAATATGACCTGCCCGGTGGAGGGGGATCCAAACTTCTGATGAAAAAGAGAGGACCAAATAAAAATGTCAACAAATCCAGAATATAATTATAATTATTCATTTTTTATTTCCTCTGGAGAAACTGAAGCATGACCCTGATCATGGCTGCAAAGGACCCTGGGTTTTCTCAGGGCACTGACCTCAGCAGCAGAGCAGAGTGTAGCTTGGGCTGAGAGCCAAACTAAACTTTGGTTGGGTGGTGACAGATATGACCACAGTTATCAAGAAAGACATCTTAGGCAAATAGCTAATTCTAATAAATTATTCCCATTCATATATATTCTCCACATTGCATACCTCACATATATTTATAGAGAGAAGAGAATGGATTTTCTGAGAAATAAATTTCTAAAGCATATAGTACAAGGCAGATATGTCAAGGTTATGGTTCTGTCATCTATCTAAGGATGACAATCAATCTTGAAATGAGAACCTCAATATTTAAGCAGTGAGGGAAACAGGAAATAGGAAATCAAAGCCCCTTTTGTGGCAGCTAACATGGGCCTTTGGGTCTTCGAAGGGTTATCATGCCTAAGTGGGTTCCCTCACCTGTCTCTTCCAGGACACTGTGGTGGCTCTCCATGCTTTGTCCAAATATGGAGCAGCCACTTTCACCAGGACTGGGAAGGCTGCACAGGTGACCATCCAATCTTCAGGGACATTTTCCACAAAATTCCGAGTGGACAACAGCAACCTCCTGTTACTACAGCAGGTTTCATTGCCAGAGGTGCCCGGAGAGTACAGCATGACAACGACAGGAGAAGGATGTGTTTACCTCCAGGTGAGATTCCAGGGGCAGGTGGGGACAAAAGGTCCAGAGTAACATTGTCACTGAGAAGGCCTAACACAGCAAATGATGGGGCAAATCAAAGAAAGAGTTGAGGAAGTTGGGAGGAATCCTGGGCAAGGGAAAAATCACAGATTTTTGTCTGTTCCACAGACATCTTTGAAATACAATATTCTCCTGAAAAAGGAAGAGTTCCCATTTGCTTTGGAGGTGCAGACTCTGCCCCAAATTTGTGATGGACCCAAAGCTCACACCAGCTTCCAAATCTCACTGAGAGTCAGGTAAGATCTCTGACTGCATCATGCAGTTCTGGGTACAACAACCAATCTTCTTACTGGAACTCCGCATTAAGCAGAGCAGGGTGACAGTGAATGTTGTTCTACCTTTATTGAAAAAGCAACGTGTTCTTGTGTTGACACAATTTCTCAGTGATGGGGCTTACATTGTACATCCCCCAACTCCGGGATCTATTAGTGTCTAGTCTCATTATTTACAGCTTATTAATTCCCCTCAATAATAAAGAACCTCTAACCTGAATTCTTGACTTTATTCTAACATAATTATTCATCCTGATTTCATTCTATTGTAATGAAATCCTATATTATTCTTGCTTTATCTGGGACAGAGGTGGAGACTTCTTGAAAGTGTGAATAGAAGGAAGTAGTGACTCTCTAGTTAGAATTCCTACTGGTAGTAATTAAATCTCAGATTATATACAAAATAATCAATTTTGGGGAAAATAACGTACATAAGCAGCCATATTCAAATACCTACAGGGCTATCTGTATCTGTCCTCAAGAATATTATAACCTGGTTGGGGATACTATTCAGGAAAAAAGACAAAGTATATGTAACAAATAACTGGGATAGATTAGCAGTCTCATGCCCAGCTAAGCATCACTTACAGAGCTTTCTTAAAATGCAGATCCTCAGAGTTCACACCCATGAAATTCTGATTCATCAGGTCTAGAGTATAGGCCTGGTCTCTGTGGCTTTAACAGGCTCCCCTGAAGATTCTAATGCACAGCCAGTTTTTTAAGCTACTTGGTAGGAAATTTTGGAAGACTTCTGGTACTTTTCAGGGCTGTTGAGTGCTTACTGTGGACATAGAAAAAAATATTTAATAACACAGAAAATCCTAATTCCTTTCTTCCCTGGATCTTTAGTTACACCGGAAGCCGTCCAGCCTCCAACATGGTGATTGCTGACGTGAAAATGGTATCTGGCTTCATTCCCTTGAAACCAACAGTGAAAATGGTAGGTTTACTATAAGCCCAGGAGACACTATTTTATTTAATATTTTATGTAGCTCTAGACTAAGACAACATTAATATAAAAATACTATTAAATTAACTTCTATCAAAGACATTACTGTCTCCAAAAGCAGAAATATAATTTAGCACATTTATATGGGGGTTTGTTTGTTTGTTTGTTTTCTCATTTAACTTTGTTTAAATGGGTCTCAAAATTTTATGATGGATTTTTGGTCAAGTTTCCATTAAGGTATTAATAAAAATACTAATTTTAAAAACTAATAACTCAAAACTGCCGCCCACAGAAAACCAAATGATCCATAAAACATTCTCCTTTTCTTCTAGTTTTATGATACATTGTTATCATTAACCAGTCTTTCACTACTAAGTTCAATGGTCAACTCAGAGGGTTTTGAGACTGGGCTTCCATCACTGATCAAACTGGGGTGGCAGGTATTAGGGGTCATATTCATTTAGCCTTCTGAACTATCTGGGCAGACCTGGTGACCTTGCCAGCTCCAGCAGCCTTCCTGTCCACTGCTTTAGGGACACCCACAGCAACGGTCTATCTCTTGTCATGAACAGCACTTTGCTAGGAGCCACATCTACTGGGAAAAAATTGTCAGCAGGCTACTGCTTTAATGGAGCGTAGAATCTTCAGAAGATAAAGCATACGCACGTGAACTAGTGAAAAAAATGAGAAAGATTTATTGACATAAACTAGAACTATTACAGAAGTACAGAGGAAACTGAGATTGCTACAAGTTAGAATAAGCAAAAAAAGTAAAAAAACAAAAACCTCCTTCATGAAGGAATGGAATGTGAATTGAACCTTGAAATATGGGTAATTTCCAAGTTTAGGACATTTAGTTCCCTCTTCTTCAAATAAATCAATTTACACATAGGTCCTGTGTCGTATTAAAGTTAAACCCTGCATCCCAATTTTCTTTCATTTTTAATTCTGCCACATTATTGCCTTTGCTCACAAAAAGCATTTGAAGAAATTTTACCCTCAGGCTTAATTTGGTAATAAACATTCTTCTTTTCTCTGGTTCCCCAGGGTTTTCTTCTGTTTATTAACATTTGTGATGTCTTAATTTTCTTCAGCTTGAAACATCTGACCACGTGAGCCGAACAGAAGTCAGCAACAACCGTGTTTTGATTTACCTGGATAAGGTGAGAGCCCTGCCATTCCATCCAAAAAAAATATGGATAATGAGCTACCTGGGAAGTGAATGAAGGCATTTTGGAGACATCACCTCCATGCTAAAAATTTGAGAGTTCTAACATTAGGTCCAGTGAATATTCTCCTCTCCTTCTCTATTTATATTTCATCTGGGACTATGGGAAGAAATGACTTATTATAATATTGGGATATGAATATTTCTAGGACCCCATAAGCAAGAAATTCTCCACAAAAGGTGCTCATTAGGTGCACAAGTTATTTTGAAGATACATATAAGGAAGTAACCATTGGGATTAGTCAATTATTATATCAATAGCACATCAAAAAGACAAAAGGGGAATATGCTATCAATCTCAGCAAGGACTTAGACCATAAAACAATGAGACCAGTGCACCAATAAACCAATCTGATTTTATAGTTGTGTGTTGTTGCATAGTTTATTCATTCCTATATTGACGGATATTATAGTTTACAAATTTTATGAAACATAGGCTGCAGTGATCCACCTTTTATATTCCTTTTTGAGTCGACACAAGTATTTCTACAAGATAGAGTAGTGAAGCTGTACTGAATCTCTGATACTTAAAAATAAACATAGCTATTCAAACAATAAAAAGCCTGCATCATTCACCCCCTATGAACAGAGCTATGCACTCACATTGATGGGAGTATATGAATAGTTTTAGTTATTTAAGAAACAATTTGGGGAAGTTTTCACCTACTCTGAGAGCTTTTGGCCCAATTTAAGTACCCTGCTAGTTGGCAAAAAGTTTTTCCCCAAAATAGATGAATACTTAAATTCACTCAAAGAAGATAGAGGAAAGCTCCCTGGAGAGTCATTTAATTCCCTTTTGCTTTATAGGTGACAAATCAGACCCTGAGCTTGTCCTTCACGGTTATTCAAGACATCCCAGTAAGGGATCTGAAACCAGCCATAGTGAAAGTCTATGATTATTATGAGACAGGTGAGTGAAAGCAAAGTTCACACAGAAATTAAATACCTGATCACAGAAATTTAGATCTGAGGGATGTGTTGGGGCAATTCATTACACTAATCACTCTCATCACTTCATTTTGTCTCTATCAAGTCTGATATAAATATATTATTACTAATACAAAGCACCTGTAAGATATTTAGTTCCCTTTTCTTCAGATAAAATCAACTGTAGGACAATACAAAATTTAAATAAGTATAATATCTGTACTCTTACCCTTCAGGAGTTTAGGGTAAAGGAAAGCATAAAATAAAGTATTTGAAAATATAAGACAGAAAGCAGCACATCAAATGAATGATGCTGAGGTTTCTGATGCAATTCTTCCCACAATAAAGATTCTTTCACTGACCTGTAACATAGATGTTCGCTTTCCCTCTCACTTCTCCTGACTACTTCTGTTTTTATTCAGATGAGTTTGCCGTTGCTGAGTACAGTGCTCCTTGCAGCAAAGGTAAGCAATTCATACTCCTTCCAGATGGAGTCAGAACCCCTTTGGCTTGTCCCTCAAATCTCCTGCATAAAATGCTAGCTAAATAGTTCTCACAGACATCATACTGTTCACAGTGCAACTTATTATAGAAAAATACATTTATTGGGAAAGGGTCCCTGATAGTCAGACCTCAGACAGTTCACAGAATTGCATATTAGATAATTTTAAGTAATGGATCTCATTTCCCACTATACTAATTGGATTTCCTCAGGAACCATGCTACCCAGATCTAAAGGAAGGAATATTCACTGTTCTGGAAACCCAAGTCCATCTTAATTTTCTATTCTTTCCACTATCACAGACACTGGAAATGCTTAAAGACCACATCAATGAAAACTGCTTTGCTGGAGTCCCTGTTCCACAGACTCAGGTCTCCATGGGAGAAAAGAGTTTTTATATCTCTGAAGGCTTGTTGAATAAACCTTTTTCTCTAGTCAGCCCATATCACTGTTTACTCATTTATTCAATAAACACTTATTACACTTCCATGTGATTCCCAATAGACTCCTGAGATAAAAATTCACAGCAATCAAGGGCTAAAGGATTTCAAAAAATGAAAAACATTACAGAGGTGGTGGTCACAGTAGGCTTCATTTAGAGGTTTCAGGGAAAAGAATAAAGTATTGGATTATGTAGTAGGAGCATGTAAAGTGAGTTTGGTTATAGGATTACCCTAAGAAAAAGCCAAAGAGTGGATTTATGAGAGAATAAAAGGCTGACTTGACAAGGAAAGACTTTCCACATTAAAGGGAAATATGAAATAGAAAGTTGGATATGTCCAACATTGGGAGGCAGCATAATTAATTGGGACTTGATTTGAATTGGAAGTTACGTGACCTCAGAACCAAATCTGCCATTGACCAATACAAGTGATCAGTCAGTTAACCTTGGGTTTCAGATTCAAGAAAGGATGACAGATTGAAAATGCTGAAGAGGTGATTCAAGTAGAAGTGAGTTTTCCTAGAAGAAAGAATATATAGGATTCAAAGCCCAAATAGGACTGTTACATCTTTTTTCTGCAACTTTGAGCCAGAACCAAAGGATGGATACAAACTCAAGGAGGTATTCAGAGGCATTATGTATTAAAATCATCCATTATGTGGATGGAGGGGCAGAAGCTTCTGGAGTTTGAAGAGAAGGTCCCTGAAAAGTCCTAGAGTCCTAGTCTTCATTTGGTTGAGTCTGACAAAAGCCTGGATGCTATAAACTAAGAACTCTAAAGGACTTGAAGTTCAAGCACCCTTAGCTCTGTCTCCAGGCTAGGCAAAAGTGAAAGATAAATGTTATCACCTTTGTGCTAGATTCTACTCTAAGCACCTCATAGGTAGTAATATATCAACTCTATGAAATAGGTATTCTTAAAACAAATGAGGAGAGTGAGGCACAGAGAGGGGTAACTTGCCCTAAGCTACTCAGCTAGTAAAAGGCTGAACCAGAATTCAATACCAAGAAGTCTGGTTTCCAAGTCCACACTCATAACCTCAAACCATGCTGTCTCTCCAGCCCACTTCAGACAAGAAAGCCAAGAAAAAAACATATTTCAGAGCTGAATAAATGTTATAATTAGTATCAATTAAGCATCCATCTGGGGCATGAAATATAAAAAAATTAGGGGTATGACAAAAGGAAATAACAGGATTAAAATAAATTCTATCAGTTCTAGTCCTTTTTTCTTTGTTCATTGCAAATCATGACTGCAAATGTACTTGAAGAGTGCACTTGTTGCAAATCAATCATTGTGTCTCCTTGGACCAAGAAGATTCATTCCAGAAACACTTACTGATTACTTCCTGTATGTCAGGCACTATATTCCATGCTATGATACAGAATTCAATAAAATGGGATTCCTTCCTTAGAGAAATTACACTGCAGAGTAAACGAAAAAGATACATATTTGGCTTATTATAATACTACATGATAAATACTGCAAACTATTTATTACCAAGATGGACTCCAGGCACAGTGACCTTCTCAAGTTTTGACGTACCACATCCAAGTTCTGATATTCTGGTAATTATCAAGCACTCTCTATGAATTCATTTATAATTTGCTTCATTTTTCTTTCATTTGTATTGTAAGATTTTGGACACTATTTTTGTGACCAGGAAGACCTGGACCCGTGCATCCTCTTGAGCCATGAATTTTCACATTGTGTTCTTTACCCTGGGGAAAGCTCTAATTATAATTGAAAATGGATTTGCCACCAGCCTACTGGTATGAGTAGAATTTTAAAGAGTGACATATCTTGACTACATCGAATTTTGTGAATTGAGATTTACTTTCTGTAAAAGGATGTGGAGACATGACAGTAAGTGAGATAGAGATGTTCAGGGGTCAGTTTATATAGAGTTTTATATTTTATTTTAAAAAATAATAAGGTGCTATATGCTTGCTTTTTTTTTTTTTTTTTGGTACGCGGGCCTCTCACTGTTGTGGCCTCTCCCGTTGCAGAGCACAGGCTCCGGACGCGCAGGCTCAGTGGCCATGGCTCATGGGCTCAGCCGCTCCGCGGCATGTGGGATCATCCCGGACCGGGGCACAAACCCGCGTCCCCTGCATTGGCAGGCGGACTCTCAACCACTGCACCACCAGGGAAGCCCTATATCCTTGCATTTTCTCACATTTGCCTCATCACCAAACTCATCCTTCCCCACCTTGAGTGAGTTGGTCAGAGGCAACCCCGTGCCTCAGGGAAATTGGGTGGTTATGGCAGGAATTCAAAGAGAAAGAAATAGAATACTTGATTCACCTTGCAAGAATAAATGACTTTTATATTTAGTTAAACCCCACTGATAAATCAAAAGTTAATCCTGGAAGATTAGAGTATGACAGTTTACTGTATGAAAGAGGTCACAAGAATTCAGAATATGTTAGGAAACATCTAAATAATGGCAAAATATGTGGCTGGAAACAGAATGAGGAAGCACTCTATGTATCATTAAAGAAATATCCCAGGATTATACTGTTAAGAGAAAACAGTAGAGCTAAGAACAGGATACATATTATGGACTCATATTATAAAAAAAGGGTGGGAGAGGAAATGACATGTCCTTTTTTTTTGGAATTAAATAAACTAAGACAAGAATGATACCCACCGGAAAAAAAAAAAAGCTACTAAAAAAGTGTTTACCTTCCTACAGAAACAGTATAAAGTAAGTGGAAGTTTTCAAGGATGGGAAGGAGACCACTTAGAGAAAACCATTTAAAATTATTTGACTATTGAACTGTTTGAACATATTTACTATTCTGAAAAGTAAACTAAAATCCAGTGAATAAGAAGCTTAAGTCTAAGAAGAAATATTGAATTCAGTACCTGCCAATCTATACAAGGAGAAAGAATACTTACTCTATAAAGTACAATTAAAGATATCTTACCTCATAATCTTCATTTGGTCTTAAATCCCAAATACTCTTCATATCTTGTTTTGTGAAAAGTATTTTCTTGCTCTTGCTTCACTTTTTCCTCCTTGTCTTTGATTTCTCCTCATCCTTTCCCCAAATGTTTATCCATTTCTCCTCAGCCTTTGTCTACTTAAGACAAGAAACAAGTTCTTTAAAACTGAACAGCACACGTTCACCCTGATCCATCAAATAGTCTTACAATAAAAACCTAACACCTTTACTCCAGTCAGTTCCAATTATGTTATTAGGTTATTTGTGGTTATTCGTTCATTAGTTTCTAGTCATTTGGTTTTCAAAGTTTAGTGTGCATCAGAGTTACCTAGAAGACTTGTTAAAACGTGTCAAAGCACTTGAATAGATATTTCTCCAAAGAAGTTATACAAATGGCATATAAGTACATGAAAGATGCTCAACACTATTAGTCATTAGGGAAACACAAATCAAAACCATAATGAGATACCACTTCATACCTAAAAAATGGCCATAATTGTTTTAAAAATTAACGAGTGTTGCCTAGGATGTAGAAAATTGTAACCCTTGTTCCCACAGCTGGTGGGAATGTAAAATGGTGCAGCCACTGTGAAAAAGTATGGTGGTACCTCAAAAAGTTAAACATAAAATTATCATACGATTCAACAATTCCGGTCCTAAGGACACACCTCCAAATAATTGGAAAAGGGAACTCAACCAGTTGCTGGTACACCATTGTTCATTGCAGCATTAGTCACAGTAAGGTGGTAATCAAATGTCCAACAACAGGTGAATGGATAAATAAAATGTGGTATATACCTACAGTGGAAAATTATTCGGCTATGAAAAAAGATAAAGTTCTGACATTTCTACAGCATGGATGAAACTTGAAAACATTATGCTAAGTGAAATAAGCCAGAAACAAAAGGACAAATATTGTATGATTCCACTTACGTGAAATAGCTAGAATACAAAAATTCATAGAAACAGAAAGTAGATCAGAGGAGACCAGAGACTGGGGGCAGGTGGAAGATTGGGGAGCTATTGCTTAGCAGGTACAAAGCTTCTCTTAAGAGTGACAGAAAAGTTTTGCAGATAAATAGTGGTGAGAGTGACAGAAAAGTTTTGCAGATAAATAGTGGTGATGGTTACACAACATTGCATATATGATTAAAGCCACTGAACTGTGCATTTAAATGATGGTTGAAATGGCAACTTTTATATTTTATATATTTCACCATAATAAAAACACAAAAATAAAAAATCCAGTGCTAGGCATATCAGAGTGAAAATTTCGAAAACAAAGAGAACATACATTAGAATGAACAGACCACTCAAAAGCAATAATTGAAGCCAGAAGATAGTGAAATAATATACTCAAAATATTGAGAGAAAATAACTTCAAATCTAAAAATATATACCCAGATAAATCATCACTTACAAACAAGGGTCCAAAAAAAATTTTTTAGATGAACAAAAGACAGACTGGGAGAAGATATTTTTAATTCAAATAAACAAAGTGTTAGTGTTTAAAAGAGAACAGACTTGTTTAGGGGGAGGGGGTCGGGGGAAGGGATGGAGTGGGAGTTTGGGGTTAGCAGATGTAAGCTATTATATATAGAATGAATAACCAACAAGGTCCTACTGTATAGCACACGGAACTATATTCAATATCCTATGATAAACCATAATGGAAAAGAATACTAAAAAAGAATGTATATATATATATAACTGAATCACTTTGCTTTTTACAACATTGTAAATCAACTATACCTCAACAAAAAAAGTATTAGTGTCTACACTATATCTTTTAAAGGCTATAAATCATCATGAATAAGACAAATCAATAGAAAAATAGACAAAAGACATGAAACAGCAGTTCACACCTAAAGGAAATATAAGTGGTTGGTAAACACAGGAGTTACCTGGCCTCATTAGTAATCAGAAACATGCAAATTAAAACATTATACACATCACATCAGGAAAAATTTTAAAGCTTGGTAATATTAAATTTGGCAAGGTTGGGACTTCCCTGGTGACCTGGTGGGTAAGACTCTGCGCTCCCAATGCAGGGGGCCCAGGTTCAATCCCTGGTTGGGGAAGTAGATCCCACATACTGCAACTAAGAGTCCTCATGCCCCAACTAAGAAGTCCGAATACTGCAACTAAGAAGGCTGCATGCCACAACTAAGAGTCCATATGCCGCAACGAAGATCCCGTGTGTCACAAATAAGACCCAGCACAGCCAAAATAATAAATAAATAAATAAATAAATACTATATTTTTTTAATTTGGCAAGGTTGCAGAAAGGGATTATATACATCGAAGGGCAATTTGTTAGTATTCTAAAGTATACATACACTGGTAACAATTCCACTTCTGAGTATCTGCCATAAAGAAATATTCCACATGTAAATAAGGAGACTACACAAGAATGTTCATTACAGTACTGTTACTAAGAAAAACTAGAAACCACAGTTTGAGTATTAAAATGGCTAAATAAAATGTAGTATTGTGCACTGTAATACTACAGAGCGGATACAATGAATTAACTTGCTCTGAATTAGAACATTCAGAAACTCTTCTTCCATTAGATAAAATTCTTAATCCTTTACACATAAATGGCAATTTTTACCCAGCTGGATCAAGGAAGGAGAGAATCACAGCAAAATCAATGGAAAGTTTATATAATCCCTTAGGCAAAAAAAAAAAAAAAATTGATTTTCACTTGAAATGTTCAATGAGCAAATTTGCTTAATTTGCCTTAAAACTCAGAAGAAACAGTTTAAAAAAATAGTAAAGCCTGGATTTGAATTCCAGTTCTTTGGGGGTTTTGTTTTCTTTAATCCCTCTACAATGACTCTATGCTTGTGGACTGTCTTAAAAGATGTCTTTCATGTATCCTTAAAAAAAATGCAGGGTGAGGGCTTCCCTGGTGGCGCAGTGGTTGAGAGTCCGCCTGCCGATGCAGGGGACACGGGTTCGTGCCCCGGTCTGGGAAGATCCCACATGCCGCGGAGCGGCTGGGCCCGTGAGCCATGGCCACTGAGCCTGTGCTCCGGAGCCTGTGCTCCGCAAGGGGAGAGGCCACAACAGTGAGAGGCCCGCCTACCGCAAAAAAAAAAAAAAAAAAAAAAAAAAAAAAAAATGCAGGGTGGCAGAGAAAGAACTTTAGCAGGGGAATAAATGAGCCATTATTTTCACTGGACAATGACCTTGAGTCCTTTTTGGTATAAGATTTTAATTTCCAGAAGTTGACACTCTTACCGATGTACTTTATTTTTCAGGTCATTTTTAGAAATGAATGAAATTACCTTAATTACCAAGTTCAGCTAAAAAAATTAATGAATTATAATTTTATGGATAACAATAGTTTAAAAAGTGTTTATTATGTTTTTCACTTTGTGTATTCTTATTAGTTTCTAATTTAAAACTAGTAAAGGCTTCCCTGGTGGCACAGTGGTTGAGAGTCCGCCTGCCAATGCAGGGGACACAGGTTCGTGCCCCGGTCCGGGAAGATCACGCATGCCGCGGAGCGGCTAGGCCCGTGAGCCATGGCCGCTGAGCCTGCGTGTCCGGAGCCTGTGCTCCGCAGCGGGAGAGGCCACAACAGTGAGAGGCCCGCGTACCGCAAAAAAAAAAAAAAAAAAAAAAAAAAACTACAAACAATAAACGCTGGAGAGGGTGTGGAGAAAAGGGAACCTCCTGCACTGTTGGTGGGAATGTAAATTGATACCGCCACTATGGAGAACAGTATGGAGGTTCCTTAAAAAACTAAAAATAGAACTACCATATGACCCAGCAATCCCACTACTGGGCATATACCCTGAGAAAACCGTAATTCAAAAATAGTCATGTACCACATTGTTCATTGCAGCTCTATTTACAATAGCCAGGACATGGAAGCAACCTAAGTGTCCATCAACAGATGAATGCATAAAGATGTGGCACATATATACAATGGAATATCATTCAGCCATAAAAAGAAACGAAATTGAATTATTTGTAGTGAGGTGGATGGACTTAGAGTCTGTCCTACAGAGTGAAGTAAGTCAGAAAGAAAAAAACAAATACTGTATGCTAACACATGTATATGGAATCTAAAAAAAAAAATGGTTCTGAGGAACCTAGGGGCGGGACAGGAATAAAGACGTAGACGTAGAGAATGGGCTTGAGGACACAGGGAGGGGGAAGGGTAAGCTGGGACGAAGTGAGAGAGTGGCATGGACATATACACACTACCAAACGTAAAATAGATAGCTAGTGGGAAGCAGCCACATAGCACAGCAAGATCAGCTCGGTGCTTTGTTACCACCTAGAGGGGTGGGATAGGGAGGGTGGGAGGGAGGGAGACGCAAGAGGGAAGAGATATGGGAACATATGTATATGTATAACTGATTCACTTTGTTATAAAGCAGAAACTAACACACCATTGTAAAGCAGTTATACTCCAATAAAGATGTAAAGGAAAAAAAAAGCAAGATATGTTAACTAAGCAAAAATAAAAAATACACTCAAGTAGCTACAGTGAATATAAATACAGACTGGGTCTCTTACTTAAAGGAATCTTATAGTCTAGTTGTGAAGATAATTTTCAAATAAAAAAATGATAATCATTAATCTAAAATGTATGAGTTACAAAGATGTAGCATATACCAGAGATTCTAAAATCTGATTATTGTCCTTTGCAGAATTTGTTTAAAAATGCATATTGTCAGGTCCCACCCTCAGTGATTTAATTCAGTATTTCTGGAGCTGTGCTCAGGTATCCACTTTTTAAATGAATTCTGCAGCTGATTCTGCCATACAGTCAGTTTTTAGAACCACTCATATTGACTATAAAGGTTATATATTTCTGGGTATGAAAAGATCACTGAGGGCAAGGCAATCATTAGGAAAACTACTTGAAGACGCTAGGGCTTATGTTGGACCTTAAAGGAGGGCAAGATTCAAATATAGAGGGGCCTGTTTCTTCCCTTCCTTGTATCTGTAGATACACAGGGAACCATCCGGTCTCCAACATGGTGATTGTTGATGTAAAGATGATATCTGGTTTCATTCCCCTGAAACCAACAGTGAAAATGGTAAGTAGATCCTAGGTATTTGAATTTTCTGTATCCCCAGCGTACAACCATACCAACAGCATCCTCATAAGGTCAGCTTGTCAAAACAACATTGGTCCTAATTAAAGAAACTGAATTTATTTGGTACCCAGCATATGTTTAGCATTGTGCTAAGTACCAATACAAGAAATAGAAGAAAGATGTCTGAATTAATTGAGCCTACATTCTAGTTAAGAATATTTAGAAATGGGTAACTGAAACCGTCAAATAACATTTCGGGACAAGATGTAATTAAGTACCAAAACTATTGGTATAGTCTTCAAATACTGTGAGAATTCAGAAAAAATTGAGATCAGTGTTAGTTAGAATAGATAAAGATATCTTCAGCTCCACACCCATGAGTAAGTTTTCCGTGCAGAGAGCAGGGCAGCCTAGCAGCTAAGAACACAAGCTCTGGGGCCAGACTTCCTGGGTTCAAATCCTGGTTTGGCTATTTACTGTGTGACTTAGGGCAAGTCACTTCACTTTGCTATGCCTCAGTCCCCTCTTCTGTAAAAAGGGCATAACAAGTGCCTGTCTCATAGGGTTGCGGGGAGGACTGAATGAGATAAAGACACAATGAATGCTCAGAGCTGTGTTTGAATTAATGTAAACTATTATTATTAGTTGTAACTTTAGAAAAAAAAAGATACCTTCACAAATAATCTCAGATGAGTAGTTATCTTACTTGAGGCTACTTCTCCCTTACCTTCAAACTGAAGCCAAGGACACCTGTTACTGAGTCATATGAATATTCAGTCTTACATCTGATGTATTGGTATTCACAATTTTCTATATATGTTTCCATTCTACTGGATGAGTATCTGCAAACCTCATTTCAAGGAATTTAATCCCAGCTTCCTCTTTGTACATACTTCAGTCCCATAGTCCACTTGTCTCTTAGTACCCCAAGGGCTGCATTTATTCAGTAACACTGGTGATTTCTCTCATTTCCCTCAGATTGATCTATCACGCCACATGAGCAGGACAGAAGTGAGCAACAACAATGTCTTGATTTACCTGGAACAGGTAAGGGCCCTGCAGCGTTGCTAGACACATCCAGGTGGATAGTCCTTTCAGACGGGTCTCTTCACCTAGGAGGTGCATGGTATGAGAAGAGCAATCACGAGGAAAGCCTTTTTGAAAATCACATCCTTTCTGTTCCATTAGATAATATTTTAAATTCTCTTTCCTCATTGCAGGCTTCCCTGGAGTTTGGAGCGTCAGAAGTATGGGGGTTGGGGGGGCCAGAGGATATGGATTTGTTTGTACTAAAATAGGAATATAAGTATTTCTGCTTACTTCAGGTAGACACTCTTTTCCGCAAACAGGCCTGATCATCTAGAAGCCTACTTGAAAAGTTGCTGATTAAGGGTAGGAAGTGTTCCCAGGAGTTGGCCAATGATTATGTCAACCTCACCTTAACATAAATATATACAAAAAATTAGATGTAGATAGATAGGCAGATAGACAAGTAGATAGGTAGGTAGTTAGATATATAGATATGTAGATACATAGATACATAGATAGATATAGACAGATAGATGATATATTATCAGTCTAGATGTATTAATCACAGTCAGTTTTATCATAATGTAATTGATTTCATTAGCAACACAAGAAACCACTGTGATTTTGTACATGTAGGTTTATACTTTGAAAAATGTCTGTTTTCTAAATATTTGGAAACATTACTATGGATAGAGTCAGTCTGCCAGTGAAAAGAATTTTTCTCTCACTATGAGCAGAGCCATGTATGGGACATTATGGAGGAATATGAATTGTTTTAATTGGTTAAAAATCTGGTAAATTTTCATTACTCTAAGGAGCTCTTCTCTAGCTCCTCAGGTTCCTACTCTAAAATCTTTATCGCCATCCTCCTAGGTGGGAAGTTAGGGAGCACAGCTGGTTTGAGATTGAACTCTGTCAGCCAACTAAGAACTGTTCCTCAAAGAATGAAGATTGAATGGTGCCAAAGGAAAAGAGGTGAGGTCTCTCTGATTCTGGATTATTCTCCCTTTCTTTTTTCAGGTAACCAATCAGACACTGAGCTTTTCCTTCTCAGTTCTACAAGACATCCCTGTAAGAGATCTGCAACCTGCTATTGTGAAAGTCTATGCCTACTATGAGACTGGTGAGTAACAGAGGACTAAGAACCCTGAGTAACCTCAATCCATAATAAAGGAATTAGAGTGTGACAGACATTTGTAAGTAAGCCCTGTTTTCAACATATTCTGTTACCTTATTCCTGCTGCCTTGGCCTATAAAACTACTACAAAAACTACCTACAACATACGTCTGCCAATCATGCAAAAATTTCCAAGGGACTAAGAGTTTTACAAAGAAATATATACAGATAAAGAGATATATAAATCTCCTTTAAAAGATGCTATAACAGGGCTTCCCTGGTGGCTCAGTGGTTGAAAGTCCGCCTGCCGATGCAGGGGACACGGGTTCGTGCCCCGGTCTGAGAAGATCCCACATGCCGCGGAGCGTCTGGGCCCGTGAGCCATGGCCGCTGAGCCTGCGCGTCCCGAGCCTGTGCTCCGCAACGGGAGAGGCCACAACAGTGAGAGGTCCGCGTACCGCAAAAAAAAAAAAAAAAAAAAAAAAAAGATGCTATAACAATGCAAAGTAATAAATAAGAGCCTGGAGAATTATACAGATAATTAGGGGAGGAAATTAGAGATAGGAAGATAACAATCCCTTGAATGGTCAACGAAGACCAAACAAAGAAAATAAAATCTGAGTTGTAAGATAAAATGTAGGTGTTATTCTGATTGGTGGAGAGGAACATGCTGAATGTTGCAGACTAGGAGAAAACGATAAGAAAATATCATGAAGGGGGAAAGAAGCAAATATCAAAGCAGAACTGAAAGGACACACACCTACAGTTATCCCCCTTATACTTTGCTTGAACAACTGCAGTGTGGTCAGCCCTTCATTTCTCTCACAGAGAAGGGGATTATGTCAATGGTACCAAGAGTGGAAATCCCAAGACCACTCTTGTCTACTTCCCCAGCAAGCCGACATTTCTGCAATGATGCAGTTCCTGATTCAGTGAAGTGTGCAGTCCTGATATGTCAAAACCCCTCCGTGAAACCCTGTCCCACTGAAGCTCCCATTCTCAAGGTTTTCCCCCATCGTGTCTTTCAGATGAAGCAGATTTGGCTGAGTACAGTGCCCCCTGCAACACAGATAAGCCGTCTGTGTTCCATGTGTCAAGCCTTTATTTTGCTCTTAAAGCCAGTCCTGCTAAATACAAAATCATCTACATCTTGTAGTTGATCTCAGATTCCTCATACTGCATAATAACACAGAAATATACAGCTTGGGAGAAGAGTACTAACTCTCTGAAAGATTTATTTCTAATTCCTTTATCAGAAGAGTCTGTATTGGGCTTCCCTGGGGGCGCAGTGGTTGGGAATCCGCCTGCCAATGCAGGGGACACGGGTTCGAGCCCTGGTCTGGGAAGATCCCACATGCCGTGGAGCAACAAAGCCTGTGCACCACAACTACTGAGCCTGCGCACCACCACTACTGAGCCTGCACTCTAGAGCCCGGGAGCCACAGCTACTGAAGCCCACCCACCTAGAGCCCGTGCTCCACAACAAGAGAAGCCACTGCAATGAGAAGCCCACGCACCTCAGCGAAGAATAGCCCCCACTCGCCACAACCAGAGAAAGCCCGCGTGCAGCAACGAAGACCCAACGCAGCCAAAAATAAATAAATAAAATTTATTAAAAAAAAAAAAAGAAGAGTCTGTATTGATTGTAGGGTGGATATTTGATGGATCCCAATCTCAACCACAGCCAGTTTGGTTTCCTTTAGTAAGCCCTGTCATTCATATCCAACTAGAATTATATTCACCCCTGTCAAGCCCTAAATCATCCTGTTTACTTTCTTTCCACAGACACAGAGCAAGGAAATGTTTGAGGCCCATATCTATAGACTGGGCTTTGCTGGAATCCTCAGAACCAGGACTCTTTGAAAGGATTGTTTTCGGTCTGCAATACAGATGCTAAACAAGGATGGTAAATAAATATATACTTCCAGAGAGTATCTACCATTGATTCCTTCTTCATTTAATGTAAATTTACTCCAAGGTCACTTAGTGCCGTGCATTGTACCCTGTATTTCTAATGAACAAATGATGACATTCTAGTTGAGGTGATAACGTGTAGTATAAAAACTGGAATAATTCAGAACAGCTTCAATCCTGCAGAACTTCAGAATACTCAAAATAAATGTAATGGCAATCTGAGAAATCTTTACCTCCAAAGAAGTTTTTTGGTGGTTAGATTAGTGACAAGAAGAGTATAAAGTATACCTGGGTGTATACTTTTTACAAAGTCATAAAGTGTACTTTTTACAAAGACATAGAGTGTACTTTATGCCAGGTAAAATGACTGGCCTGACTAGATAGGCGTTCCATGTTGTAGGATGCTAAAGATTACTTCATCAATAAGTTATGTTAAGGTGGGAGACAGAAAACTATTACGCTAATTTCTCTGAAGTAGGAATTCATTGGCCTGACTTCTAGTCCAAAATCTGCCACTGAACATGTGTCTGACTTTCAGTCAACGAGCTAACCTCTAGATATCAATTTCATGTATAAGAGAGAGTCCGATGTTACTGAAAAAGTGACAAATAAGTACGGGAACAAGGTTTCTGAGGAGATAAGAAAATGTAGAAGCATAAAAAGAGGTATAAGGGTTGACAATTTTTTTAAGCCAATACTGAGTGTCTACCATCTGCTAGGCACTGTTCTAAGCATTTTGTTTGTGTTATGGAATTCCATCCTCACAATCACTCTATGAGGGACATACTATGATTAATGCCATTTTATTTTTTTTTTATTTTTTTTTATTTTTTTTTTTTTTGTTTGTATTTAGACCTAGTCTTTATTTTTTTTTTTTTTTTTTTTTTTATTTTTTGCTTTATCACAAATTTAATCAGTTATATGTATACATATGTTCCCATATCCCCTCCCTTTTGCGTCTCCCTCCCACCCTCCCTATCCCACCCCTCCAGGCGGTCACAAAGCACCGAGCTGATCTCCCTGTGCTATGCGGCTGCTTCCCACTAGCTATCTACCTTACGTTTGGTAGTGTATATATGTCCATGCCGCTCTTTCACTTTGTCACAGCTTACCCTTCCCCCTCCCCATATCCTCAAGTCCATTCTCTAGTAGGTCTGTGTCTTTATTCCTGTCTTACCCCTATGTTCTTCATGACCTTTTTTTTTTTCTTAAATTCCATATATATGTGTCAGTATACAGTATTTGTCTTTCTCTTTCTGACTTACTTCACTCTGTATGACAGACTCTAGGTCCATCCACCTCATTACAAATAGTTCAATTTCATTTCTTTTTATGGCTGAGTAATATTCCATTGTATGTATGTGCCACATCTTCTTTACCCATTCATCCGATGATGGACACTTAGGTTGTTTCCATCTCCGGGCTATTGTAAATAGGGCTGCTATGAACATTTTGGTACATGTCTCTTTTTGAATTATGGTTTTCTCAGGGTATATGCCCAGTAGTGGGATTGCAGGGTCATATGGTAGTTCTATTTGTAGTTTTTTAAGGAACCTCCATACCGTTCTCCATAGTGGCTGTACCAATTCACATTCCCACCAGCAGTGCAAGAGTGTTCCCTTTTTTCCACACCCTCTCCAGCATTTATTGTTTCTAGATTTTTTGATGATGGCCATTCTGACTGGCGTGAGATGATATCTCATTGTAGTTTTGATTTGCATTTCTCTAATTAGTAAAGATGTTGAGCATCCTTTCATGTGTTTGTTGGCAGTCTGTATATCTTCTGTGGAGAAATGTCTATTTAGGTCTTCTGCCCATTTTTGGATTGGGTTGTTTGTTTTTTTGTTATTGAGCTGCATGAGCTGCTTATAAATTTTGGAGATTAATCCTTTGTCAGTTGCTTCATTTGCAAATATTTTCTCCCATTCTGAGGGTTGTCTTTTGGTCTTGTTTATGGTTTCCTTTGCTGTGCAAAAGCTTTTAAGTTTCATTAGGTCCCATGTGTTTATTTTTGTCCTTATTTCCATTTCTCTAGGAGGTGGGTCAAAAAGGATCTTGCTGTGATTTATGTCATAGAGTGTTCTGCCTATGTTTTCCTCTAAGAGTTTGATAGTGTCTGGCCTTACATTTAGGTCTTTAATCCATTTTGAGCTTATTTTTGTGTATGGTGTTAGGGAGTGATCGAATCTCATACTTTTACATGTCCCTGTCCAGTTTTCCCAACACCACTTATTGAAGAGACTGTCCTTTCTCCACTGTACATTCCTGCCTCCTTTATCAAAGATAAGGTGACCATATGTCCGTGGGTTTATCTCTGGGCTTTCTATCCTGTTCCATTGATCTATCTTTCTGTTTCTGTGCCAGTACCATACTGTCTTGATTACTGCAGCTTTGTAGTATAGTCTGAAGTCAGGGAGCCTGATTCCTCCAGCTCCATTTTTCGTTCTCAAGATTGCTTTGGCTATTCGGGGTCTTTTGTGTTTCCATACAAATTGTGAAATTTTTTGTTCTAGTTCTGTGAAAAATGCCAGTGGTATTTTGATAGGGATTGCATTGAATCTGTAGATTGCTTTGGGTAGTAGAGTCATTTTCACAATGTTGATTCTTCCAATCCAAGAACATGGTACATCTCTCCATCTATTTGTATCATCTTTAATTTCTTTCATCAGTGTCTTATAATTTTCTGCATACAGGTCTTTTGTCTCCTTAGGTAGGTTTATTCCTAGATATTTTATTCTTTTTGTTGCAATGGTAAATGGGAGTGTTTCCTTGATTTCACTTTCAGATTTTTCATCATTAGTATATAGGAATGCCAGAGATTTCTGTGCATTAATTTTGTATCCTGCAACTTTACCAAATTCATTGATTAGCTCTAGTAGTTTTCTGGTAGCATCTTTAGGATTCTCTATGTATAGTATCATGTCATCTGCAAACAGTGACAGCTTTACTTCTTCTTTTCCAATTTGGATTCCTTTTATTTGCTTTTCTTCTCTGATTGCTGTGGCTAAAACTTCCAAAACTATGTTGAATAAGAGTGGTGAGAGTGGGCAACCTTGTCTTGTTCCTGATCTTAGTGGAAATGGTTTCAGTTTTTCACCATTGAGGACGATGCTGGCTGTGGGTTTGTCATATATGGCCTTTATTATGTTGAGGAAAGTTCCCTCTATGCCTACTTTCTGCAGGGTTTTTATCATGAATGGGTGTTGAATTTTGTCGAAAGCTTTCTCTGCATCTATTGAGATGATCATATGGTTTTTCTCCTTCAATTTGTTAATATGGTGTATCACGTTGATTGATTTGCGTATATTGAAGAATCCTTGCATTCCTGGGATAAACCCCACTTGATCATGGTGTATGATCCTTTTAATGTGCTGTTGGATTCTGTTTGCTAGTATTTTGTTGAGGATTTTTGCATCTATGTTCATCAGTGATATTGGCCTGTAGTTTTCTTTCTTTGTGACATCCTTGTCTGGTTTTGGTATCAAGGTGATGGTGGCCTCGTAGAATGAGTTTGGGAGTGTTCCTCCCTCTGCTATATTTTGGAAGAGTTTGAGAAGGATAGGCGTTAGCTCTTCTCTAAATGCTTGATAGAATTCGCCTGTGAAGCCATCTGGTCCTGGGCTTTTGTTTGTTGGAAGATTTTTTATCACAGTTTCAATTTCAGTGCTTGTGATTGGTCTGTTCATATGTTCTATTTCTTCCTGATTCAGTCTTGGCAGGTTGTGCATTTCTAAGAATTTGTCCATTTCTTCCAGGTTGTCCATTTTATTGGCATAGAGTTGCTTATAGTAATCTCTCACGATCTTTTGTATTTCTGCAGTGTCAGTTGTTACTTCTCCTTTTTCATTTCTAATTCTATTGATTTGAGTCTTCTCCCTTTTTTTCTTGATGAGTCTGGCTAATGGTTTATCAATTTTGTTTATCTTCTCAAAGAACCAGCTTTTAGTTTTATTGATCTTTGCTATTGTTTCCTTCATTTCTTTTTCATTTATTTCTGATCTGATTTTTATGATTTCTTTCCTTCTGCTAACTTTGGGATGTTTTTGTTCTTCTTTCTCTAATTGCTTTAGGTGCAAGGTTAGGTTGTTTAGTCGAGATATTTCCTGTTTCTTAAGGTGGGATTGTATTGCTATAAACTTCCCTCTTAGAACTGCTTTTGCTGCATCCCATAGGTTTTGGGTCGTCGTGTCTCCATTGTCATTTGTTTCTAGGTATTTTTTTATTTCCTCTTTGATTTCTTCAGTGATCACTTCGTTATTAAGTAATGTATTGTTTAGCCTCCATGTGTTTGTATTTTTTATAGCTCTTTTCCTGTAATTGATATCTAGTCTCATAGCATTGTGGTCAGAAAAGATACTTGATACAATTTCAATTTTCTTAAATTTACCAAGGCTTGATTTGTGACCCAAGATATGATCTATCCTGGAGAATGTTCCATGAGCACTTGAGAAAAATGTGTATTCTGTTGTTTTTGGATGGAATGTCCTATAAATATCAACTAAGTCCATCTTGTTTAATGTATCATTTAAAGCTTGTGTTTCCTTATTTATTTTCATTTTGGATGATCTGTCCATTGGTGAAAGTGGGGTGTTAAAGTCCCCTACTATGATTGTGTTACTGTCGATTTCTCCTTTTATGGCTGTTAGTGTTTGCCTTATGTATTGAGGTGCTCCTATGTTGGGTGCATAAATATTTACAATTGTTATATCTTCTTCTTGGATCGATCCCTTGATCATTATGTAGTGTCCTTCTTTGTCTCTTCTAGTAGTCTTTATTTTAAAGTCTATTTTGTCTGATATGAGAATTGCTACTCCAGCTTTCTTTTGGTTTCCATTTGCATGGAATATCTTTTTCCATCCCCTTACTTTCAGTCTGTATGTGTCTCTAGGTCTGAAGTGGGTCTCTTGTAGACAGCATATATATGGGTCTTGTTTTTGTATCCATTCAGCCAATCTGTGTCTTTTGGTGGGAGCGTTTAGTCCATTTACATTTAAGGTAATTATCGATATGTATGTTCCTATTCCCATTTTCTTAATTGTTTTGGGTTCGTTATTGTAGGTCTTTTCCTTCTGTTGTGTTTCTTGCCTAGAGAAGTTCCTTTAGCATTTGTTGTAAAGCTGGTTTGGTGGTGCTGAACTCTCTCAGCTTTTGCTTGTCTGTAAACGTTTTAATTTCTCCATCAAATCTGAATGAGATCCTTGCTGGGTAGAGTAATCTTGGTTGCAGGTTTCTCTCCTTCATCACTTTAATTATGTCCTGCCACTCCCTTCTGGCTTGTAGAGTTTCTGCTGAGAGATCAGCTGTTATCCTGATGGGGATTCCCTTGTGTGTTATTTGTTGTTTTTGCCTTGCTGCTTTTAATATGATTTCTTTGTGTTTAATTTTTGACAGTTTGATTAATATGTGTCTTGGCGTATTTCTCCTTGGATTTATTCTGTATGGGACTCTCTGTGCTTCTTGGACTTGATTAACTATTTCCTTTCCCATATTAGGGAAGTTTTCAACTATAATCTCTTCAAATATTTTCTCAGTCCCTTTCTTTTTCTCTTCTTCTTCTGGAACCCCTATAATTCGAATGTTGGTGCGTTTAATGTTGTCCCAGAGGTCTCTGAGACTGTCCTCTGTTCTTTTCATTCTTTTCTCTTTATTTTGCTCTGCATTAGTTATTTCCACTATTTTATCTTCCACCTCACTTATCCGTTCTTCTGCCTCAGTTATTCTGCTATTGATCCCATCTAGAGTATTTTTCATTTCATTTATTGTGTTTTTAATCGATGCTTGATTCATCTTTAGTTCTACTAGGTCCTTGTTAACTGTTTCTTGCATTTTGTCTATTCTATTTCCAAGATTTTGGATCATCTTTACTATCATTATTCTGAATTCTTTTTCAGATAGACTGCCTATTACCTCTTCATTTGTTAGGTCTGGTGGGTTTTTATCTTGCTCCTTCTCCTGCTGTGTGTTTTTCTGTCTTCTCATTTTGCTTATGTTACTGTGTTTGGGGTCTCCTTTTTGCCGGCTGCAGGTTCGTAGTTCCTGTTGTTTTTGGTGTCTGTCCCCAGTGGCTAAGGTTGGTTTAGTGGGTTGTGTAGGTTTCCTGGTCGAGGGGACTAGTGCCTGTGTTCTGGTGGATGAGGCTGGATCTTGTCTTTCTGGTGGGCAGGTCCACGTCTGGTGGTGTGTTTTGGGGTGTCTGCAGACTTTTTATGATTTTAGGCCACCTCTCTGCTAATGGGTGGCGTTGTGTTCCTGTCTTGCTAGTTGTTTGGCATAGGGTGTCCAGCACTGTAGCTTGCTGGTCGTTGAGTGAAGCTGGGTGCTGGTGTTGAGATGGAGATCTCTGGAAGATTTTCGCCGTTTGATATTATGTGGAGCTGGGAGGTCTCTTGTGGACCAGTGTCCTGAAGTTGGCTCTCCCACCTCAGAGGCACAGTACTGACTCCTGGCTCCTCAATTTGGGATGATTTGTTGTCTATTCATGTATTCCACAGATGCAGGGTACATCAAGTTGATTGTGGAGCTTTAATCCGCTGCTTCTGAGGCTGCTGGGAGAGGTTTCCCTTTCTCTTCTTTGTTCTCACAGCTCCCGGGTCTCAGCTTTGGATTTGGCCCCGCCTCTGCGTGTAGGTCGCCGGAGGGCGTCTGTTCTTCGCTCAGACAGGAAAGGGTTAAAGGAGCAGCCTCTTCGGGAACTCTGGCTCACTCAGGCCGGGCGGGAGGGAGGGGCACGGAGTGCGGGGCGAGCCTGCAGCGGCAGAGGTCGGCGTGACGTTGCACCAGCCCGAGGCGCGCCGTGCGTTCTCCCAGGGAAGCCGCCCCTGGATCCCGGGACCCCGGCAGTGGCGGGCTGCTCAGGCTCCCGGAAGGGCGGTGTGGACAGTGACCTGCGCTCGCACACGGGCTTCTTGGCGGCGGCAGCAGCAGCCCCAGCGTCCCACGCCCGTCACTGGGCTCCGCGCTTTCAGTCGCGACTCGCGCCCGTCTGTGGAGCCCCTTTAAGCAGCGCTCTTAATCCCCTCTCCTCGCGCAGCAGGAAACCAAGAGGGAAGAACAAGTCTCTTGCCTCTTCGGCAGCTCCAGAGTTTTCCCGGACTCCCTCCCGGCTAGCTGTGGCACATTAGCCCCCTTCAGGCTGAGTTCTCGCCGCCAGCCCCAGTCCTCTCCCTGCGCTCTGACCGAAGCCCAAGCCTCAGCTTCCAGCGCCGCCCGCCCCGGCGGGCGAGCAGACAAGCCTCTCGGGCTGGTGAGTGCCGCTCGGCACCGATCCTCTGTGCGGGAATCTCTCCGCTTTGCCCTACCCAGGTATGTGGGGAGTTTCTTGCCTTTTGGGAGGTCTGGGGTCTTCTGCCAGCGTTCAGTAGGTGTTCTGTAGGAGTTGTTCCACGTGTAGCTGTATTTCTGGTGTATCCGTGAGGAGGAAGGTGATCTCCGCGTCTTACTCTTCCGCCATCTTACCCGGAAGTCTAGACCAATGCCATTTTAAATATGAGCAAACAGAGGTTTAGAGAAGTTAGAAAGTTCAGAAAGAAGTTTAGAAAGTTTCCCAAACTCCAAGTGTGAAGAAGACAAGATTTGAAGCTGGAAGCTGGGCTTTCTAGTGATGAGTGCATACCCTTACCCACATCCCTCTATCACTTAGTGTGGATGGAGAAGGTTATTTCTTCTTTTGAGATTTCAGATGATGGTAAGAGGCTGAATTCAAAAAGAGAGTTGTGTGCAAAGGAAGAGAAATGCATATGGGAGCAGGGAAAAGTAAGAAAAATGGGGCAGAGGAAGCAGGAAAATCAGATGTTAGGGTTTCTGGGAGACCTTCAGGTGAGTTCACATATGAGACCTGCTGGCATTGCCATGTCACAATTGTCCCTTTCTTGTGTGAAGCATATGGGATTGTAGACTGTGAACAGTGTGGCCCAAGATTTGAATATGCCTTTCCCAAAAGTCAAACTACACTGAGGGAGGAGAAGAGGTAACACTTACAAATTTTTCTTAGAGCCTCTTTATTTAAAGATTATGTTGACTTGTTGTCTTTCTTTCTAGAGTATAGAAAAAAAAAAGAGCCCTAATCCTTGTACAATGTTGGTGGGAATGTAAATTGGTACAGCCACTGTGGAAAACAGTATGGAGGTTTCTCAAAAAACTAAAAATAGAACTACCCAGCCATTCCACTCCTGGGTATATATCCGAAAGAAACAAAAACACTAATTCAAAAAGACGCATGCACCCCAATGTTCATAGCAGCGTTATTTACAATTGCCAAGATATGAAAGGAACCTAAGTGTCCATCAACAGATGAATGGATAAAGAAGATGTGGTATATATATACAATGGAACACCACACAGCCATAAAAAAGAACAAAATTTTGCCATTTGCAGCAACATGGATGGACTTGGAGGGCATTATGCTAAGTGAAAAAAGTCAGGCAGAGAAAGACAAATACTGTATACTACAACAAACTAGGGAATATAACAAAAAAGAAGCAGAGACAGATATAGAGAATAAACTAGTGGTTACCAGAGGGGAGAGGGAAGGGGGGGGAGGGGTGATAAAGGGGTTTGGGGTGGGAGGCACAAACTATTAGGTAGGTGTAAGATAGGCTCAAGGATGTACTGTACAACCCTGGGGCATAGCCAATATTTTGTAATAACTATAATGGAAAGTAACCTTTAAAAATTATTGGGTTGGCCAAAAAGCTCATTCGAGTTTTTCTGTACCATTTTACGGAAAAACCCAAATGAACTTTTTGGCCAACCCAATATATAATTTTTTAAATTTTTTTTAAAAAAGAAAAGAACCTTCAGTATTCTGAAAGAACTAGTAAACTTATGATGGGATAATATCATGGGATCCAAGATTCCTCCTCTGAATGATCACAACAAAAGGGTCAGAGACCCTCCACCCTCATACTGGATCTGGCCATGCCCACAGGCACTCTTATACAAGGCACTGTTATCCCTCTGTTACATGCCCCAATCACAAGAGAGCTGCATCAGCTTGGAGACCAGATTTGTGGGGTTTCTCCCCAAAAAAAGGACATAATGGGGAATCCTAGCTTCATGCAATGAGTTAAAAGCACTGCAAATAAATAACCAAAGACCATTAGCATTGCATTTGGAGGGGAAGAAAGGAATGGGGAAAATCCTGTTGACTGGTCTCTGACTCTTGATGCTCTAATATTTTTGCCCAGTTGCCATGAAAAAAATATAAGACCTAGGAGAGAAGGTGGAAGCAGGTTTCAATTTTATTCTGTGTTAAGAGAGTCAGACCAGGTTGAATGTTGAAAAGGCAGTGTTTATGGGAGCGATTAAAAATGAGGCTTGGGGGCTTCCCTGGTGGCGCAGTGGTTGACAGTCCGCCTGCCGATGCAGGGGACATGGGTTCGTGCCCCGGTCCGGGAAGATCCCACATGCCGCGGAGCGACTGGGCCCGTGGGCCATGGCCGCTGAGCCTGAGCGTCCGGAGCCTGTGCTCCGCAACGGGAGAGGCCACAACAGTGAGAGGCCCGCATACTGCAAAAAAAAAAAAAAAAGAGAGAGTCTTGACAGATCAGTTGAGACTGATTTATCAAGGGTGTTCAAAGAAGTCTATGTTTTATCCTATAAGTAATAGGAAGCCAATGGAATCTTTTAAAAACAGGATAGTGGCATGATCATATTTGATTTAAGATGGTAACAAGAAGCAGAAAGGGGCTAGAGTGGTAGAGACAGGTGGTAAGGAGACAATTACAGTAGCCCTTATTTCTCAGGAAAAATATGTGTGGAAAATGGGCTGTGAATATATTCTACTTCTTAAAACTGATTCTTTCCTTTTTAACACTTAGAGAAAGCCAGAATGCTTCGCATTAATATGACAAGTTCTAGACCAAAATGAAAGTCTACAAAGAAATTTTAATATGTGGGCCTACTGTAAATAGGTTCAGGTTCCTATGCAGTTTTTTTTCCGAGTCCATTAAAAGCCATAATTGACACTAATGGCAAGTTAGGATCAACAATTAATGTGATTAATTATGCATCTTAGTTTGAACTAAGAGGAGGAATGGGGGACTACTAAGATAAGGTTAGACATAAACTAAAAGGATTTTAAAGGACAAATACTGATACATAAGAGACAAATATGGCATATACTAGATACATGCCTCAGATTCTGAGCATTATAGTGAAAGACCATCTCGGATGTTCTGCCAATTTTTTTTTTTTTTTTTAATGAGCGTCCCTTATGCTTGTCCCTGATACCTTAGCAGAAGTTCTTAGATGCCCTCTCTTCATGTACAGTAATGAAAGATAGCCACAGGGTGGCAGCAAAGGTTAAAAAATATGAGTACTGCTGCTTTATTAACTGTAAAAAAAACTTTGTAAAAAAAAGTTAGGCAAAGAGAAGAGAGAAGGAGAGGAATAAAATAATCATGGAAACTTATAGTAAGAAGACAACAAAATAAGGTAACTAGCACACAAATTGTCCTTACTGGTCCACAGAATTGCATTCTGGGAATAGTGATTTTGTTTGTGTGTGTATGTGTGTATGGCGGAGGGGAGGGGAGGGAGGTTGGTTGGTTTTCTTAGAATCAGTATATTCTACATGAAATATTACACTTCTTTGTCTTCTGTGAATGAAATGTGACTCTAAACCCCAGCCCCATTAGACTACAGGAAAGTTATCTAAAATATTCTGGGGTTCTTCCTACCTGGTGATCTAATACAGGGTCAAGGTATTGCATCCCACCCCATGGCAGTCGTCTGTCTTTAGTTTACATGACTGTTTTAGATCCACCACCCTGTGGCCTCCCTGTTGTTCAAAGGGATAGGAATATTTGACAAAGAACAAGTGGCTGGGCCTGGGATCCAGCCTTCCAGGTGCTCCATGCAAACCTTCTCTGTTATTCTCCCAAGGAAACTACTGACCTCTCTGCCCAGGCTGAAAGAATTGTTTTGGTCTGGGGAAATGTTTTAAGCATTTAGTCATTCTAGTTAGAAACCTTAGTCTCTTAATTGGCTTTCTTCCTTCTTAAATTGTTATTCCCCTGTTTATTCTTTTAAAATCAAAAGACAGGAAACCCTGCCCCAAACCTCCCTTGAGGTTCAATTCTTTCAAATTTTCTACATAGACAATCATATAATCTGTAAACACTTTTATTTCTTCCTTACTAATCTGTATAGCTTTTATTTCCTTTTCTTGTCTTGTTGCATTAGCTAGAAATTTTGGGACAATGTTGAAGAGAAGTGGTTAGAGGGGACATCTCTCTCTTGTTCCAAATTTTAGGGGAAAGCATCTAGTCTCTCAGCATTAATATAATTAGATGTGGGGTTTTGGTGATTTTATTTTATCAAGTTGGGGAAGTTCCCCTGTATTTGTAGTTTGGTGAGAATTTTTATCATAAATGGGTGTTGGGTTTTGTCAAACGCTTTTTCTGTATGTATTGTTATGAGCATATGATTTTTCTTCTTTAGCCTGTTAATGTGGTGGATTACATTCAACGATTTTCAAATGTTGAACTAGCCTTGCATACCTAGAATAAATTTCACTTTTCATGATGTAGAGAATTATTTTTACACATTGTTGGGTACAATTTGCTAACATTTTGTTGAGGACTTTTGCATTTTTGTTCATGAGAGAGTCTGTAGTTTTCCTTCCCTGTAATGTCTTGCCCTGGTTATGGTGTTAGGAAGTCTTCCCTCTACCTCTATTTTCTGGAAGAGATTGTAGAGAATTGGTATTATTTCTTCTTTAAATGTTTGGTAGAATTCACCAGTGAAACCATTTGGGCCTGGTGTTTCTGTTTCAAAAGATTGTTAATTATTGATTCAATTCATTTAATAGATATAGACCTATTCAAATTATCAATCTTCTGGGAGAACTGGCCCCTTTGGCATTATGGAATGACCCTCTTTATCCTTGACTGTTTTCCTTGCTCTGAAATGTACTTTATCTGAAATTAATATAGCTGCTTCAGTCTTTAAAAAAAATTAATGTTAGCATGGCATATCTTTATCCAACCTTTACTTTTAATCTATCTGTGTCTTCATACTTAAAGTGGGTTTGTTGTAGACAACATATAGTTGGGTCTTGTTTTTTTTATCCTCTGTAGTAGCATCTTTTAGTTGATGTATTTAGACCATTCACATTTAAGTTGATTTTTCATATCATTAATCTCTAAAATATTTAAACTGTTTTCTATTTATTGCCCTTGTTATTTATCCTTTATCATCCACTCTTTTTTGCCTTCTCCGATTTTAAGTGAGCATTTTTTATGATTCCATTTTCCCTCATCTCTTAGCAGATCAATTATTCCTTTCTCTTTTTCTTCTCCTTCTGGTATTCCCATTACCTGTACGTTACACCTTTTGTAACTGTCCCACAGTTCTTAGATATTCTGTTCTATTTTCTTTTCTTTGAAGTACAGTTGATTTACTGTGCTATTTTTTTAAATCTTTTTTTCTTTGACCTTCAGTTTGGGAAATTTTCAATTCTGTTGACAAGTGTTTTGAATATCCTGATACATGCCAGTTTATTGACCTGTGTGATAATTTCTCTCAAGTATAGAGCTAGGATTGAAATTGTTGGGTGAAAGGATATATACAAACTTAATTTCAGAATTCAGCAAGAAAGTATTCTAAACTGGCTGCAACCAATCTATACTCCCTCCAATAGTACATAAAGGATTCCCATTTCCATTATATTCTTGCCAACATTTAACTAACTTTTGCACTTTTTAAAATAAAAAGTCTTATTTCTTGATTGCTTTAATTTTTACTTCTCTGATTACTAGAGAGGTGGAGCATCTCTTCATATGAGCCATTAACATTTCTTCTTCTCCAAAGTACTTATTCATGTAATTTGCATATGTTTCTATTTTTGTATTTCATCAATTCTAAATTGCATATTCTTCACACCTTAACATCCCTGAAACTGGGACACATCCGACAGTGGATAACATCTATTTTATTTATCTGTTGCTGCATAACAAACCACCCCAAAATTCAATAAGTTAAAAAAACAACAAAAATTTTATTACATTTCACAGTTTCATGGATTGACTGG